>NC_092718.1:219529671-219838663 GCF_047496885.1 Scyliorhinus torazame | reverse complement strand
TTCCTGAAGGTGCTGACTCTCACTGGGACACAGTTCCTGAAGGTGCTGACTCTCACTGGGGGTCAGTTCCTGAAGGTGCTGACTCTCACTGGGGGTCAGTTCCTGAAGGTGCTGACTCTAACTGGGGGTCAGTTCCTGAAGGTGCTGACTCTCACTGGGGGTCAGTTCCTGAAGGTGCTGACTCTCACTGGGGGTCAGTTCCGGAAGGTGCTGACTCTCACTGGGGGTCAGTTCCTGAAGGTGCTGACTCTCACTGGGACACAGTTCCTGAAGGTGCTGACTCTCACTGGGACACAGTTCCTGAAGGTGCTGACTCTCACTGGGACACAGTTCCTGAAGGTGCTGACTCTCACTGGGACACAGTTCCTGAAGGTGCTGACTCTCACGAGGGGACAGTTGCTGAAGGTGCTGACTCTCACTGGGACACAGTTCCTGAAGGTGCTGACTCTCACTGGGACACAGTTCCTGAAGGTGCTGACTCTCACTGGGACACAGTTCCTGAAGGTGCTGACTCTCACTGGGGGACAGTTCCTGAAGGTGCTGACTCTCACTGGGACACAGTTCCTGAAGGTGCTGACTCTCACTGGGACACAGTTCCTGAAGGTGCTGACTCTCTCTGGGGGACAATTCCTGAAGGTGCTGACTCTCACTGGGATACAGTTCCTGAAGGTGCTGACTCTCACTGGGGGACAGTTCCTGAAGTTGCTGACTCTCACTGGGGGTCAGTTCCTGAAGGTGCTGACTCTCACTGGGGGTCAGTTCCTGAAGGTGCTGACTCTCACTGGGGGTCAGTTCCTGAAGGTGCTGACTCTCACTGGGGGTCAGTTCCGGAAGGTGCTGACTCTCACTGGGGGTCAGTTCCTGAAGGTGCTGACTCTCATTGGGACACAGTTCCTGAAGATGCTGACTCTCACTGGGACACAGTTCCTGAAGGTGCTGACTCTCACTGGGGTACAGTTCCTGAAGGTGCTGACTCTCACTGGGACACAGTTCCTGAAGGTGCTGACTCTCACTGGGGGTCAGTTCCTGAAGGTGCTGACTCTCACTGGGGGTCAGTTCCTGAAGGTGCTGACTCTCACTGGGGGTCAGTTCCGGAAGGTGCTGACTCTCACTGGGGGTCAGTTCCTGAAGGTGCTGACTCTCATTGGGACACAGTTCCTGAAGATGCTGACTCTCACTGGGACACAGTTCCTGAAGGTGCTGACTCTCACTGGGGTACAGTTCCTGAAGGTGCTGACTCTCACTGGGACACAGTTCCTGAAGGTGCTGACTCTCACTGGGACACAGTTCCTGAAGGTGCTGACTCTCACTGGGACACAGTTCCTGAAGGTGCTGACTCTCACTGGGGTACAGTTCCTGAAGGTGCTGACTCTCACTGGGACACAGTTCCTGAAGGTGCTGACTCTCACTGGGACACAGTTCCATAAGGTGCTGACTCTCACTGGGACACAGTTCCTGAAGGTGCTGACTCTCACTGGGACACAGTTCCTGAAGGTGCTGACTCTCTCTGGGGGACAGTTCCTGAAGGTGCTGACTCTCACTGGGACACAGTTCCTGAAGGTGCTGACTCTCTCTGGGGGACAGTTCCTGAAGGTGCTGACTCTCACTGGGACACAGTTCCTGAAGGTGCTGACTCTCACTGGGACACAGTTCCTGAAGGTGCTGACTCTCACTGGGACGCAGTTCCTGAAGGTGCTGACTCACATTGGGACACAGTTCCTGAAGGTGCTGACTCTCTCTGGGGGACAGTTCCTGAAGGTGCTGACTCTCACTGGGGGACAGATTCCTGAAGGTGCTGACTCTCACTGGGACACAGTTCCTGAAGGTGCTGACTCTCACTGGGGACAGTTCCTGAAGGTGCTGACTCTCACTGGGGGACAGTTACTGAAGGTGCTGACTCTCATTGGGACACAGTTCCTGAAGGTGCTGACTCTCTCTCTGGGACAATTCCTGAAGGTGCTGACTCTCACTGGGATAAAGTTCCTGAAGGTGCTGACTCTCACTGGGGGACAGTTCCTGAAGTTGCTGACTCTCACTGGGGGTCAGTTCCTGAAGGTGCTGACTCTCACTGGGGGTCAGTTCCTGAAGGTGCTGACTCTCACTGGGGGTCAGTTCCTGAAGGTGCTGACTCTCACTGGGGGTCAGTTCCGGAAGGTGCTGACTCTCACTGGGGGTCAGTTCCTGAAGGTGCTGACTCTCACTGGGACACAGTTCCATAAGGTGCTGACTCTCACTGGGACACAGTTCCTGAAGGTGCTGACTCTCACTGGGACACAGTTCCTGAAGGTGCTGACTCTCTCTGGGGGACAGTTCCTGAAGGTGCTGACTCTCACTGGGACACAGTTCCTGAAGGTGCTGACTCTCTCTGGGGGACAGTTCCTGAAGGTGCTGACTCTCACTGGGACACAGTTCCTGAAGGTGCTGACTCTCACTGGGACACAGTTCCTGAAGGTGCTGACTCTCACTGGGACGCAGTTCCTGAAGGTGCTGACTCACATTGGGACACAGTTCCTGAAGGTGCTGACTCTCTCTGGGGGACAGTTCCTGAAGGTGCTGACTCTCACTGGGGGACAGATTCCTGAAGGTGCTGACTCTCACTGGGACACAGTTCCTGAAGGTGCTGACTCTCACTGGGGACAGTTCCTGAAGGTGCTGACTCTCACTGGGGGACAGTTACTGAAGGTGCTGACTCTCATTGGGACACAGTTCCTGAAGGTGCTGACTCTCTCTCTGGGACAATTCCTGAAGGTGCTGACTCTCACTGGGATAAAGTTCCTGAAGGTGCTGACTCTCACTGGGGGACAGTTCCTGAAGTTGCTGACTCTCACTGGGGGTCAGTTCCTGAAGGTGCTGACTCTCACTGGGGGTCAGTTCCTGAAGGTGCTGACTCTCACTGGGGGTCAGTTCCTGAAGGTGCTGACTCTCACTGGGGGTCAGTTCCGGAAGGTGCTGACTCTCACTGGGGGTCAGTTCCTGAAGGTGCTGACTGTCATTGGGACACAGTTCCTGAAGATGCTGACTCTCACTGGGACACAGTTCCTGAAGGTGCTGACTCTCACTGGGGTACAGTTCCTGAAGGTGCTGACTCTCACTGGGACACAGTTCCTGAAGGTGCTGACTCTCACTGGGACACAGTTCCTGAAGGTGCTGACTCTCACTGGGACACAGTTCCTGAAGGTGCTGACTCTCACTGGGACACAGTTCCTGAAGGTGCTGACTCTCACTGGGACACAGTTCCTGAAGGTGCTGACTCTCACTGGGACACAGTTCCTGAAGGTGCTGACTCTCACTGGGACACAGTTCCTGAAGGTGCTGACTCTCTCTGGGGGACAGTTCCTGAAGGTGCTGACTCTCACTGAGGGTCAGTTCCTGAAGGTGCTGACTCTCACTGGGACACAGTTCCTGAAGGTGCTGACTCTCACTGGGACGCAGTTCCTGAAGGTGCTGACTCACACTGGGTCACAGTTCCTGAAGGTGCTGACTCTCTCTGGGGGACAGTTCCTGAAGGTGCTGACTCTCACTGGGGGACACATTCCTGAAGGTGCTGACTCTCACTGGGACACAGTTCCTGAAGGTGCTGACTCTCACTGGGGGACAGTTCCTGAAGGTGCTGACTCTCACTGGGGGACAGTTCCTGAAGGTGCTGACTCTCACTGGGGGTCAGTTCCTTGAGGTGCTGACTCTCACTAGGACACAGTTCCTGAAGGTGCTGACTCTCACTGGGGTACAGTTCCTGAAGGTGCTGACTCTCACTGGGAGACAGTTCCTGAAGGTGCTGACTCTCACTGGGGTACAGTTCCTGAAGGTGCTGACTCTCACTGGGGGTCAGTTCCTGAAGGTGCTGACTCTCACTGGGACACAGTTCCTGAAGGTGCTGAATCTCACTGGGGGCCAGTTCCTGAAAGTGCTGACTCTCACTGGGACACAGTTCCTGAAGGTGCTGACTCTCACTGGGACACAGTTCCTGAAGGTGCTGAATCTCACTGGGGGTCAGTTCCTGAAGGTGCTGACTCTCACTGGGACACAGTTCCTGAAGGTGCTGACTCTCACTGGGGGTCAGTTCCTGAAGGTGCTGACTCTCACTGGGACACAGTTCCTGAAGGTGCTGACTCTCACTGGGACAGAGTTCCTGAAAGTGCTGACCCTCACTGGGACACAGTTCCTGAAGGTGCTGACTCTCACTGGGGTACAGTTCCCGAAGGTGCTGACTCTCACTGTGGGACAGTTCCTGAAGGTGCTGACTCTCACTGGGGGACAGTTCCTGAAGGTGCTGACTCTCACTGGGGGACAGTTCCTGAAGGTGCTGGCTCTCACTGGGGGACAGTTCCTGAATGTGCTGACTCTCACTGGGGGTCAGTTCCAAAAGGTGCTGACTCTCACTGGGACACAGTTCCTGAAGGTGCTGACTCTCACTGGGGGTCAGTTCCTGAAGGTGCTGACTCTCACTGGGACACAGTTCCTGAAGGTGCTGACTCTCACTGGGGGTCAGTTCCTGAAGGTGCTGACTCTCACTGGGGGTCAGTTCCTGAAGGTGCTGACTCTAACTGGGGGTCAGTTCCTGAAGGTGCTGACTCTCACTGGGGGTCAGTTCCTGAAGGTGCTGACTCTCACTGGGGGTCAGTTCCGGAAGGTGCTGACTCTCACTGGGGGTCAGTTCCTGAAGGTGCTGACTCTCACTGGGACACAGTTCCTGAAGGTGCTGACTCTCACTGGGACACAGTTCCTGAAGGTGCTGACTCTCACTGGGACACAGTTCCTGAAGGTGCTGACTCTCACTGGGACACAGTTCCTGAAGGTGCTGACTCTCACGAGGGGACAGTTGCTGAAGGTGCTGACTCTCACTGGGACACAGTTCCTGAAGGTGCTGACTCTCACTGGGACACAGTTCCTGAAGGTGCTGACTCTCACTGGGACACAGTTCCTGAAGGTGCTGACTCTCACTGGGGGACAGTTCCTGAAGGTGCTGACTCTCACTGGGACACAGTTCCTGAAGGTGCTGACTCTCACTGGGACACAGTTCCTGAAGGTGCTGACTCTCTCTGGGGGACAATTCCTGAAGGTGCTGACTCTCACTGGGATACAGTTCCTGAAGGTGCTGACTCTCACTGGGGGACAGTTCCTGAAGTTGCTGACTCTCACTGGGGGTCAGTTCCTGAAGGTGCTGACTCTCACTGGGGGTCAGTTCCTGAAGGTGCTGACTCTCACTGGGGGTCAGTTCCTGAAGGTGCTGACTCTCACTGGGGGTCAGTTCCGGAAGGTGCTGACTCTCACTGGGGGTCAGTTCCTGAAGGTGCTGACTCTCATTGGGACACAGTTCCTGAAGATGCTGACTCTCACTGGGACACAGTTCCTGAAGGTGCTGACTCTCACTGGGGTACAGTTCCTGAAGGTGCTGACTCTCACTGGGACACAGTTCCTGAAGGTGCTGACTCTCACTGGGGGTCAGTTCCTGAAGGTGCTGACTCTCACTGGGGGTCAGTTCCTGAAGGTGCTGACTCTCACTGGGGGTCAGTTCCGGAAGGTGCTGACTCTCACTGGGGGTCAGTTCCTGAAGGTGCTGACTCTCATTGGGACACAGTTCCTGAAGATGCTGACTCTCACTGGGACACAGTTCCTGAAGGTGCTGACTCTCACTGGGGTACAGTTCCTGAAGGTGCTGACTCTCACTGGGACACAGTTCCTGAAGGTGCTGACTCTCACTGGGACACAGTTCCTGAAGGTGCTGACTCTCACTGGGACACAGTTCCTGAAGGTGCTGACTCTCACTGGGGTACAGTTCCTGAAGGTGCTGACTCTCACTGGGACACAGTTCCTGAAGGTGCTGACTCTCACTGGGACACAGTTCCATAAGGTGCTGACTCTCACTGGGACACAGTTCCTGAAGGTGCTGACTCTCACTGGGACACAGTTCCTGAAGGTGCTGACTCTCTCTGGGGGACAGTTCCTGAAGGTGCTGACTCTCACTGGGACACAGTTCCTGAAGGTGCTGACTCTCTCTGGGGGACAGTTCCTGAAGGTGCTGACTCTCACTGGGACACAGTTCCTGAAGGTGCTGACTCTCACTGGGACACAGTTCCTGAAGGTGCTGACTCTCACTGGGACGCAGTTCCTGAAGGTGCTGACTCACATTGGGACACAGTTCCTGAAGGTGCTGACTCTCTCTGGGGGACAGTTCCTGAAGGTGCTGACTCTCACTGGGGGACAGATTCCTGAAGGTGCTGACTCTCACTGGGACACAGTTCCTGAAGGTGCTGACTCTCACTGGGGACAGTTCCTGAAGGTGCTGACTCTCACTGGGGGACAGTTACTGAAGGTGCTGACTCTCATTGGGACACAGTTCCTGAAGGTGCTGACTCTCTCTCTGGGACAATTCCTGAAGGTGCTGACTCTCACTGGGATAAAGTTCCTGAAGGTGCTGACTCTCACTGGGGGACAGTTCCTGAAGTTGCTGACTCTCACTGGGGGTCAGTTCCTGAAGGTGCTGACTCTCACTGGGGGTCAGTTCCTGAAGGTGCTGACTCTCACTGGGGGTCAGTTCCTGAAGGTGCTGACTCTCACTGGGGGTCAGTTCCGGAAGGTGCTGACTCTCACTGGGGGTCAGTTCCTGAAGGTGCTGACTGTCATTGGGACACAGTTCCTGAAGATGCTGACTCTCACTGGGACACAGTTCCTGAAGGTGCTGACTCTCACTGGGGTACAGTTCCTGAAGGTGCTGACTCTCACTGGGACACAGTTCCTGAAGGTGCTGACTCTCACTGGGACACAGTTCCTGAAGGTGCTGACTCTCACTGGGACACAGTTCCTGAAGGTGCTGACTCTCACTGGGACACAGTTCCTGAAGGTGCTGACTCTCACTGGGACACAGTTCCTGAAGGTGCTGACTCTCACTGGGACACAGTTCCTGAAGGTGCTGACTCTCACTGGGACACAGTTCCTGAAGGTGCTGACTCTCTCTGGGGGACAGTTCCTGAAGGTGCTGACTCTCACTGGGGGTCAGTTCCTGAAGGTGCTGACTCTCACTGGGACACAGTTCCTGAAGGTGCTGACTCTCACTGGGACGCAGTTCCTGAAGGTGCTGACTCACACTGGGTCACAGTTCCTGAAGGTGCTGACTCTCTCTGGGGGACAGTTCCTGAAGGTGCTGACTCTCACTGGGGGACACATTCCTGAAGGTGCTGACTCTCACTGGGACACAGTTCCTGAAGGTGCTGACTCTCACTGGGGGACAGTTCCTGAAGGTGCTGACTCTCACTGGGGGACAGTTCCTGAAGGTGCTGACTCTCACTGGGGGTCAGTTCCTTGAGGTGCTGACTCTCACTAGGACACAGTTCCTGAAGGTACTGACTCTCACTGGGGTACAGTTCCTGAAGGTGCTGACTCTCACTGGGAGACAGTTCCTGAAGGTGCTGACTCTCACTGGGGTACAGTTCCTGAAGGTGCTGACTCTCACTGGGGGTCAGTTCCTGAAGGTGCTGACTCTCACTGGGACACAGTTCCTGAAGGTGCTGAATCTCACTGGGGGCCAGTTCCTGAAAGTGCTGACTCTCACTGGGACACAGTTCCTGAAGGTGCTGACTCTCACTGGGACACAGTTCCTGAAGGTGCTGAATCTCACTGGGGGTCAGTTCCTGAAGGTGCTGACTCTCACTGGGACACAGTTCCTGAAGGTGCTGACTCTCACTGGGGGTCAGTTCCTGAAGGTGCTGACTCTCACTGGGACACAGTTCCTGAAGGTGCTGACTCTCACTGGGACAGAGTTCCTGAAAGTGCTGACTCTCACTGGGACACAGTTCCTGAAGGTGCTGACTCTCACTGGGGTACAGTTCCCGAAGGTGCTGACTCTCACTGTGGGACAGTTCCTGAAGGTGCTGACTCTCACTGGGGGACAGTTCCTGAAGGTGCTGACTCTCACTGGGGGACAGTTCCTGAAGGTGCTGGCTCTCACTGGGGGACAGTTCCTGAATGTGCTGACTCTCACTGGGGGTCAGTTCCAAAAGGTGCTGACTCTCACTGGGACACAGTTCCTGAAGGTGCTGACTCTCACTGGGGGTCAGTTCCTGAAGGTGCTGACTCTCACTGGGACACAGTTCCTGAAGGTGCTGACTCTCACTGGGGGTCAGTTCCTGAAGGTGCTGACTCTCACTGGGGGTCAGTTCCTGAAGGTGCTGACTCTAACTGGGGGTCAGTTCCTGAAGGTGCTGACTCTCACTGGGGGTCAGTTCCTGAAGGTGCTGACTCTCACTGGGGGTCAGTTCCGGAAGGTGCTGACTCTCACTGGGGGTCAGTTCCTGAAGGTGCTGACTCTCACTGGGACACAGTTCCTGAAGGTGCTGACTCTCACTGGGACACAGTTCCTGAAGGTGCTGACTCTCACTGGGACACAGTTCCTGAAGGTGCTGACTCTCACTGGGACACAGTTCCTGAAGGTGCTGACTCTCACTAGGGGACAGTTGCTGAAGGTGCTGACTCTCACTGGGACACAGTTCCTGAAGGTGCTGACTCTCACTGGGACACAGTTCCTGAAGGTGCTGACTCTCACTGGGACACAGTTCCTGAAGGTGCTGACTCTCACTGGGGGACAGTTCCTGAAGGTGCTGACTCTCACTGGGACACAGTTCCTGAAGGTGCTGACTCTCACTGGGACACAGTTCCTGAAGGTGCTGACTCTCTCTGGGGGACAATTCCTGAAGGTGCTGACTCTCACTGGGATACAGTTCCTGAAGGTGCTGACTCTCACTGGGGGACAGTTCCTGAAGTTGCTGACTCTCACTGGGGGTCAGTTCCTGAAGGTGCTGACTCTCACTGGGGGTCAGTTCCTGAAGGTGCTGACTCTCACTGGGGGTCAGTTCCTGAAGGTGCTGACTCTCACTGGGGGTCAGTTCCGGAAGGTGCTGACTCTCACTGGGGGTCAGTTCCTGAAGGTGCTGACTCTCATTGGGACACAGTTCCTGAAGATGCTGACTCTCACTGGGACACAGTTCCTGAAGGTGCTGACTCTCACTGGGGTACAGTTCCTGAAGGTGCTGACTCTCACTGGGACACAGTTCCTGAAGGTGCTGACTCTCACTGGGACACAGTTCCTGAAGGTGCTGACTCTCACTGGGACACAGTTCCTGAAGGTGCTGACTCTCACTGGGGTACAGTTCCTGAAGGTGCTGACTCTCACTGGGACACAGTTCCTGAAGGTGCTGACTCTCACTGGGACACAGTTCCATAAGGTGCTGACTCTCACTGGGACACAGTTCCTGAAGGTGCTGACTCTCACTGGGACACAGTTCCTGAAGGTGCTGACTCTCTCTGGGGGACAGTTCCTGAAGGTGCTGACTCTCACTGGGACACAGTTCCTGAAGGTGCTGACTCTCTCTGGGGGACAGTTCCTGAAGGTGCTGACTCTCACTGGGGGTCAGTTCCTGAAGGTGCTGACTCTCACTGGGACACAGTTCCTGAAGGTGCTGACTCTCACTGGGACGCAGTTCCTGAAGGTGCTGACTCACATTGGGACACAGTTCCTGAAGGTGCTGACTCTCTCTGAGGGACAGTTCCTGAAGGTGCTGACTCTCACTGGGGGACACATTCCTGAAGGTGCTGACTCTCACTGTGACACAGTTCCTGAAGGTGCTGACTCTCACTGGGGACAGTTCCTGAAGGTGCTGACTCTCACTGGGGGACAGTTACTGAAGGTGCTGACTCTCATTGGGACACAGTTCCTGAAGGTGCTGACTCTCTCTCTGGGACAATTCCTGAAGGTGCTGACTCTCACTGGGATACAGTTCCTGAAGGTGCTGACTCACTGGGGGACAGTTCCTGAAGGTGCTGACTCTCACTGGGGGTCAGTTCCTGAAGGTGCTGATTCTCACTGGGGGTCAGTTCCTGAAGGTGCTGACTCTCACTGGGGGTCAGTTCCGGAAGGTGCTGACTCTCACTGGGGGTCAGTTCCTGAAGGTGCTGACTCTCATTGGGACACAGTTCCTGAAGATGCTGACTCTCACTGGGACACAGTTCCTGAAGGTGCTGACTCTCACTGGGGTACAGTTCCTGAAGGTGCTGACTCTCACTGGGACACAGTTCCTGAAGGTGCTGACTCTCACTGGGACACAGTTCCTGAAGGTGCTGACTCTCACTGGGACACAGTTCCTGAAGGTGCTGACTCTCACTGGGGTACAGTTCCTGAAGGTGCTGACTCTCACTGGGACACAGTTCCTGAAGGTGCTGACTCTCACTGGGACACAGTTCCATAAGGTGCTGACTCTCACTGGGACAGAGTTCCTGAAGATGCTGACTCTCACTGGGACACAGTTCCTGAAGGTGCTGACTCTCACTGGGACACAGTTCCTGAAGGTGCTGACTCTCACTGGGACACAGTTCCTGAAGGTGCTGACTCTCTCTGGGGGACAGTTCCTGAAGGTGCTGACTCTCACTGGGGGTCAGTTCCTGAAGGTGCTGACTCTCACTGGGACACAGTTCCTGAAGGTGCTGACTCTCACTGGGACGCAGTTCCTGAAGGTGCTGACTCACACTGGGACACAGTTCCTGAAGGTGCTGACTCTCTCTGGGGGACAGTTCCTGAAGGTGCTGACTCTCACTGGGGGACACATTCCTGAAGGTGCTGACTCTCACTGGGACACAGTTCCTGAAGGTGCTGACTCTCACTGGGGGACAGTTCCTGATGGTGCTGACTCTCACTGGGGGACAGTTCCTGAAGGTGCTGACTCTCACTGGGGGTCAGTTCCTTGAGGTGCTGACTCTCACTAGGACACAGTTCCTGAAGGTGCTGACTCTCACTGGGGTACAGTTCCTGAAGGTGCTGACTCTCACTTGGAGACAGTTCCTGAAGGTGCTGACTTTCACTGGGGTACAGTTCCTGAAGGTGCTGACTCTCACTGGGGGTCAGTTCCTGAAGGTGCTGACTCTCACTGGGACACAGTTCCTGAAGGTGCTGAATCTCACTGGGGGTCAGTTCCTGAAAGTGCTGACTCTCACTGGGACACAGTTCCTGAAGGTGCTGACTCTCACTGGGACACAGTTCCTGAAGGTGCTGAATCTCACTGGGGGTCTGTTCCTGAAGGTGCTGACTCTCACTGGGACACAGTTCCTGAAGGTGCTGACTCTCACTGGGACACAGTTCCTGAAGGTGCTGACTCTCACTGGGACACAGTTCCTGAAAGTGCTGACTCTCACTGGGACACAGTTCCTGAAGGTGCTGACTCTCACTGGGGTACAGTTCCCGAAGGTGCTGACTCTCACTGTGGGACAGTTCCTGAAGGTGCTGACTCTCACTGGGGGACAGTTCCTGAAGGTGCTGACTCTCACTGGGGGACAGTTCCTGAAGGTGCTGGCTCTCACTGGGGGACAGTTCCTGAAGGTGCTGACTCTCACTGGGGGTCAGTTCCAAAAGGTGCTGACTCTCACTGGGACACAGTTCCTGAAGGTGCTGACTCTCACTGGGGGTCAGTTCCTGAAGGTGCTGACTCTCACTGGGACACAGTTCCTGACGGTGCTGACTCTCACTGGGGGTCAGTTCCTGAAGGTGCTGACTCTCACTGGGGGTCAGTTCCTGAAGGTGCTGACTCTCACTGGGGGTCAGTTCCTGAAGGTGCTGACTCTCACTGGGACACAGTTCCTGAAGGTGCTGACTCTCACTGGGACACAGTTCCTGAAGGTGCTGACTCTCACTGGGACACAGTTCCTGAAGGTGCTGACTCTCACTGGGACACAGTTCCTGAAGGTGCTGACTCTCACTAGGGGACAGTTGCTGAAGGTGCTGACTCTCACTGGGACACAGTTCCTGAAGGTGCTGACTCTCACTGGGGGACAGTTCCTGAAGGTGCCGACTCTCACTGGGACACAGTTCCTGAAGGTGCTGACTCTCACTGGGACACAGTTCCTGAAGGTGCTGACTCTCACTGGGACACAGTTCCTGAAGGTGCTGACTCTCTCTGGGGGACAGTTCCTGAAGGTGCTGACTCTCACTGGGGGTCAGTTCCTGAAGGTGCTGACTCTCACTGGGACACAGTTCCTGATGGTGCTGACTCTCACTGGGACGCAGTTCCTGAAGGTGCTGACTCACACTGGGACACAGTTCCTGAAGGTGCTGACTCTCTCTGGGGGACAGTTCCTGAAGGTGCTGACTCTCACTGGGGGACACATTCCTGAAGGTGCTGACTCTCACTGGGACACAGTTCCTGAAGGTGCTGACTCTCACTGGGGGACAGTTCCTGAAGGTGCTGACTCTCACTGGGGGACAGTTCCTGAAGGTGCTGACTCTCACTGGGGGTCAGTTCCTTGAGGTGCTGACTCTCACTAGGACACAGTTCCTGAAGGTGCTGACTCTCACAGGGGTACAGTTCCTGAAGGTGCTGACTCTCACTGGGAGACAGTTCCTGAAGGTGCTGACTCTCACTGGGGTACAGTTCCTGAAGGTGCTGACTCTCACTGGGGGTCAGTTCCTGAAGGTGCTGACTCTCACTGGGACACAGTTCCTGAAGGTGCTGAATCTCACTGGGGGTCAGTTCCTGAAAGTGCTGACTCTCACTGGGACACAGTTCCTGAAGGTGCTGACTCTCACTGGGACACAGTTCCTGAAGGTGCTGAATCTCACTGGGGGTCAGTTCCTGAAGGTGCTGACTCTCACTGGGACACAGTTCCTGAAGGTGCTGACTCTCACTGGGACACAGTTCCTGAAGGTGCTGACTCTCACTGGGACACAGTTCCTGAAAGTGCTGACTCTCACTGGGACACAGTTCCTGAAGGTGCTGACTCTCACTGGGGTACAGTTCCCGAAGGTGCTGACTCTCACTGTGGGACAGTTCCTGAAGGTGCTGACTCTCACTGGGGGACAGTTCCTGAAGGTGCTGACTCTCACTGGGGGACAGTTCCTGAAGGTGCTGGCTCTCACTGGGGGACAGTTCCTGAAGGTGCTGACTCTCACTGGGGGTCAGTTCCAAAAGGTGCTGACTCTCACTGGGACACAGTTCCTGAAGGTGCTGACTCTCACTGGGGGTCAGTTCCTGAAGGTGCTGACTCTCACTGGGACACAGTTCCTGAAGGTGCTGACTCTCACTGGGGGTCAGTTCCTGAAGGTGCTGACTCTCACTGGGGGTCAGTTCCTGAAGGTGCTGACTCTCACTGGGGGTCAGTTCCTGAAGGTGCTGACTCTCACTGGGACACAGTTCCTGAAGGTGCTGACTCTCACTGGGACACAGTTCCTGAAGGTGCTGACTCTCACTGGGACACAGTTCCTGAAGGTGCTGACTCTCACTGGGACACAGTTCCTGAAGGTGCTGACTCTCACTAGGGGACAGTTGCTGAAGGTGCTGACTCTCACTGGGACACAGTTCCTGAAGGTGCTGACTCTCACTGGGGGACAGTTCCTGAAGGTGCCGACTCTCACTGGGACACAGTTCCTGAAGGTGCTGACTCTCACTGGGACACAGTTCCTGAAGGTGCTGACTCCCGCTGAATCCCCCGCTGTAAACATCCTGGGGGTTATCATTGACCAGAAACTGAACTAATAGTGTGGCTACAAGAGCAGGTCGGAGGCTAGGAATCCTGTGGCGACTAACTCACCTCCTGAACCCCCACAGCCTGTCCACCATCTACAATGCACAAGGCAGCAGTGTAATGGAATATTCTCCACTTGCCTGGATGAGTGAAGCTCCAACAACTCTCAAGAAGCTCGATACCATCCAGGACAAAGCAGCCCCGCTTCTTTGTCGCTCATCTACCACTTTAAACAGTCACTCCCTCCATCGATGGACAATGCAGCCATGTGTACCATGTACAGCAAGATGCGCTGCAGTAACTCACCAAGGTTCCTTCAACAGCACCTTCCAAACGCACAACCGCCACCACCTAGAAGGACAAGGGCAGTAGATACCTGGGAACCCCACCACCTGCAAATTCTCCTCAAAAGTCACTCACCATCCTGACTTGGAAACATATTGGCTGTTCCTGCGCTGTCGCTGGGTCAAGTCCTGGACATCCCTCCCGAACAGCACTGTGGGTGTACCTACACCACATGAACTGCAGTCAATTCAAGAAGGCAGCTCACCACCACCTTCTCAAGGGCAATTAGGGGTGGGCAATAAATTCTGGCCTGGCCAGTGATGGTCACATCCTAAGGAGGAATACTTTAAAAGAAAAGTATGCACTTTGTTACTTACGGCTACCATACTCATGTACCAGCAGAGTGTGTCTAGAAGAAGAAAGGAATCCATGTTTGTTGAACAGCACGTGTAGTTCTGATTCGAAATGTTTCTTATTTGCTCTGACCGTATTTTCCCCAAGGACTTCACAATGACCTTTAGAGGTACAGGAGTGAGCTGCTTAGCACGACACTGAGCCCGTGACATGCCTAAAACGAAATAATAACATATCATTTCACCAATGCACGGTTATTGTATGTTATTTAAATCGCTTAAAAGTAAATGACAGACTGTCACATTCACATAAATATTACCGAGGGGATCGTACTCTGCAGCTTGATGTCTGACTGCATTCACTGTCATGTGTTTCACTCAGGAGTGTATAATTAAACATTTAAAAGTAATAGCAGTGGGGAAGTAAAGACATCATTCCTCTGGGAATGGTCTGCTTTGCTGGGAGTAGACAGAAAGTAATCTGAAACAGAATGCTGGCCTTTGTATCTGGAGGACTAGAACACAAGAGAGTAAACTGCTGCTTCAGCAATACAAAGGGCTGTTTAAACACCGGGAGTAACTGTGGGCATTTCTCGGCAACGCAACCTAAGAAGAATATATTGGTCTTGAAGTGGGGGGGGGGTGCATTATAGCTTTACGAGAATTTACCTGGACTTTATGGGTTAAATTATGAGGAGAGATTAAAATAGGGTTGTAGACCCTGGAAATTAGGTGTTTCTTTTTAATTTAGAGTACCCAATTCTTTTTTTTTTGATTAAGGGGCAATTTAGCGTGGCCAATCCACCAACACTGCACATCTTTGGGTTGTGGGGGTGAGACCCACGCAGACACGGGGAGAATGTGCAAACTCCACAGGGACAGTGACCCAGAGCCGGGATCGAACCCGGGTCCTCGGCGCCGTGAGGCAGCAGTGCTAACCACTGCGCCTCCGGGCCGCCCTGGAAATTAGATGGTTAACGGTGATTTTTTGTTTAAGTTTCCAAGCGGCAAATTGCAGGAAACATTCCACCAGTTGGAGAGTCGGGGACGAGGGGCAGAGTGTCAACACCAGAGTTCTCCAGAGTGAAGTTCGGGAACACTTCCTCACACAGAGGGTGGGAGAAGATTGGAATTCCCATCCGCAATCAGCAGATCAATTGACAATTTTCAATCTGAGGTTAGTGGATTTTGGGGAATCAAAGATAGCCAGTAAGATCGACAATCATTGAACGGAGCAACAGGCTTGAGGGCCTCCTCCTGTCCCTGGATCCTGACTTAGTGCAATAAAACAACGGCTCTGATAGCCTGTTTAAAAGCTCTCGACTGACGTGACAATAATTAAAACGGGGCGCGATCAACTTGCTTCAACTCACTTGCTCATTTTACAACCAAACACAAAATTAAATTCTACTCATCAACTTCCTTCAAAGTCAGAACCTTCAGGAACTGTTCCCCAGGGAGAGTCAGGGGCTGGTTTAGCACACAGCTAAATCGCTGGCTTTGAAAGCAGACCAAAGCAGGCAAGCAACACTGTTCAATTCCCGTACCAGCCTGCCGGAACAGGAGCCAGAATGTGGCGACTAGGGGCTTTTCACAGTAACTTCATTGAAGCCTTGTGACAATAAGGGATTTTCATTTTTCATTTCAGGAACTGTCCCCCAGTGAGAATCAGCACCTTCAAGAACGGTGTCCCAGTGAGAGTCAGCACCTTCAGGAACCGTCCCCCAGTAAGAGTCAACAGTTTCAGGAACTGTGTCCCAGTGAGAGTCAACACCTTCAGGAACTGTGTCCCAGTGAGAGTCAGCACCTTCAGGAACTGTGTCCCAGTGAGAGTCAGCAGGTTCAGGAACTGTATCCCAGTGAGAGTCAGCACCTTCAGGAACTGTCCCCCAGTGACAATCAGCACCTTCAGTAACTGTCCCGCAGTGAGAGTCAGCACCTTCAGGAACTGTTGCCCTGTGAGAGCCAGCACCTTCAGGACCTGTCCCCCAGTGAGAGTCAGCACCTTCAGGACCTGTCCCCCAGTGAGAGTCAGCACCTTCAGGACCTGTCCCCCAGTGAGAGTCAGCACCTTCAGGAACTGTGTCCCAGTAAGTCAGCACCTTCAGGAACTGTCCCCCAGTGAGAGTCAGCACCTTCAGTAACTGTCCCCCAGTGAGAGTCAGCACCTTCAGTAACTGTCCCCCAGTGAGAGTCAGCACCTTCAGGAACTGTCCCCCAGTGAGAGTCAGCACCTTCAGTAACTGTCCCCCAGTGAGAGCCAGCACCTTCAGTAACTGTCCCCCAGTGAGAGCCAGCACCTTCAGGAACTGTGTCCCAGTGAGAGTCAGCACCTTCAGGAACTGACCCCCAGTGAGAGTCAGCACCTTCAGGAACTGTCCCTCAGAGAGAGTCAGCACCTTCAGGAACTGTGTCCCAGTGAGAGTCAGCACCTTCAGGAACTGTCCCCCAGAGAGAGTCAGCACCTTCAGGAACTGTGTCCCAGTGAGAGTCAGCACCTTCAGGAACTGTGTCCCAGTGAGAGTCAGCACCTTATGGAACTGTGTCCCAGTGAGAGTCAGCACCTTCAGGAACTGTGTCCCAGTGAGAGTCAGCACCTTCAGGAACTGTACCCCAGTGAGAGTCAGCACCTTCAGGAACTGTGTCCCAGTGAGAGTCAGCACCTTCAGGAACTGTGTCCCAGTGAGAGTCAGCACTTTCAGGAACTGTGTCCCAGTGAGAGTCAGCACCTTCAGGAACTGTACCCCAGTGAGAGTCAGCACCTTCAGGAACTGTGTCCCAGTGAGAGTCAGCATCTTCAGGAACTGTGTCCCAATGAGAGTCAGCACCTTCAGGAACTGACCCCCAGTGAGAGTCAGCACCTTCCGGAACTGACCCCCAGTGAGAGTCAGCACCTTCAGGAACTGACCCCCAGTGAGAGTCAGCACCTTCAGGAACTGACCCCCAGTGAGAGTCAGCACCTTCAGGAACTGACCCCCAGTGAGAGTCAGCAACTTCAGGAACTGTCCCCCAGTGAGAGTCAGCACCTTCAGGAACTGTATCCCAGTGAGAGTCAGCACCTTCAGGAATTGTCCCCCAGAGAGAGTCAGCACCTTCAGGAACTGTGTCCCAGTGAGAGTCAGCACCTTCAGGAACTGTGTCCCAGTGAGAGTCAGCACCTTCAGGAACTGTCCCCCAGTGAGAGTCAGCACCTTCAGGAACTGTGTCCCAGTGAGAGTCAGCACCTTCAGGAACTGTGTCCCAGTGAGAGTCAGCACCTTCAGGAACTGTGTCCCAGTGAGAGTCAGCACCTTCAGCAACTGTCCCCTAGTGAGAGTCAGCACCTTCAGGAACTGTGTCCCAGTGAGAGTCAGCACCTTCAGGAACTGTGTCCCAGTGAGAGTCAGCACCTTCAGGAACTGTGTCCCAGTGAGAGTCAGCACCTTCAGGAACTGTGTCCCAGTGAGAGTCAGCACCTTCAGGAACTGACCCCCAGTGAGAGTCAGCACCTTCCGGAACTGACCCCCAGTGAGAGTCAGCACCTTCAGGAACTGACCCCCAGTGAGAGTCAGCACCTTCAGGAACTGACCCCCAGTTAGAGTCAGCACCTTCAGGAACTGACCCCCAGTGAGAGTCAGCACCTTCAGGAACTGACCCCCAGTGAGAGTCAGCACCTTCAGGAACTGTGTCCCAGTGAGAGTCAGCACCTTCAGGAACTGACCCCCAGTGAGAGTCAGCACCTTAAGGAACTGTGTCCCAGTGAGAGTCAGCACCTTAAGGAACTGTGTCCCAGTGAGAGTCAGCACCTTCAGGAACTGTCCCCCAGTGAGAGCCAGCACCTTCAGGAACTGTCCCCCAGTGAGAGTCAGCACCTTCAGGAACTGTCCCCCAGTGAGAGTCAGCACCTTCAGGAACTGTCCCACAGTGAGAGTCAGCACCTTCGGGAACTGTACCCCAGTGAGAGTCAGCACCTTCAGGAACTGTGTCCCAGTGAGAGTCAGCACTTTCAGGAACTGTGTCCCAGTGAGAGTCAGCACCTTCAGGAACTGTGTCCCAGTGAGAGTCAGCACCTTCAGGAACTGACCCCCAGTGAGAGTCAGCACCTTCAGGAACTGTGTCCCAGTGAGAGTCAGCACCTTCAGGAACTGACCCCCAGTGAGATTCAGCACCTTCAGGAACTGTGTCCCAGTGAGAGTCAGCACCTTCAGGAACTGTGTCCCAGTGAGAGTCAGCACTTTCAGGAACTGACCCCCAGTGAGATTCAGCACCTTCAGGAACTGTGTCCCAGTGAGAGTCAGCACCTTCAGGAACTGACCCCCAGTGAGAGTCAGCACCTTCAGGAACTGTACCCCAGTGAGAGTCAGCACCTTCAGGAACTGTCTCCCAGTGAGAGTCAGCACCTTCAGGAACTGTACCCCAGTGAGAGTCAGCACCTTCAGGAACTGTGTCCTAGTGAGAGTCAGCACCTCAAGGAACTGACCCCCAGTGAGAGTCAGCACCTTCAGGAACTGTCCCCCAGTGAGAGTCAGCACCTTCAGGAACTGTCCCCCAGTGAGAGTCAGCACCTTCAGGAACTGTGTCCCAGTGAGAGTCAGCACCTTCAGGAATGTGTCCCCCAGTGAGAGTCAGCACCTTCAGGAACTGTCCCCCAGAGAGAGTCAGCACCTTCAGGAACTGTGTCCCAGTGTGAGTCAGCACCTTCAGGAACTGCGTCCCAGTGAGAGTCAGCACCTTCAGGAACTGTGTCCCAGTGAGAGTCAGCACCTTCAGGAACTGACCCCCAGTGAGAGTCAGCACCTTCAGGAACTGTCCCCCAGAGAGAGTCAGCACCTTCAGGAACTGTGTCCCAGTGAGAGTCAGCACCTTCAGGAACTGTGTCCCAGTGAGAGTCAGCACCTTCAGGAACTGTGTCCCAGTGAGAGTCAGCACCTTCAGGAACTGTGTCCCAGTGAGAGTCAGCACCTTCAGGAACTGTGTCCCAGTGAGAGTCAGCACCTTCAGGAACTGTGTCCCAGTGAGAGTCAGCACCTTCAGGAACTGTGTCCCAGTGAGAGTCAGCACCTTCAGGAACTGTACCCCAGTGAGAGTCAGCACCTTCAGGAACTGTGTCCCAGTGAGAGTCAGCATCTTCAGGAACTGTGTCCCAATGAGAGTCAGCACCTTCAGGAACTGACCCCCAGTGAGAGTCAGCACCTTCCGGAACTGACCCCCAGTGAGAGTCAGCACCTTCAGGAACTGATCCCCAGTGAGAGTCAGCACCTTCAGGAACTGACCCCCAGTGAGAGTCAGCACCTTC
This sequence comes from Scyliorhinus torazame, assembly GCF_047496885.1. Classification (NCBI taxonomy): domain Eukaryota; kingdom Metazoa; phylum Chordata; class Chondrichthyes; order Carcharhiniformes; family Scyliorhinidae; genus Scyliorhinus; species Scyliorhinus torazame. Next base: position 219,819,250 of record NC_092718.1, on the reverse strand, counting down.
AGGAACTGACCCCCAGTGAGAGTCAGCAACTTCAGGAACTGTCCCCCAGTGAGAGTCAGCACCTTCAGGAACTGTATCCCAGTGAGAGTCAGCACCTTCAGGAATTGTCCCAGAGAGAGAGTCAGCACCTTCAGGAACTGTGTCCCAATGAGAGTCAGCACCTTCAGTAACTGTCCCCCAGTGAGAGTCAGCACCTTCAGGAACTGTCCCCAGTGAGAGTCAGCACCTTCAGGAACTGTGTCCCAGTGAGAGTCAGCACCTTTTGGAACTGACCCCCAGTGAGAGTCAGCACCTTCAGGAACTGTCCCCCAGTGAGAGCCAGCACCTTCAGGAACTGTCCCCCAGTGAGAGTCAGCACCTTCAGGAACTGTCCCCCAGTGAGAGTCAGCACCTTCAGGAACTGTCCCACAGTGAGAGTCAGCACCTTCGGGAACTGTACCCCAGTGAGAGTCAGCACCTTCAGGAACTGTGTCCCAGTGAGAGTCAGCACTTTCAGGAACTGTGTCCCAGTGAGAGTCAGCACCTTCAGGAACTGTGTCCCAGTGAGAGTCAGCACCTTCAGGAACTGACCCCCAGTGAGAGTCAGCACCTTCAGGAACTGTGTCCCAGTGAGAGTCAGCACCTTCAGGAACTGACCCCCAGTGAGAGTCAGCACCTTCCGGAACTGACCCCCAGTGAGAGTCAGCACCTTCAGGAACTGACCCCCAGTGAGAGTCAGCACCTTCAGGAACTGACCCCCAGTTAGAGTCAGCACCTTCAGGAACTGACCCCCAGTGAGAGTCAGCACCTTCAGGAACTGACCCCCAGTGAGAGTCAGCACCTTCAGGAACTGTGTCCCAGTGAGAGTCAGCACCTTCAGGAACTGACCCCCAGTGAGAGTCAGCACCTTCAGGAACTGTGTCCCAGTGAGAGTCAGCACCTTTTGGAACTGACCCCCAGTGAGAGTCAGCACCTTCAGGAACTGTCCCCCAGTGAGAGCCAGCACCTTCAGGAACTGTCCCCCAGTGAGAGTCAGCACCTTCAGGAACTGTCCCCCAGTGAGAGTCAGCACCTTCAGGAACTGTCCCACAGTGAGAGTCAGCACCTTCGGGAACTGTACCCCAGTGAGAGTCAGCACCTTCAGGAACTGTGTCCCAGTGAGAGTCAGCACTTTCAGGAACTGTGTCCCAGTGAGAGTCAGCACCTTCAGGAACTGTGTCCCAGTGAGAGTCAGCACCTTCAGGAACTGACCCCCAGTGAGAGTCAGCACCTTCAGGAACTGTGTCCCAGTGAGAGTCAGCACCTTCAGGAACTGTGTCCCAGTGAGAGTCAGCACCTTCAGGAACTGTGTCCCAGTGAGAATCAGCACCTTCAAGAACGGTGTCCCAGTGAGAGTCAGCACCTTCAGGAACCGTCCCCCAGTAAGAGTCAACAGTTTCAGGAACTGTGTCCCAGTGAGAGTCAACACCTTCAGGAACTGTGTCCCAGTGAGAGTCAGCACCTTCAGGAACTGTGTCCCAGTGAGAGTCAGCAGGTTCAGGAACTGTATCCCAGTGAGAGTCAGCACCTTCAGGAACTGTCCCCCAGTGACAATCAGCACCTTCAGTAACTGTCCCGCAGTGAGAGTCAGCACCTTCAGGAACTGTTGCCCTGTGAGAGCCAGCACCTTCAGGACCTGTCCCCCAGTGAGAGTCAGCACCTTCAGGACCTGTCCCCCAGTGAGAGTCAGCACCTTCAGGACCTGTCCCCCAGTGAGAGTCAGCACCTTCAGGAACTGTGTCCCAGTAAGTCAGCACCTTCAGGAACTGTCCCCCAGTGAGAGTCAGCACCTTCAGTAACTGTCCCCCAGTGAGAGTCAGCACCTTCAGTAACTGTCCCCCAGTGAGAGTCAGCACCTTCAGGAACTGTCCCCCAGTGAGAGTCAGCACCTTCAGTAACTGTCCCCCAGTGAGAGCCAGCACCTTCAGTAACTGTCCCCCAGTGAGAGCCAGCACCTTCAGGAACTGTGTCCCAGTGAGAGTCAGCACCTTCAGGAACTGACCCCCAGTGAGAGTCAGCACCTTCAGGAACTGTCCCTCAGAGAGAGTCAGCACCTTCAGGAACTGTGTCCCAGTGAGAGTCAGCACCTTCAGGAACTGTCCCCCAGAGAGAGTCAGCACCTTCAGGAACTGTGTCCCAGTGAGAGTCAGCACCTTCAGGAACTGTGTCCCAGTGAGAGTCAGCACCTTATGGAACTGTGTCCCAGTGAGAGTCAGCACCTTCAGGAACTGTGTCCCAGTGAGAGTCAGCACCTTCAGGAACTGTACCCCAGTGAGAGTCAGCACCTTCAGGAACTGTGTCCCAGTGAGAGTCAGCACCTTCAGGAACTGTGTCCCAGTGAGAGTCAGCACTTTCAGGAACTGTGTCCCAGTGAGAGTCAGCACCTTCAGGAACTGTACCCCAGTGAGAGTCAGCACCTTCAGGAACTGTGTCCCAGTGAGAGTCAGCATCTTCAGGAACTGTGTCCCAATGAGAGTCAGCACCTTCAGGAACTGACCCCCAGTGAGAGTCAGCACCTTCCGGAACTGACCCCCAGTGAGAGTCAGCACCTTCAGGAACTGACCCCCAGTGAGAGTCAGCACCTTCAGGAACTGACCCCCAGTGAGAGTCAGCACCTTCAGGAACTGACCCCCCGTGAGAGTCAGCAACTTCAGGAACTGTCCCCCAGTGAGAGTCAGCACCTTCAGGAACTGTATCCCAGTGAGAGTCAGCACCTTCAGGAATTGTCCCCCAGAGAGAGTCAGCACCTTCAGGAACTGTGTCCCAGTGAGAGTCAGCACCTTCAGGAACTGTGTCCCAGTGAGAGTCAGCACCTTCAGGAACTGTCCCCCAGTGAGAGTCAGCACCTTCAGGAACTGTGTCCCAGTGAGAGTCAGCACCTTCAGGAACTGTGTCCCAGTGAGAGTCAGCACCTTCAGGAACTGTGTCCCAGTGAGAGTCAGCACCTTCAGCAACTGTCCCCTAGTGAGAGTCAGCACCTTCAGGAACTGTGTCCCAGTGAGAGTCAGCACCTTCAGGAACTGTGTCCCAGTGAGAGTCAGCACCTTCAGGAACTGTGTCCCAGTGAGAGTCAGCACCTTCAGGAACTGTGTCCCAGTGAGAGTCAGCACCTTCAGGAACTGACCCCCAGTGAGAGTCAGCACCTTCCGGAACTGACCCCCAGTGAGAGTCAGCACCTTCAGGAACTGACCCCCAGTGAGAGTCAGCACCTTCAGGAACTGACCCCCAGTTAGAGTCAGCACCTTCAGGAACTGACCCCCAGTGAGAGTCAGCACCTTCAGGAACTGACCCCCAGTGAGAGTCAGCACCTTCAGGAACTGTGTCCCAGTGAGAGTCAGCACCTTCAGGAACTGACCCCCAGTGAGAGTCAGCACCTTAAGGAACTGTGTCCCAGTGAGAGTCAGCACCTTAAGGAACTGTGTCCCAGTGAGAGTCAGCACCTTCAGGAACTGTCCCCCAGTGAGAGCCAGCACCTTCAGGAACTGTCCCCCAGTGAGAGTCAGCACCTTCAGGAACTGTCCCCCAGTGAGAGTCAGCACCTTCAGGAACTGTCCCACAGTGAGAGTCAGCACCTTCGGGAACTGTACCCCAGTGAGAGTCAGCACCTTCAGGAACTGTGTCCCAGTGAGAGTCAGCACTTTCAGGAACTGTGTCCCAGTGAGAGTCAGCACCTTCAGGAACTGTGTCCCAGTGAGAGTCAGCACCTTCAGGAACTGACCCCCAGTGAGAGTCAGCACCTTCAGGAACTGTGTCCCAGTGAGAGTCAGCACCTTCAGGAACTGACCCCCAGTGAGATTCAGCACCTTCAGGAACTGTGTCCCAGTGAGAGTCAGCACCTTCAGGAACTGTGTCCCAGTGAGAGTCAGCACTTTCAGGAACTGACCCCCAGTGAGATTCAGCACCTTCAGGAACTGTGTCCCAGTGAGAGTCAGCACCTTCAGGAACTGACCCCCAGTGAGAGTCAGCACCTTCAGGAACTGTACCCCAGTGAGAGTCAGCACCTTCAGGAACTGTCTCCCAGTGAGAGTCAGCACCTTCAGGAACTGTACCCCAGTGAGAGTCAGCACCTTCAGGAACTGTGTCCTAGTGAGAGTCAGCACCTCAAGGAACTGACCCCCAGTGAGAGTCAGCACCTTCAGGAACTGTCCCCCAGTGAGAGTCAGCACCTTCAGGAACTGTCCCCCAGTGAGAGTCAGCACCTTCAGGAACTGTGTCCCAGTGAGAGTCAGCACCTTCAGGAATGTGTCCCCCAGTGAGAGTCAGCACCTTCAGGAACTGTCCCCCAGAGAGAGTCAGCACCTTCAGGAACTGTGTCCCAGTGTGAGTCAGCACCTTCAGGAACTGCGTCCCAGTGAGAGTCAGCACCTTCAGGAACTGTGTCCCAGTGAGAGTCAGCACCTTCAGGAACTGACCCCCAGTGAGAGTCAGCACCTTCAGGAACTGTCCCCCAGAGAGAGTCAGCACCTTCAGGAACTGTGTCCCAGTGAGAGTCAGCACCTTCAGGAACTGTGTCCCAGTGAGAGTCAGCACCTTCAGGAACTGTGTCCCAGTGAGAGTCAGCACCTTCAGGAACTGTGTCCCAGTGAGAGTCAGCACCTTCAGGAACTGTGTCCCAGTGAGAGTCAGCACCTTCAGGAACTGTGTCCCAGTGAGAGTCAGCACCTTCAGGAACTGTGTCCCAGTGAGAGTCAGCACCTTCAGGAACTGTACCCCAGTGAGAGTCAGCACCTTCAGGAACTGTGTCCCAGTGAGAGTCAGCATCTTCAGGAACTGTGTCCCAATGAGAGTCAGCACCTTCAGGAACTGACCCCCAGTGAGAGTCAGCACCTTCCGGAACTGACCCCCAGTGAGAGTCAGCACCTTCAGGAACTGATCCCCAGTGAGAGTCAGCACCTTCAGGAACTGACCCCCAGTGAGAGTCAGCACCTTCAGGAACTGACCCCCAGTGAGAGTCAGCAACTTCAGGAACTGTCCCCCAGTGAGAGTCAGCACCTTCAGGAACTGTATCCCAGTGAGAGTCAGCACCTTCAGGAATTGTCCCAGAGAGAGAGTCAGCACCTTCAGGAACTGTGTCCCAATGAGAGTCAGCACCTTCAGTAACTGTCCCCCAGTGAGAGTCAGCACCTTCAGGAACTGTCCCCAGTGAGAGTCAGCACCTTCAGGAACTGTGTCCCAGTGAGAGTCAGCACCTTTTGGAACTGACCCCCAGTGAGAGTCAGCACCTTCAGGAACTGTCCCCCAGTGAGAGCCAGCACCTTCAGGAACTGTCCCCCAGTGAGAGTCAGCACCTTCAGGAACTGTCCCCCAGTGAGAGTCAGCACCTTCAGGAACTGTCCCACAGTGAGAGTCAGCACCTTCGGGAACTGTACCCCAGTGAGAGTCAGCACCTTCAGGAACTGTGTCCCAGTGAGAGTCAGCACTTTCAGGAACTGTGTCCCAGTGAGAGTCAGCACCTTCAGGAACTGTGTCCCAGTGAGAGTCAGCACCTTCAGGAACTGACCCCCAGTGAGAGTCAGCACCTTCAGGAACTGTGTCCCAGTGAGAGTCAGCACCTTCAGGAACTGACCCCCAGTGAGAGTCAGCACCTTCCGGAACTGACCCCCAGTGAGAGTCAGCACCTTCAGGAACTGACCCCCAGTGAGAGTCAGCACCTTCAGGAACTGACCCCCAGTTAGAGTCAGCACCTTCAGGAACTGACCCCCAGTGAGAGTCAGCACCTTCAGGAACTGACCCCCAGTGAGAGTCAGCACCTTCAGGAACTGTGTCCCAGTGAGAGTCAGCACCTTCAGGAACTGACCCCCAGTGAGAGTCAGCACCTTCAGGAACTGTGTCCCAGTGAGAGTCAGCACCTTTTGGAACTGACCCCCAGTGAGAGTCAGCACCTTCAGGAACTGTCCCCCAGTGAGAGCCAGCACCTTCAGGAACTGTCCCCCAGTGAGAGTCAGCACCTTCAGGAACTGTCCCCCAGTGAGAGTCAGCACCTTCAGGAACTGTCCCACAGTGAGAGTCAGCACCTTCGGGAACTGTACCCCAGTGAGAGTCAGCACCTTCAGGAACTGTGTCCCAGTGAGAGTCAGCACTTTCAGGAACTGTGTCCCAGTGAGAGTCAGCACCTTCAGGAACTGTGTCCCAGTGAGAGTCAGCACCTTCAGGAACTGACCCCCAGTGAGAGTCAGCACCTTCAGGAACTGTGTCCCAGTGAGAGTCAGCACCTTCAGGAACTGACCCCCAGTGAGATTCAGCACCTTCAGGAACTGTGTCCCAGTGAGAGTCAGCACCTTCAGGAACTGTGTCCCAGTGAGAGTCAGCACTTTCAGGAACTGACCCCCAGTGAGATTCAGCACCTTCAGGAACTGTGTCCCAGTGAGAGTCAGCACCTTCAGGAACTGACCCCCAGTGAGAGTCAGCACCTTCAGGAACTGTACCCCAGTGAGAGTCAGCACCTTCAGGAACTGTCTCCCAGTGAGAGTCAGCACCTTCAGGAACTGTACCCCAGTGAGAGTCAGCACCTTCAGGAACTGTGTCCTAGTGAGAGTCAGCACCTCAAGGAACTGACCCCCAGTGAGAGTCAGCACCTTCAGGAACTGTCCCCCAGTGAGAGTCAGCACCTTCAGGAACTGTCCCCCAGTGAGAGTCAGCACCTTCAGGAACTGTGTCCCAGTGAGAGTCAGCACCTTCAGGAATGTGTCCCCCAGTGAGAGTCAGCACCTTCAGGAACTGTCCCCCAGAGAGAGTCAGCACCTTCAGGAACTGTGTCCCAGTGTGAGTCAGCACCTTCAGGAACTGCGTCCCAGTGAGAGTCAGCACCTTCAGGAACTGTGTCCCAGTGAGAGTCAGCACCTTCAGGAACTGACCCCCAGTGAGAGTCAGCACCTTCAGGAACTGTCCCCCAGAGAGAGTCAGCACCTTCAGGAACTGTGTCCCAGTGAGAGTCAGCACCTTCAGGAACTGTGTCCCAGTGAGAGTCAGCACCTTCAGGAACTGTGTCCCAGTGAGAGTCAGCACCTTCAGGAACTGTGTCCCAGTGAGAGTCAGCACCTTCAGGAACTGTGTCCCAGTGAGAGTCAGCACCTTCAGGAACTGTGTCCCAGTGAGAGTCAGCACCTTCAGGAACTGTGTCCCAGTGAGAGTCAGCACCTTCAGGAACTGTACCCCAGTGAGAGTCAGCACCTTCAGGAACTGTGTCCCAGTGAGAGTCAGCATCTTCAGGAACTGTGTCCCAATGAGAGTCAGCACCTTCAGGAACTGACCCCCAGTGAGAGTCAGCACCTTCCGGAACTGACCCCCAGTGAGAGTCAGCACCTTCAGGAACTGACCCCCAGTGAGAGTCAGCACCTTCAGGAACTGACCCCCAGTGAGAGTCAGCACCTTCAGGAACTGACCCCCAGTGAGAGTCAGCAACTTCAGGAACTGTCCCCCAGTGAGAGTCAGCACCTTCAGGAACTGTATCCCAGTGAGAGTCAGCACCTTCAGGAATTGTCCCAGAGAGAGAGTCAGCACCTTCAGGAACTGTGTCCCAATGAGAGTCAGCACCTTCAGTAACTGTCCCCCAGTGAGAGTCAGCACCTTCAGGAACTGTCCCCAGTGAGAGTCAGCACCTTCAGGAACTGTGTCCCAGTGAGAGTCAGCACCTTCAGGAATCTGTCCCCCAGTGAGAGTCAGCACCTTCAGGAACTGTCCCCCAGAGAGAGTCAGCACCTTCAGGAACTGTGTCCCAATGTGAGTCAGCACCTTCAGGAACTGCGTCCCAGTGAGAGTCAGCACCTTCAGGAACTGTGTCCCAGTGAGAGTCAGCACCTTCAGGAACTGACCCCCAGTGAGAGTCAGCACCTTCAGGAACTGTCCCCCAGAGAGAGTCAGCACCTTCAGGAACTGTGTCCCAGTGAGAGTCAGCACCTTCAGGAACTGTCCCCCAGAGAGAGTCAGCACCTTCAGGAACTGTGTCCCAGTGAGAGTCAGCACCTTCAGGAACTGTGTCCCAGTGAGAGTCAGCACCTTATGGAACTGTGTCCCAGTGAGAGTCAGCACCTTCAGGAACTGTGTCCCAGTGAGAGTCAGCACCTTCAGGAACTGTACCCCAGTGAGAGTCAGCACCTTCAGGAACTGTGTCCCAGTGAGAGTCAGCACCTTCAGGAACTGTGTCCCAGTGAGAGTCAGCACCTTCAGGAACTGTGTCCCAGTGAGAGTCAGCACCTTCAGGAACTGTACCCCAGTGAGAGTCAGCACCTTCAGGAACTGTGTCCCAGTGAGAGTCAGCATCTTCAGGAACTGTGTCCCAATGAGAGTCAGCACCTTCAGGAACTGACCCCCAGTGAGAGTCAGCACCTTCCGGAACTGACCCCCAGTGAGAGTCAGCACCTTCAGGAACTGACCCCCAGTGAGAGTCAGCACCTTCAGGAACTGACCCCCAGTGAGAGTCAGCACCTTCAGGAACTGACCCCCAGTGAGAGTCAGCAACTTCAGGAACTGTCCCCCAGTGAGAGTCAGCACCTTCAGGAACTGTATCCCAGTGAGAGTCAGCACCTTCAGGAATTGTCCCCCAGAGAGAGTCAGCACCTTCAGGAACTGTGTCCCAGTGAGAGTCAGCACCTTCAGGAACTGTGTCCCAGTGAGAGTCAGCACCTTCAGGAACTGTCCCCCAGTGAGAGTCAGCACCTTCAGGAACTGTGTCCCAGTGAGAGTCAGCACCTTCAGGAACTGTGTCCCAGTGAGAGTCAGCACCTTCAGGAACTGTGTCCCAGTGAGAGTCAGCACCTTCAGCAACTGTCCCCTAGTGAGAGTCAGCACCTTCAGGAACTGTGTCCCAGTGAGAGTCAGCACCTTCAGGAACTGTGTCCCAGTGAGAGTCAGCACCTTCAGGAACTGTGTCCCAGTGAGAGTCAGCACCTTCAGGAACTGTGTCCCAGTGAGAGTCAGCACCGTCAGGAACTGACCCCCAGTGGGAGTCAGCACCTTCCGGAACTGACCCCCAGTGAGAGTCAGCACCTTCAGGAACTGACCCCCAGTGAGAGTCAGCACCTTCAGGAACTGACCCCCAGTTAGAGTCAGCACCTTCAGGAACTGACCCCCAGTGAGAGTCAGCACCTTCAGGAACTGACCCCCAGTGAGAGTCAGCACCTTCAGGAACTGTGTCCCAGTGAGAGTCAGCACCTTCAGGAACTGACCCCCAGTGAGAGTCAGCACCTTCAGGAACTGTGTCCCAGTGAGAGTCAGCACCTTTTGGAACTGACCCCCAGTGAGAGTCAGCACCTTCAGGAACTGTCCCCCAGTGAGAGTCAGCACCTTCAGGAACTGTCCCCCAGTGAGAGTCAGCACCTTCAGGAACTGTCCCCCAGTGAGAGTCAGCACCTTCAGGAACTGTCCCACAGTGAGAGTCAGCACCTTCGGGAACTGTACCCCAGTGAGAGTCAGCACCTTCAGGAACTGTGTCCCAGTGAGAGTCAGCACCTTCAGTAACTGACCCCCAGTGAGAGTCAGCACCTTCAGGAACTGTCCCCAGTGAGAGTCAGCACCTTCAGGAACTGTGTCCCAGTGAGAGTCAGCACCTTCAGGAATGTGTCCCCCAGTAAGAGTCAGCACCTTCAGGAACTGTCCCCCAGAGAGAGTCAGCACCTTCAGGAACTGTGTCCCAGTGAGAGTCAGCACCTTCAGGAACTGTCCCCCAGAGAGAGTCAGCACCTTCAGGAACTGTGTCCCAGTGAGAGTCAGCACCTTCAGGAACTGTGTCCCAGTGAGAGTCAGCACCTTATGGAACTGTGTCCCAGTGAGAGTCAGCACCTTCAGGAACTGTGTCCCAGTGAGAGTCAGCACCTTCAGGAACTGTACCCCAGTGAGAGTCAGCACCTTCAGGAACTGTGTCCCAGTGAGAGTCAGCACCTTCAGGAACTGTGTCCCAGTGAGAGTCAGCACCTTCAGGAACTGTGTCCCAGTGAGAGTCAGCACCTTCAGGAACTGTACCCCAGTGAGAGTCAGCACCTTCAGGAACTGTGTCCCAGTGAGAGTCAGCATCTTCAGGAACTGTGTCCCAATGAGAGTCAGCACCTTCAGGAACTGACCCCCAGTGAGAGTCAGCACCTTCCGGAACTGACCCCCAGTGAGAGTCAGCACCTTCAGGAACTGACCCCCAGTGAGAGTCAGCATCTTCAGGAACTGACCCCCAGTGAGAGTCAGCATCTTCAGGAACTGACCCCCAGTGAGAGTCAGCAACTTCAGGAACTGTCCCCCAGTGAGAGTCAGCACCTTCAGGAACTGTATCCCAGTGAGAGTCAGCACCTTCAGGAATTGTCCCCCAGAGAGAGTCAGCACCTTCAGGAACTGTGTCCCAGTGAGAGTCAGCACCTTCAGGAACTGTGTCCCAGTGAGAGTCAGCACCTTCAGGAACTGTCCCCCAGTTAGAGTCAGCACCTTCAGGAACTGTGTCCCAGTGAGAGTCAGCACCTTCAGGAACTGTGTCCCAGTGAGAGTCAGCACCTTCAGGAACTGTGTCCCAGTGAGAGTCAGCACCTTCAGCAACTGTCCCCTAGTGAGAGTCAGCACCTTCAGGAACTGTGTCCCAGTGAGAGTCAGCACCTTCAGGAACTGTGTCCCAGTGAGAGTCAGCACCTTCAGGAACTGTGTCCCAGTGAGAGTCAGCACCTTCAGGAACTGTGTCCCAGTGAGAGTCAGCACCGTCAGGAACTGACCCCCAGTGAGAGTCAGCACCTTCCGGAACTGACCCCCAGTGAGAGTCAGCACCTTCAGGAACTGACCCCCAGTGAGAGTCAGCACCTTCAGGAACTGACGCCCAGTTAGTGTCAGCACCTTCAGGAACTGACCCCCAATGAGAGTCAGCACCTTCAGGAACTGACCCCCAGTGAGAGTCAGCACCTTCAGGAACTGTGTCCCAGTGAGAGTCAGCACCTTCAGGAACTGACCCCCAGTGAGAGTCAGCACCTTCAGGAACTGTGTCCCAGTGAGAGTCAGCACCTTTTGGAACTGACCCCCAGTGAGAGTCAGCACCTTCAGGAACTGTCCCCCAGTGAGAGTCAGCACCTTCAGGAACTGTCCCCCAGTGAGAGTCAGCACCTTCAGGAACTGTCCCCCAGTGAGAGTCAGCACCCTCAGGAACTGTCCCACAGTGAGAGTCAGCACCTTCGGGAACTGTACCCCAGTGAGAGTCAGCACCTTGAGGAACTGACCCCCAGTGAGAGTCAGCACTTTCAGGAACTGTGTCCCAGTGAGAGTCAGCACCTTCAGGAACTGTGTCCCAGTGAGAGTCAGCACCTTCAGGAACTGACCCCCAGTGAGATTCAGCACCTTCAGGAACAGTGTCCCAGTGAGTCAGCACCTTCAGGAACTGACCCCCAGTGAGAGTCAGCACCTTCAGGAACTGTACCCCAGTGAGAGTCAGCACCTTCAGGAACTGTCTCCCAGTGAGAGTCAGCACCTTCAGGAACTGTACCCCAGTGAGAGTCAGCACCTTCAGGAACTGTGTCCTAGTGAGAATCAGCACCTCAAGGAACTGACCCCCAGTGAGAGTCAGCACCCTCAGGAACTGTCCCCCAGTGAGAGTCAGCACCTTCAGGAACTGTCCCCCAGTGAGAGTCAGCACCTTCAGGAACTGTGTCCCAGTGAGAGTCAGCACCTTCAGGAATGTGTCCCCCAGTGAGAGTCAGCACCTTCAGGAACTGTCCCCCAGTGAGAGTCAGCACCTTCAGGAACTGTGTCCCAGTGTGAGTCAGCACCTTCAGGAACTGCGTCCCAGTGAGACTCAGCACCTTCAGGAACTGTGTCCCAGTGAGAGTCAGCACCTTCAGGAACTGACCCCCAGTGAGAGTCAGCACCTTCAGGAACTGTCCCCCAGAGAGAGTCAGCACCTTCAGGAACTGTGTCCCAGTGAGAGTCAGCACCTTCAGGAACTGTGTCCCAGTGAGAGTCAGCACCTTCAGGAACTGTGTCCCAGTGAGAGTCAGCACCTTCAGGAACTGTGTCCCAGAGAGAGTCAGCACCTTATGGAACTGTGTCCCAGTGAGAGTCAGCACCTTCAGGAACTGTGTCCCAGTGAGAGTCAGCACCTTCAGGAACTGTACCCCAGTGAGAGTCAGCACCTTCAGGAACTGTGTCCCAGTGAGAGTCAGCACCTTCAAGAACTGTGTCCCAGTGAGAGTCAGCACCTTCAGGAACTGTGTCCCAGTGAGAGTAAGCACCTTCAGGAACTGTACCCCAGTGAGAGTCAGCACCTTCAGGAACTGTGTCCCAGTGAGAGTCAGCACCTTCAGGAACTGACCCCCAGTGAGAGTCAGCACCTTCCGGAACTGACCCCCAGTGAGAGTCAGCACCTTCAGGAACTGACCCTCAGTGAGAGTCAGCACCTTCAGGAACTGACCCCCAGTGAGAGTCAGCAACTTCAGGAACTGTCCCCCAGTGAGAGTCAGCACCTTCAGGAACTGTATCCCAGTGAGAGTCAGCACCTTCAGGAATTGTCCCCCAGAGAGAGTCAGCACCTTCAGGAACTGTGTCCCAGTGAGAGTCAGCACCTTCAGTAACTGTCCCCCAGTGAGAGTCAGCACCTTCAGGAACTGTCCCCCAGTGAGAGTCAGCACCTTCAGGAACTGTGTCCCAGTGAGAGTCAGCACCTTCAGGAATGTGTCCCCCAGTGAGAGTCAGCACCTTCAGGAACTGTCCCCCAGAGAGAGTCAGCACCTTCAGGAACTGTGTCCCAGTGTGAGTCAGCACCTTCAGGAACTGCGTCCCAGTGAGAGTCAGCACCTTCAGGAACTGTGTCCCAGTGAGAGTCAGCACCTTCAGGAACTGACCCCCAGTGAGAGTCAGCACCTTCAGGAACTGTCCCCCAGAGAGAGTCAGCACCTTCAGGAACTGTGTCCCAGTGAGAGTCAGCACCTTCAGGAACTGTGTCCCAGTGAGAGTCGGCACCTTCAGGAACTGTGTCCCAGTGAGAGTCAGCACCTTCAGGAACTGTGTCCCAGTGAGAGTCAGCACCTTATGGAACTGTGTCCCAGTGAGAGTCAGCACCTTCAGGAACTGTGTCCCAGTGAGAGTCAGCACCTTCAGGAACTGTACCCCAGTGAGAGTCAGCACCTTCAGGAACTGTGTCCCAGTGAGAGTCAGCACCTTCAGGAACTGTGTCCCAGTGAGAGTCAGCACCTTCAGGAACTGTGTCCCAGTGAGAGTCAGCACCTTCAGGAACTGTACCCCAGTGAGAGTCAGCACCTTCAGGAACTGTGTCCCAGTGAGAGTCAGCATGTTCAGGAACTGTGTCCCAATGAGAGTCAGCACCTTCAGGAACTGACCCCCAGTGAGAGTCAGCACCTTCCGCAACTGACCCCCAGTGAGAGTCAGCACCTTCAGGAACTGACCCCCAGTGAGAGTCAGCACCTTCAGGAACTGACCCCCAGTGAGAGTCAGCACCTTCAGGAACTGACCCCCAGTGAGAGTCAGCAACTTCAGGAACTGTCCCCCAGTGAGAGTCAGCACCTTCAGGAACTGTATCCCAGTGAGAGTCAGCACCTTCAGGAATTGTCCCCCAGAGAGAGTCAGCACCTTCAGGAACTGTGTCCCAGTGAGAGTCAGCACCTTCAGGAACTGTGTCCCAGTGAGAGTCAGCACCTTCAGGAACTGTCCCCCAGTGAGAGTCAGCACCTTCAGGAACTGTGTCCCAGTGAGAGTCAGCACCTTCAGGAACTGTGTCCCAGTGTGAGTCAGCACCTTCAGGAACTGCGTCCCAGTGAGAGTCAGCACCTTCAGGAACTGTGTCCCAGTGAGAGTCAGCTCCTTCAGGAACTGACCCCCAGTGAGAGTCAGCACCTTCAGGAACTGTCCCCCAGAGAGAGTCAGCACCTTCAGGAACTGTGGCCCAGTGAGAGTCAGCACCTTCAGGAACTGTGTCCCAGTGAGAGTCAGCACCTTCAGGAACTGTGTCCCAGTGAGAGTCAGCACCTTCAGGAACTGTGTCCCAGTGAGAGTCAGCACCTTATGGAACTGTGTCCCAGTGAGAGTCAGCACCTTCAGGAACTGTGTCGCAGTGAGAGTCAGCACCTTCAGGAACTGTACCCCAGTGAGAGTCAGCACCTTCAGGAACTGTGTCCCAGTGAGAGTCAGCACCTTCAGGAACTGTGTCCCAGTGAGAGTCAGCACCTTCAGGAACTGTGTCCCAGTGAGAGTCAGTACCTTCAGGAACTGTACCCCAGTGAGAGTCAGCACCTTCAGGAACTGTGTCCCAGTGAGAGTCAGCATCTTCAGGAACTGTGTCCCAATGAGAGTCAGCACCTTCAGGAACTGTGTCCCAGTGAGAGTCAGCACCTTCAGGAACTGTACCCCAGTGAGAGTCAGCACCTTCAGGAACTGTGTCCCAGTGAGAGTCAGCACCTTCAGGAACTGTGTCCCAGTGAGAGTCAGCACCTTCAGGAACTGTGTCCCAGTGAGAGTCAGCACCTTCAGGAACTGTACCCCAGTGAGAGTCAGCACCTTCAGGAACTGTGTCCCAGTGAGAGTCAGCATCTTCAGGAACTGTGTCCCAATGAGAGTCAGCACCTTCAGGAACTGACCCCCAGTGAGAGTCAGCACCTTCCGGAACTGACCCCCAGTGAGAGTCAGCACCTTCAGGAACTGACCCCCAGTGAGAGTCAGCACCTTCAGGAACTGACCCCCAGTGAGAGTCAGCAACTTCAGGAACTGTCCCCCAGTGAGAGTCAGCACCTTCAGGAACTGTATCCCAGTGAGAGTCAGCACCTTCAGGAATTGTCCCCCAGAGAGAGTCAGCACCTTCAGGAACTGTGTCCCAGTGAGAGTCAGCACCTTCAGTAACTGTCCCCCAGTGAGAGTCAGCACCTTCAGCAACTGTCCCCCAGTGAGAGTCAGTACCTTCAGGAACTGTGTCCCAGTGAGAGTCAGCACCTTCAGGAATGTGTCCCCCAGTGAGAGTCAGCACCTTCAGGAACTGTCCCCCAGAGAGAGTCAGCACCTTCAGGAACTGTGCCCCAGTGTGAGTCAACACCTTCAGGAACTGCGTCCCAGTGAGAGTCAGCACCTTCAGGAACTGTGTCCCAGTGAGAGTCAGCACCTTCAGGAACTGACCCCCAGTGAGAGTCAGCACCTTCAGGAACTGTCCCCCAGAGAGAGTCAGCACCTTCAGGAACTGTGTCCCAGTGAGAGTCAGCACCTTCAGGAACTGTGTCCCAGTGAGAGTCGGCACCTTCAGGAACTGTGTCCCAGTGAGAGTCAGCACCTTCAGGAACTGTGTCCCAGTGAGAGTCAGCACCTTATGGAACTGTGTCCCAGTGAGAGTCAGCACCTTCAGGAACTGTTCCCAGTGACAGTCAGCACCTTCAGGAACTGTACCCCAGTGAGAGTCAGCACCTTCAGGAACTGTGTCCCAGTGAGAGTCAGCACCTTCAGGGGAACTGTGTCCCAGTGAGAGTCAGCACCTTCAGGAACTGTGTCCCAGTGAGAGTCAGCACCTTCAGGAACTGTACCCCAGTGAGAGTCAGCACCTTCAGGAACTGTGTCCCAGTGAGAGTCAGCATCTTCAGGAACTGTGTCCCAATGAGAGTCAGCACCTTCAGGAACTGACCCCCAGTGAGAGTCAGCACCTTCCGGAACTGACCCCCAGTGAGAGTCAGCACCTTCAGGAACTGACCCCCAGTGAGAGTCAGCACCTTCAGGAACTGACCCCCAGTGAGAGTCAGCACCTTCAGGAACTGACCCCCAGTGAGAGTCAGCAACTTCAGGAACTGTCCCCCAGTGAGAGTCAGCACCTTCAGGAACTGTATCCCAGTGAGAGTCAGCACCTTCAGGAATTGTCCCCCAGAGAGAGTCAGCACCTTCAGGAACTGTGTCCCAGTGAGAGTCAGCACCTTCAGGAACTGTGTCCCAGTGAGAGTCAGCACCTTCAGGAACTGTCCCCCAGTGAGAGTCAGCACCTTCAGGAACTGTGTCCCAGTGAGAGTCAGCACCTTCAGGAACTGTGTCCCAGTGTGAGTCAGCACCTTCAGGAACTGCGTCCCAGTGAGAGTCAGCACCTTCAGGAACTGTGTCCCAGTGAGAGTCAGCACCTTCAGGAACTGACCCCCAGTGAGAGTCAGCACCTTCAGGAACTGTGTCCCAGTGAGAGTCAGCACCTTCAGGAACTGTGTCCCAGTGAGAGTCAGCACCTTCAGGAACTGTGTCCCAGTGAGAGTCAGCACCTTCAGGAACTGTGTCCCAGTGAGAGTCAGCACCTTATGGAACTGTGTCCCAGTGAGAGTCAGCACCTTCAGGAACTGTGTCCCAGTGAGAGTCAGCACCTTCAGGAACTGGACCCCAGTGAGAGTCAGCACCTTCAGGAACTGTGTCCCAGTGAGAGTCAGCACCTTCAGGAACTGTGTCCCAGTGAGAGTCAGCACCTTCAGGAACTGTGTCCCAGTGAGAGTCAGTACCTTCAGGAACTGTACCCCAGTGAGAGTCAGCACCTTCAGGAACTGTGTCCCAGTGAGAGTCAGCATCTTCAGGAACTGTGTCCCAATGAGAGTCAGCACCTTCAGGAACTGACCCCCAGTGAGAGTCAGCACCTTCCGGAACTGACCCGCAGTGAAAGTCAGCACCTTCAGGAACTGACCCCCAGTGAGAGTCAGCACCTTCAGGAACTGACCCCCAGTGAGAGTCAGCACCTTCAGGAACTGACCCCCAGTGAGAGTCAGCAACTTCAGGAACTGTCCCCCAGTGAGAGTCAGCACCTTCAGGAACTGTATCCCAGTGAGAGTCAGCACCTTCAGGAATTGTCCCCCAGAGAGAGTCAGCACCTTCAGGAACTGTGTCCCAGTGAGAGTCAGCACCTTCAGGAACTGTGCCCAGTGAGAGTCAGCACCTTCAGGAACTGTCCCCCAGTGAGAGTCAGCACCTTCAGGTACTGTGTCCCAGTGAGAGTCAGCACCTTCAGGAATGTGTCCCCCAGTGAGAGTCAGCACCTTCAGGAACTGTCCCCCAGAGAGAGTCAGCACCTTCAGGAACTGTATCCCAGTGTGTGTCAGCACCTTCAGGAACTGCGTCCCAGTGAGAGTCAGCACCTTCAGGAACTGTGTCCCAGTGAGAGTCAGCACCTTCAGGAACTGACCCCCAGTGAGAGTCAGCACCTTCAGGAACTGTCCCCCAGAGAGAGTCAGCACCTTCAGGAACTGTGACCCAGTGAGAGTCAGCACCTTCAGGAACTGTGTCCCAGTGAGAGTCAGCACCTTCAGGAACTGTGTCCCAGTGAGAGTCAGCACCTTCAGGAACTGTGTCCCAGTGAGAGTCAGCACCTTATGGAACTGTGTCCCAGTGAGAGTCAGCACCTTCAGGAACTGTGTCCCAGTGAGAGTCAGCACCTTCAGGAACTGTACCCCAGTGAGAGTCAGCACCTTCAGGAACTGTGTCCCAGTGAGAGTCAGCACCTTCAGGAACTGTGTCCCAGTGAGAGTCAGCACCTTCAGGAACTGTGTCCCAGTGAGAGTCAGCACCTTCAGGAACTGTACCCCAGTGAGAGTCAGCACCTTCAGGAACTGTGTCCCAGTGAGAGTCAGCATCTTCAGGAACTGTGTCCCAGTGAGAGTCAGCACCTTCAGGAACTGTGTCCCAGTGAGAGTCAGCACCTTCAGGAACTGTGTCCCAGTGAGAGTCAGCACCTTCAGGAACTGTACCCCAGTGAGAGTCAGCACCTTCAGGAACTGTGTCCCAGTGAGAGTCAGCATCTTCAGGAACTGTGTCCCAATGAGAGTCAGCACCTTCAGGAACTGACCCCCAGTGAGAGTCAGCACCTTCCGGAACTGACCCCCAGTGAGAGTCAGCACCTTCAGGAACTGACCCCCAGTGAGAGTCAGCACCTTCAGGAACTGACCCCCAATGAGAGTCAGCACCTTCAGGAACTGACCCCCAGTGAGAGTCAGCAACTTCAGGAACTGTCCCCCAGTGAGAGTCAGCACCTTCAGGAACTGTATCCCAGTGAGAGTCAGCACCTTCAGGAATTGTCCCCCAGAGAGAGTCAGCACCTTCAGGAACTGTGTCCCAGTGAGAGTCAGCACCTTCAGTAACTGTCCCCCAGTGAGAGTCAGCACCTTCAGGAACTGTCCCCCAGTGAGAGTCAGCACCTTCAGGAACTGTGTCCCAGTGAGAGTCAGCACCTTCAGTAACTGTCCCCCAGTGAGAGTCAGCACCTTCAGGAACTGTCCCCCAGTGAGAGTCAGCACCTTCAGGAACTGACCCCCAGTGAGAGTCAGCACCTTCAGGAACTGTCCCCAGTGAGAGTCAGCACCTTCAGGAACTGACCCCCAGTGAGTCAGCACCTTGTAATGCAGTTGAATATGAAGGAGAGATGGTGGTAAGGGTGATGAAGGTGGTCATTGCCTGGCAGTTGTGTGGTGTCAACGTAACTTGCCAGCCCAAATCTGAATATTTTCCAGTTCTTGCTGCATTTGGACATGGACTGTGTTATTATCCGAGGAGTCGTGAAGGCCTGAACATTGTGCAGTTGTCAGCAAACATCCCCACTTCTTTTTTTTTTCTGACTACATAAACTTTATTGCAAGAATTTTGCACACAATAATTATCAGTGAAGCCCCCATTGGAATGAAAAAGCCTTGTCAAATAATCCACACAGAAGACTGCCAAAATCTTCTGACTTGAGGCAAAGACTGTCTGCTGTAAACATTTTGATGATGTGACGGCATTAACAGTCAGTCAGGTAAGAAGGATTTGCGGCAATTATTCATGCTCATCCCTTTAGTCAGAATGCCCGATGCGTGAAAATATGGCTGTGGGTTCTGTCCCGTCGCCCAGTGCATTGCTGAAGCCCTCTTCTCTCCTTCGCTTAGCCAGTGCTGCCAGGGACTTGAACGTCTTCGGTTCGTGTATGGCCAATCTGCGAGGACCTTCCTGTTCAGCTCCACTTGGTACTTAACCAGGTTATTGATCAACGCGGGGTATTTCAATGCATGCTCGTGCGAGGCTGCTGCGATCCTGCTTATCCAAAGCATCCTCATGTTCCGCTTCTTGAGTTTCTTGGCCTTGGTGGAGTAGAGGAAGGCTCTCCGCACGGTCCGCACAGCCAGGCTGTAGCATTGGTTCTCCCTGCCTCGGAAATGCCGCGCGTGTTGAAGAACCTCCTGGTGCCGCTAGTAGCGGTCGGGGCCTCGGCTCCAGATCCTTCGGGACAACGACAGGAAAACCATCAGGCTCCCGGCCCCCTGGGTGGAAGTGTACTCTCTCTCTCTTCCCCCCCCCCCCCCCCCCCCGCCCACCTACACCTCCTCCTCCCCCATTATAAGAAACCCAGCCGAACATCCCCACTTCTGACCTTATGATGGAAGGCAGGTGGCAGCTGAAGTTGGCTGGTTTGGAATGCGGTCTTGGGCAGAGCAGGCTCCATACCAAGCTGTGATACAACCAGAAAGAATGCTTCCTATGGTGCACCTGTAGAAGTTGGTGAGGGTCGTAGCTGACATGCCAAATTTCCTTCGTCTTCTGAGAAAGTAGAGTCGTTGGTGGGCTTCCTTAACTATAGTGTCGGCATGGGGGGACCAGGACAGGTTGTTGGTGATCTGTACACCTAAAAGCTTGAAGCTCTCGACCCTTTCTACTTCGTTGCCAATGGACTGCAGCCCCAGCAGCTGGTCCGGCTGGTCCAGGTTGATTTCAGGTCGTCAGTTTCAGGTGTCTCCAGGGCCCTAAAGATCACTAAATCTGGAAGTAATTGAATTAGAACATTGTTAGAGAGTTTAAAAGAATTAGAATGAAGTTTTAGAAGCATAGAACGAGAGTAAAAGATAGAATTAGAGGGTATGCTGGGCACAGCTTGCAAGAAGTCGCCTCGCTCCGGCACCACCTTAGATATAAGCCATATAATGATTTTTAGAAGATGACGATACTTCAGCTCACCCGGCTGATTTTCGCCTCAGCTGGGAGATATCCACGCAAACCTCATCCGAATGTCCTGTCAAATGCAATACCTTCCAATGTGTCAGCCTGGAATTGAGCAAATTCCACTTCAAAATCATCCGGAACATTTTCCATGACATGGAATCGCTTTGCAAAGTAACAAATTGGTGTAACGTTTGCCTCCATCCTCCCGCTTGGATTTGCCACTGTTGCTTGTAGCAGCAATTCATCCTGAAGGGGGAGCCTGGTGGTGACATAGTCACACACTGCAACATAGTACTTTCGTACCAATGAGGAGAAGTTACTCCTCATCTTGTCGGGTGATGTTTCCCGTCGTGAGAAACTGCCTGGTTTGCTCACCAACGACGAGGCCTTCGTCGGACATCTGATTGCAGTTGTCCTGGTACATGCAGCTCGCAGGAACGCTGCCAAATGCAGCAGGTTTCACAAAGCGATGCAACAGGTCCTTCTATGTAGAGTCTGTTAAGAGTCTGTTTTTTGGGCGCTTCATTTTGGAGCTCTAGATTGAACCTGTTGAACACAGCCAAGTGTATATTGAAGAAAGATACAATACAGCTTGTTTCTGTCACAAAGCTTTGTATAATTCCCAGCAGCTTTGCCTTAAGTTGGCTGTACTGTTGTATTAGCAACAGGGTTGCTGGCTGTGGGAGACTCCTTCTTGCTTCCAGCACTCACACTGCTGCTTTTTCCATCTCTCTTACTATTGTCAGTCCATGCACAGCAGTTGTCTGAACAGATCCTGCACTGGTCTTTTTGGGTCTCACTTAAACCAGGCAACCACTCATTGCTTTCACAACGTGAATGCTGGTTTTGTTCTTGCAAACAATGTTCTTGTGCTACACGTAACACTACCCCTGTGTATGTGTGTGTGTGCAGGTTGAGCAATCTCCTTGGTGATGGCTCTGCCGCTGGAGGCTTGGTAGACGTCTTTCCAGAAGTGTCAACCTTCAGTCGCTCAGCGTTTCTCAAGCCCCCTTCATTCTTTCTTTCTCCTTTCTCAGATTCTGCTTCTTGGGAGAAGTATTCCTGTAACACAGACCATTGTTCCAAGAATCTGTCTGCTGTTCTTTCCAAGGACAACCGTCTCGTGCAGACACATAGAACATAGAAAATACAGCACAGAACAGGCCCTTCGGCCCACGATGTTGTGCCGAACCTTTGTCCTAGATTAATCATAGATTATCATTGAATTTACAGTGCAGAAGGAGGCCATTCGGCCCTTTGAGTCTGCACCGGCTCTTGGAAAGAGCACCATACCCAAACTCAACACCTCCACCCAACACCAAGGGCAATTTGGACATTAAGGGCAATTTATCATTGGCCAATTCACCTAACCCGCACATCTTTGGACTGTGGGAGGAAACCGGAGCACCCGGAGGAAACCCACGCAGACACGGGGAGGACGTGCAGACTCCGCACAGACAATGACCCAAGCCGGAATCGAACCTGGGACCATGGAGCTGTGAAGCAATTGCGCTATCCACAATGCTACCGTGCTGCCCTTAAGAACAAATAAATCTACACTATATCATTTTACCGTCATCCATGTACCTATCCAATAGCTGCTTGAAGGTCCCTAATGTTTCCGACTCAACTACTTCCACAGGCAGTGCATTCCATGCCCCCACTACTCTCTGGGTAAAGAACCTACCTCTGATATCCCTCCTATATCTTCCACCTTTCACCTTAAATTTATGTCCCCTTGTAATGGTGTGTTCCACCCGGGACACGTTTGAGAATTCTGTGATTTTCTAGATTGTTCAAAGAACAAAGAAAAGTACAGCACAGGAACAGGCCCTTCGGCCCTCCAAGCCCGTGCCGACCATGCTGCCCGACTAAACTACAATCTTCTACACTTCCTGGGTCTGTATCCCTCTATTCCCATCCTATTCATGTATTTGTCAAGATGCCCCTTAAATGTCACTATCGTCCCTGCTTCCACCACCTCCTCCGGTAGCGAATTCCAGGCACCCACTACCCTCTGCGTAAAAAACTTGCTTCGTACATCTACTCTAAACCTTGCCCCTCTCACCTTAAACCTATGCCCCCTAGTAATTGACCCCTCCACCCTGGGGAAAAGCCTCTGACTATCCACTCTGTCTATGCCCCTCATAATTTTGTAGACCTCTATCAGGTCGCCCCTCAACCTCCGTCGTTCCAGTGAGAACAAACCAAGTTTATTCAACCGCTCCTCATAGCTAATGCCCTCCATACCAGGCAACATTCTGGTAAATCTCTTCTGCACCCTCTCTAAAGCCTCCACATCCTTCTGGTAGTGTGGCGACCATAATTGAACACTATACTCCAAGTGTGGCCTAACTAAGGTTCTATACAGCTGCAACATGACTTGCCAATTCTTATACTCAATGCCCTGGCCAATGAAGGCAAGCATGCCGTATGCCTTCTTGACTACCTTTTCCACCTGTGTTGCCCCTTTCAGTGACCTGTGGACCTGTACACCTAGATCTCTCTGACCTTCAATACTCTTGAGGGTTCTACCATTCACTGTATATTCCCTACCTGCATTAGACCTTCCAAAATGCATTACCTCACATTTGTCCGGATTAAACTGCATCTGCCATCTCTCCGCCCAAGTCTCCAAACAATCTAAATCCTGCTGTATCCTCTGACAGTCCTCATCGCTATCCGCAATTCCACCAACGTTTGTGTCGTCTGCAAACTTACTAATCAGACCAGTTACATTTTCCTCCAAATCATTTATATATACTACAAACAGCAAAGGTCCCAGCACTGATCCCTGCGAAACACCACTAGTCACAGCCCTCCAATTAGAAAAGCATCCTTCCATTGCTACTCTCTGCCTTCTATGACCTAGCCAGTTCTGTATCCACCTTGCCAGCTCACCCCTGATCCCGTGTGACTTCACCTTTTGTACTAGTCTACCATGAGGGACCTTGTCAAAGGCCTTACTGAAGTCCATATAGACAACATCCACTGCCCTACCTGCATCAATCATCTTTGTGACCTCCTCGAAAAACTCTATCAAGTTAGTGAGACACGACCTCCCCTTCACAAAACCGTGCTGCCTCTCACTAATACGTCCATTTGCTTCCAAATGGGAGTAGATCTTGTCTCGAAGAATTCTCTCCAGTAATTTCCCTACCACTGGCGTAAGGCTCACCGGCCTGTAGTTCCCTGGATTATCCTTGCTACCCTTCTTAAACAGAGGAACAACATTGGCTATTCTCCAGTCCTCCGGGACATCACCTGAAGACAGTGAGGATCCAAAGATTTCTGTCAATGTTTGTATTTCCTTGAACTCTTTGTGGCGATTGCTAGACTTCTCAAGGTGGTAATAATAGACGGGCGCAAGCAGGTCCACCGGAGAGAACGGCAGCTGACTTGTCCCTTTCTCTGCAGCAGGATGAAGGTGACACGGACATCCAAAAATGAAAATATCTGGCTTTTCTTTCTTCACAAGGAAGCAGCACCATTGTGGTCTCCCACCATCCCTGCTGCATTGTCTGCAGGAAAGCAGATCCCGCTTTTCCAAGGAATGTTGTTTTCCTTAAGACCATTGTCCAGAATTTGGAAAATGTTTTTTTGCCATTGGATCTCTCTTTCGTTGTGGCTATTTTGAGTAGCGCACTGATCGCCCTGTCCACATCTGCGTCAGAGGACCGAACAATGATAGAATAGTTGTTCCTCCGCACCAGGGTCAGAACTCGAATCGGTTGAGATAGAGAACGGGATTTGCCTGATTTTCCCAAGGATGTCACCTTTCGCCTCTTGGCATTGCTGTTGTCTTGGTCCAGCGTGAAGCCAACCTGGAAGCAAATCGAATTGTGTGGAAACAAAACTTTCACAAGATCAGCCAAATGATCGGCAGCCTGAAACGTCACATTGTGCTCAATCAGGAAATGTGTCATCAAAGTTTCTGCTCTTATGGCTGAGTAGTCCTTCTGTTGCATGAAAGGTTTGATGTCGCGGGTGCTTTCAGAAACTTGTGCCACAGCATGATGTTTCTTGGATCGCATATGTGCCTGTGTATCATTAGCTCTTCTGTGAGTAATGCTGAAGTCCGATGAGGAGACCTTACATTGTGCAGAGTATTCACCCTTTCTGGATTGTACAATACAGGACCATCTTGATATCTAGTCCTTCTTGAAAGTCTGTTTTCTAGATTTAGCACCAGACGAAGTCATGATCACTACTTACTCAATATTTGTTTTTTCCTTCCAACCTGACTATGCTGTCAATACAAGAGACTAACAGGCTTGAACTGAGGCCTACTGGTAACTCCTTTACAAACAAGCCTGCTGTGGCTGGCTCCCTCTCCACTTGACAAAGTCAAAACAGAAACACCTGGAAATGGTAATGGAAGGCACTTAGAAAACGTATTCTATCATACTGCACAGAGAACAAATGCAGCAGGGTTTAAGTGACCCATCTGCCTGTGTTTTTAAATTATTAAGATGGAAACATTTGAAAATTGCCTTACTATCATCCCATCCAACTCCCAATGCCACAGGCCTTCGATGATGTAGATGATCTCGGTCATTGATATTGTAGTTTCACCCTCGACCGTGATTTTTTTTTTATCCCAGTAGTAAAATACACGCACCTCGATACCTCATGTGCGAGACCACGCGAAGGTCAGGATCACCTGACACACATGCGCTGTTAGTGTGCGGGGCGGAGAGGGGGCGGGGCCTCTGCGCAGGGTCCTGTCGCCAAGGAAACCAAATGAAGCATTTCGGGAGGCAGCTTGCCAATCAACTCTCCTTTTGCCTATTTCAGTGCTAGGAATCATACTCTCCTATTCAAACAGATTTTCCGAGTTGACAACTCTGTTGAACCCTTTCCTGTACCTCTGCATATAGTTTCTAGTCGTTAATACTTACTGTTGAACTACTGAAGACTACAAAATATTTCCCGAGGACACAGATCTATGGACATTAAGGAATGAAGGGATATGGGAAAAGTGTGGGAAGACGGAGTTGAGGTACAGGGTCACCCATGATCCGATTGAACAGCAGCAGAGCAGGCTAGATGGGCTGAATGACCCTCTCCCCTTTTTCCTATTTCTTATGTTTTTCACATATCGAAGATGGGAAAGAGTATCAGTTTGGGGGAGCGACGTCATGTGATGAAACCTCCAGTAATATGTCCAATCACAGTTGGCGAGCCGAAGAGGAGACTTGGGAAGGTGGCAAAATGGGCGGAAGGTCCTGCCTTGTCTGAAACTGTTACACTGTGGAATAACCCAAGTTCAACAGAGAAAACAACTTTCAAACCACGTTCATGGACAAGATCAGCCACTTTTCAAAGTCAGATTTATTGAAATTACTTAAATCACGACAGGAGAAATGGATACGTCTCAGAGGATACACTGATTGGACACGAGCAAATCAATAGATTGAGGGTGAACCGAACACTCTTTATTTGCCCCGTGTTGGAGAATTGGTTTATTTTGTTGTGTTGAGCTGCTTAAACAGTGAGGGCCGATTCTGGACTCAGTCACAATGTGACAATAGCTACAGACGAGCTAACAGAATTGGAATGTTGGGCGGTGATCAATCCCAACCGAGACACCTTGTTAAACTTCATTCAGCACTGAGCAATAACTTACATTTATATAGCGCCTTTGACATGGTAAAACATTCCGTCGCAGTTCACAAACAAAACCTGACGGCAAGCTACGTAAGGAAATGATAGCCCCTTAGCTTGGTCAGAGAGCGCGGTTTTAACAAGTGTCGCAGAGCGGGAGAGAGAGAGAGAGAGATGGGGAGGTTTAGGGAGGGAATTTCAGCACCGAGGGCTCGCGAACAGGAAGCACGGTCACCGATGGTGGAGCGGTGGAAGTCAACGATGCTCGAGAGTCCAAAAGTGGAAGAACAGCGAGATCGCAGAGCATGTGTAGGGCTGGAGGAGGTTAGAGAGATCATAAGACCATAAGACATAGGAGCAGAATTAGGCCACTCGGTCCATCGAATCTGCTCCGCCATTCAATCATGGCTGATATTTCCTCATCCCCATTCGGGAGGGTCAAGGCCATGGAGGAATTTGAAAACAAGTAATACATCTAGAGGGTACAGCAATCACAGATACATTCATCTTTTAATCAGCGCACTCATATTTCTGGACATTATATTGGTGTTTTTCTCACACATCACGCTCAGTCCTATCCCATTCCTCTGGAATTCGAGTTTGTGCCTTTCACCGATCAAGTCGCTCAATTTTCTCCATTTGTCACTTCAATGGCCTCCAACTTCCACAAGACATGGTGATGCAGGCCCCCAGTCTATTTATGGGTGGCATGGGTGGTGTTAGCCCACTCCGGGAAGGTGCTGAGGTCGAACATTGCATGACCCCAGGTGTTGATGGCGATAGTAACAGTGATCACTCCGATGACATTGAGTAAACATCCAGCCTTGGCCTGTGGAATGATAGAAAATAGATTCAGTCAAACTGGAGCAAAGTCTGCCCTCTGAAAGCTGGGGGTTGAGCAGATACACTCCTGATATCGGGAAGCATTGAGATGGCTGGTATCAGTCCGAGCCCTGGAGCCCAATAGATAACATTGCATACACACAAGGACAGGAGGAGGCCATTCAGCCCCTCTAGTCTAATACACAGGAAGCCATTCACAGCCTCTCCAGTTTGTTAGAAACATACAGCACAGCAGTCTATTCGGCCCATCGCTCCTGTGCCAGTAGATTACTCCATTTCTCTACTCTCTCCCCAAAGCCTCACAAATTATTTTTCTTCAAGTATTAACATATAAATGAAGAATCTTTCCAATGGCTGAAGTCAAGTCATAAGAAGGCATAGACTGAAGGTGACTGGCCAAGAAACCGAGAATCCGATAAATACATGAAGGAGAAAACATTACGGTGAAATGGGAAGAGAGTGGGGACGTGGCAGTGACTGGATTTCTCTTCAAGGTGGCCACCACACACAGGTTCAATGGGCCAAATGGACACCCTCTCTGCTGCATTTTCCTTGAATTCTATTCAATGATCTATCCTGTTTTCAGTCAAAGCGTTCCAGACCCAAGAGCTCGCTGTGTAAAAAAAAAAAAAGCTTCCTCATCATCTTTGGATCTTTTGCTGAATATCTTAAATCTGTGTCCCTCTGGTTACTGCCCCTCCTACAAATGGAAGCAGTTTCTCCCTGTTTAATCCATCAATATTGTTCAGGATTTGGACCACTTGCCACCAAGTCTCCTCACGAGCCTCTCTGTTCTCAGGAGATGAGAGGCAGCTTCTTCTCCAGTGTCTTCCATCACTTGAATCATTCTGGTAAATCTGTGTATCCTCCCCAAAGCCTCCCTAAGGTGCGGTGCCCAGAATTGAACACTCTAGCTCTAACCACTGTCTTATAAATGAAGGTTTACCATGAGTCTCTTCCGTCATTTAATTAGATCAAGGCTGATCAGATTGTGGCCTTAACTCTGCTTCCTATCTGCCCCACTGCCCCCAACATCCCCTCTCCATGCACCCCAATGCCCCCCCATATCCCCACTTCGTGCCCCCCCCCCCCCCACATCCCCACTTAGCGCCCTACCAGATCCCCACTCAATATCCTCTGCCCCCCCATATCCCCCTTTGGCCCCCCCCCTCACATCCCTCTACACCCCAGCTGCGTGCCCCCCAGTCCCTCTCTGCGACCCCCCCACCCCCCTCTGCAGCCCCTCATCCCTCAATGTGACCCCCCCAACCTTCTTCGCAGCCCCACATCCCTCTCCTTGCCCCCCCCCACACCCCTTCCACATCCACCAAAATCCCCCTCCTTGACCCCCCCTGACATCCCCCTCCATGATTCCTCTCCTCCCCCCCCCCCCCCAATAACCCTTGAGTCCATTCTCAGTCAATAACACTTACCATGTCGGAGACCTTGAGGTGACCAAAGGAGAACACAATGGCATTGGGGGGAGTGGCAACAGGCAGCATGAAGGCAAAGGAGGTGCTTAAAGTGGTTGGAATCATCACGTACAGAGGATTCATGTGGATTGAGGTAGCCTGGATCAGAAAGGAAAAGAAAAACAAGTTAGCAAGAGGGGATGACATCTCCGATCTGTTTTGATTGGCTGGGATTAGAAATGTTGCTGAATGTAGCAC
Organism: Scyliorhinus torazame; assembly: GCF_047496885.1. NCBI lineage: Eukaryota > Metazoa > Chordata > Chondrichthyes > Carcharhiniformes > Scyliorhinidae > Scyliorhinus > Scyliorhinus torazame. Next base: position 219,791,246 of record NC_092718.1, on the reverse strand, counting down.
AATTTAACCCAAGTTACATCGGGGTAATTATTGAACGGTGGGAGTTAATGGTTAACTCGCAATTTGTTACAATTGCTCTCGGGCGGGTGTAAGAGATGCCGCAAGTGTTTCACTATGAAGAGGAGCAGGGCAGTAAATCCCGGTGTCTCGGCCAACATTCAACCCATGTCAGGGGAGAAACCGATGAGCTGGTCATTTACGGTGTTTCTGGGAGCTTGCTGTGCGCAAATTGGCGTTTCTTACATCATACACCACACACACATTTCAAAAGTATTTCATTGGCTAAGAACATCCTGAGGTCATGAAGGAGCTTTCGAAATACAATCTTTCAATCTTGTATTCCTGCAGCACCTTATTCAGAGTCTGGGCAACAATGGGCTAGAGACATGGGACTGGATTCTCCCTTTGGGAGACTAAGTCACCACGAGGGCGTGAAAACGGTGGTCTTTTCAACCAGGAAAACTGGCGCAAAACAGCCACTGATTCCCCGTCTTGCTGGGGGCTAGCAGGGAGGCAGCGTAGAGCTCGCAGCTCTCGCTGCCGATATGGCCCTGACCATTTCCAGTTCCATGGCCGCCCCGTGCTTCATGGCGGACTCAGCCCGCGGACCCAGACTGCAAAAGTAGTGCCCCCCTTCGGCCGCTCACGTGCCCCGGACCACCTGCCCATATTGCCCCCAGCCCCGAATGAAGCCCCCGCCCCCCTGCCCGCCGGTCGGCCCTCCCCCGACTGTGGCGCCGCCGGACTGAGTCTGCAGCCCCCACGCGAGGATCCCGGTCGGTGTGAGCACACGTAACCCACGCCGTCAGGAACTCGGCTGGTCCGGGACGGAGCATCGCGGGGTGGGCCGTGGATACTTGGCGCGGCGTAATCGTAGAGTTCGACGATTTTAGGGGGGGGGGTGAATACGAAAACCGGCGCCCCTCCCCCCCGATATTGGCGTCGAAACGGATTCCCCGCCCCGTCGCCGAACCCGATTTCAGTGTCGGGAGTGGCGAATCCAGCCCTCGGGGTTTTACAGCATGGAAAGAGGCCCTTCCGCCCATTGCGTTGATGCCAACCATCAGCTAGTCTGAGGAACGATGGGCTGCTTGGGGGTGCACTGACTGTCCTTACGGAGGGAACCACAGCAGCTATTTTAGGTAAAAGTTCCCCCAAATGGGTGAATTCTCCACTTCATTTGGTTGGTGGAGTTTCCGATTCAGGGAGGAATTGTGGTCGGGTCGCAAACCAAAAGCTTCCCCTCCCTTTAGAGGGATCCGGTTGTATCTTTCGGTAGATTGCTAGTCAGGTCATCAGCTTCATCCAAAGCGGGAGATTTAAGATTATGTTCAGATTTAAATTAAGGATTTCTTCTTCCAAAACGCTAATTCTCAGGATGTGGGGGTCGCTGGCCAGGCCCGTATTTATTAACCATCCCTAATTGCCCTCGAGATGGTGCTGGTGAGCTGCCTTCTTGAACCGCTGCAGTCTATGTGGTGTAGGTGCACCCACTGTGCTGCTAGGGAGGCAGTTCCAGGATTTTGTCCCAGCGACAGTGAAGGAACGACAATATATTTCCAAGTCGGGGTGGTGAGTGACTTGGAGGGGAACCTCCAGGTGGTGGGGTTCCCAGGTATCTGCTGCTCTTGTCCTTCTAGATGGTAGCAGTCTTGAAGAGAGAGCCCCTAGCACCTGTAGCCATCTGGGATGGCCACGTCCCGATTACAAAATGGACACTTTGCAAAGAATGCAGGGAAAATGGACACTACCGAGAAAGCAAGCAGGTGCAAGGTTTGTCTGTTGATTCGAGCTGTAGCTCTCAGACAAGACCGATACTGCAGAACCGTTTCCATATTAATGAGCCATCCCCGGGGACAAAAGGGTAACATTTAGGTAAACAATGCCAAGACAGACACTCCAGCGCCAGAGGAGACTAAAACAAAGCAGACCAACGGCCACCTAGGACACGCCCAGCAAGCAGGGAACCCACCCCTCTATTGGAGGAAAATCGATAAGAACGATATGGAAACGGCCCAATTAATTGGGGCCAAGTTCAAGGCCCGCCCAAAAGCGCGCGAAGCCCCTTTTGGGTATAAAACGTGTTCCCCAAGAGAATCGCTCTCTTGACCTTGGCTCTCAGCGAGAGACCTGCCAAAGCTGCTCCAGACCAAGTAAGTTCCAAGTCAATGCACGCTATGAGATAGACGCTCTTAGTTGCTATCCTGTAAACAGCTCAACCCAGCAGCCTCAGAACCGAGCAACGGCCATTGTTCCTCTGACTGAGTGGGTGCCCAAAGCTAAGTCTAGGCTTTTAGTAATAGTGATAGTTTAGTTTGTAGAGTTTATGCATGAGTATATTTGACTGTGTGTAAATAAATGAGCGTTGCTTTTGAACTTACTGACTGGTGTATCGAGTCATTGATCAGTATTCGGTTTTGAACCTTGTGGCGGTATCGTTAGATACCTGCCGACTCTTGAGCAAAAGTAATTAAACAGAGCCAAATTAAGAGACAACACAATTAGCAACACACCCAGAATCTATCCCTGCAGTTGTGTGGAGGCCTCAAGCAGATGTTAACACCTGGGAGTTGTGAAAACTGTCTGCGTCATGAGATCTTCCTGGGAGGCACACAGACACATCTGGATATAATGAATAGCCATTGACCAAATCAGGCAACCGCTCCCCGGGTGAGGTTCCCAAATTTGTTAACTCTGCGAGATCCCTCAATTTGTTACCATCCAGCTGGGATGCCCCGAAATGAATGTGCCCCGGGCGAGGGGGGAGGAGCTGACTCCTTTTCTTCAGTCACCTCTCCTCTGCTGGTCACACAAGAAATCTAAAAAGGATCCCTCACTTTGTACATCCCTTTCCCAGTCCCAATATTTATGTTTTAAAATGAGCCAATTTAACCAGGCTTCCTCGAGTTAAAGGGAGCGAGTTTATCAACTTGTGTCCAAGTGTGACTCACCCTCTGCTTAATCTCCAAACTCACATACTTGAAGGTGCTAGAAGCTGAATTGCCAATTTTAAATTTGTTCCTAATTTGATTAATAACATTTTCTAAAGTCATTAGTGACGCCCCCACAAAATATTGTCTAAATGCATCATTAAGATGACCCCAGACTTTCCCTTACAGTGCCAATAGAATATGCCAATTAAACATGGGTGTGTCTGTCTTCAGCTATCAACACCCTGGGCGAGATTCCCCGTCGGCAAAATTGCAAAACGCGAATTCGCGGAGAATAGCCTCCGCCGCCAAAATCACGGTTGGCGCCGATTTGACGTCAAACCAGGATCCTCCGGCGCACGGAAAATGGTTGAATGTGCCACTCGCCGCGTGGTGTTTAAGCACCGCTGGAATATCATTAGCGAGCCTGACCCGCTATTCTCCGGGGCCTCCGCGATTCGCCACCGCCGATGGGGCGAGTTCCCGACGGCGCGGTTCACGTGTGGTCTCAGCGGTCAGGAACCCGGCATGGCGGCTGCGGACTGTGTCCAGCCGCCCTTCAGCCTGTCGGCTGGGAGCTGTGCTGCTGACCAGGGGCGGGGGAAGTGACCGGGGGGGGGGGGAGCAGTATTTGGCAGGTTGGGTCCGCGCATGGCCGTCGCCGTGTTTTACGGCGCGACCGCTGCAGGCCGTCACCGTGCGCATGCGCGGCCACAGACACGGCCATTCTCCAGCCAGCCTTTGTCGTGGGAGCCAGGAGTTTTACTCGACGCTGCTGCTGGACCGTCACCGGTCACAGGATGGGTATGGGGTCGGCGACTACTTTTCCGCCACAGTTCCTCCGCTGGTGACAACACTTAGCCTCAGACACGATGAATCCAGCCCCCTATAGCTTTAACAGAATTCCCTCTATCGATAAATATCAGAACCACGAAGCATTGTTTAAACCAGCCAAACATTCATTCAATTCCCAGTGCTTCTCGTATTCCTGGTATTTCCTGCGGAGGTTGCCAGAATACTCACCTCTCTAGCAGGCTCTCCTGAAGGAAAGCCGCTTTGATATCTGTGCAGTTACACTTCCAAGAATAAAAAAGTGGTTAAAATGGCCAATGGGATCTTCAAAAACCTCCTTTCCAGCCGCGGCCTGATCTCTCCATCCCCAAGCATTCCCCTGGCCACCAAACTAGCTTTTGGCCTTTTACATCCCATCTGATAGGACCTTTCCTGTACAGATCCATCTGTGTGATAGAGCAACTCTGAATAGTCCCCAACTTCTTTACAACTATAAGCTCTTAGGTCAGCCTCTTTTACCACCCTGTTCTCCAATCTATTAGTAGCGGCAAACATATTTCGTTCACAGGAACTTCTACTTCTGTCCTTTGTCCGAGAAAGCTCTCCATTACCCATGCTGCATTTCCCAGGCTGCGGCCTCTCTCTCTCTCTCTCGACCTCTCTGCAGAATCAGAATGCCTCCTGGAGATCCTGTCTACATGATCCCTATCTTCTCCTAAACCTATCCCCCCCAGTCAGCACTCGAAGCTATGTTTTCTTATTCTCCACTCTTGTACTCCCTGCTGCCAATTCTTGTCCCAAGGCTACCACTTTGTTAGATTCCCAAGCTAATGGGTCACTTACAACCAGCCATGGTGGTGGCGTCCAATATTTAATACATATGTCCCATTGAGATTAATTCATACCCTTTGTCCACAACCTTTGTGATGAAGGATTGGCAAAATGTTCCAGATAATTCTCTTCCATTTCCAGAGGTCAACAATCCTTCCTGAAGGACCGCCGGTGGCGGCCATGGAGTGAGTGATCACACACAGGGCAGCTCCTGCCTTGAAGATGTTGTTTCTGTTCCCTTTAACCCGAACTTCGGGGAATCTCAGCGGAAAGGTTGTGTGGAGAATGGAGGGGGGTCAGTTCTCTCCCATTTCCACCCCACTCCCAACCTGGGTGGAATATCTGTGGGGTGTGTTATGGGCGAGGTGTTTTCAGAACCCCAAAATGTATCATGGAGTTCCACTAACCTCTCCCTTTAATGGATTGTTGCTTTTGAAGCACACGGCTTGTTTCCCAGGTGTGGGATTACAATTATGGACACGTGGTTTTTAACACAAAACAATGTTTATTCTATGAACTCAACTTAACCTTCTAAATAAACATTGGATCCCTTAACACCCCTTACTTCAAAGATAACCCCAAAAATAATACACACTAAATAATCCCTCAAAATGTTCCTTCAAACATCCAAAAGGCTTCAAATCTTCAAAACAGTAATACACCAGGTCACAGAATATATATATTTTCTGTTGGATGGCAGAGATATATCAGCTTGGTTGACTTCAGCTCCAGCACCTTGCTTTTCTTCCTGCAGCTCTCTGGAAACACACAGACACAAACAAGCTGCTTTCTCAAACTGAAACCAAAAGCAGAAGTGAGCTCAGCTCCCCCCCCCCCCCCACCCCTGTGACATCACTTCAGTAATATGAATTGCTTCATCTGTTAAAGGTACATTGCTTAAACATCCATTTCTTAAAGGTACTCTCACATGACAGGTATCAAACTCAACAGAAGACAGCGAGAGCCCTGGATAAAGAGTTGGAGGAGGCTCATGGTGCAGCATCAATTGCAAACATTGGTGGAGGGAGAGGGCCATGATGGACTGGAAAGCTGCCAATGAGAATCATAGGTTTGCTGGGGAGGTTCGGGGTCTTCTCGGGGTATAAATTGAATGTTGGGAAAAGCGAGGTGTTTCCAATGAATGCTTCGGGGTGAGGGGGGGCGAACCTGGGGCCTCTGCCATTTAAGGTGGCGAGGGAGAGGTTCCAATACCTGCGGATCCAGGTAACGCGTGAATGGGCCACGATGCATAGGTGGAACCCGACGGGGTTGGTGGAGGAGGTTAGGGGGGGACCTTAAAAGATGGGATACACTGCACCTGACATTGGCGGGGAGGGTGCAGGTGGTAAAAAGTGTTTCTCCTCCCCAAGGCTTTTTTTCGGAAGGTAGATGCATTAATCTCGGAATTTGTGTGGGCAGGGAGGATGCCTCAGGGGTCTAGGGCTCTGAAGGGGGTCTGTTGCTCACACGTTTGTCGCGTTACTATTGAGCAGCGAATGTGGAAAAGGTGAGATGATGGTTGGGGGAGGGGGGGGTGCGAGGGGGCAGATTAAGTTAGGTTAGAGGAGTAGTCTTGCGAGGGGGCGCGCCTGAGGGCCCCGCTGCTGTTCGCCCTGAGGAAAGACACGAGCAGTCTGCTGGTGGCGTCGCCCAGACAAATTTGGAACCAGCTGAGTTTGTAAATGTACGTTCAGTAAACTCTGTGGCATGTTAAGACTGTGTTAATATTTTGAACAAATTTGGAATAAAATGCCTTTTCAAAAAAAAAAAACTTCTTGATAGTCTTGACAGAAACTCCTGGTCAATCTTCTGCTACCATGTTTAATACATGGGGCAGCACAGTGGTTAGCACTGTGGCTTCACAGCGCCAGGGTCCCAGGTTCGATTCCCGGCTTGGGTCACTGTCTGTGCAGAGTCTGCACGTTTTCCCCGTGTCTGCGTGGGTTTCCTCCGGGTACTCCGGTTTCCTCCCACAAGTCCCGAAAGACGTGCTGTTGGGTGAATTGGACATTCTGAATCCTCCCTCTGTGTACCCGAACAGGCGCCGGAGTGTGGCGACTAGGGGCTTTTCACAGTAACTTCATTGCAGTGTTAATGTAAGCCTACTTGTGATAATAATAAAGATTATTATTAATAGGTGAATATCCATTTACCGAATTAGGCAGCAGGAAACATTCTGTTTAATTCTGATACTATTTAGGGCAGCACGATAGCATTGTGGATAGCACAATTGCTTCACAGCTCCAGGGTCCCAGGTTCGGTTCCGGCTTGGGTCACTGTCTGTGTGGAGTCTGCACATCCTCCCCGTGTCTGCGTGGGTTTCCTCCGGGTGCTCCGGTTTCCTCCCACAGTCCAAAGATGTGCAGGTTAGGTGGATTGGCCTTGATAAATTGCCCTTAAGTGTCCAAAATTGCCCTTAGTGTTGGGTGGAGGTGTTGACCTTGGGTAGGGTGCTCTTTCCAAGAGCCGGTGCAGACTCAATGGGCCGAAGGGCCTGTTCTGTGCTGTATTTTTCTATGTTCTAAGCTCCACTTTTCATTTGTGCCTTTCCATGACAGTTTCTGTTCCCATCTTATGCTCCCTAATTCTTGCCTAATCGCATCATAATTACCCCTCCCCCAATTATAAACCTTGCCCTGCCGTATGGCCCTATCCCTCTCCATTGCAATAGTGAAAGACACCGAATTGTGGTCACTATCTCCAAAGTGCTCTCCCACAAACAAATCTAACACTTGGCCCGGTTCATTACCCAGTACCAAATCCAATGTGGCCCCGCCTCTTGTCGGCCTATCCACATATTGTGTCAGGAAACCCTCCTGCACATACTGTACAAAAACTGCCCCATCCGAACTGTTCGACCTATAGAGGTTCCAATCAATATTTGTAAAGTTAAAATCACCCATGACAACTACCCTGAGACCTCCACACCTATCCATAATCTGTTTTGCAATTTCTTCCTCCACATCTCTATTACTATTTGGGGGCCTATAGAACACACCTAATAACGTGACCGCTCCTTTCCTATTTCTATCTTCAGCCCATATTACCTCAGTCAGCAGATCCCCTTCTAACTGCCTTTCTGCAGCCGTTAAACTATCCTTGATTAATACGCTACTCCTCCACCTCTTTTACCACCTTCCCTACTCTCACTGAAACATCTATACCCCGGAACTTCCAACAAGCATTCCTGTTCCTGTTCTAACCATGTCTCCGTAATGGCCACAACATCGTAGTCCCAAGTACCAATCCACACTCCAAAGTTCACCTATCTTATTCCAGATGCTCCTTGCATTAAAGTAGACACACTTCAACCCACCTTCCTGCCTGCCGGTACACTCCTGCGACCTTGATACCCTCCTCAGTACCTCACTACTCTCAACACTGGCTTCTGGAACACAGCTCGTTTTCCCTGCCCCCTGACAAATTAGTTTAAACCCCCCCGAAGAGCCGTAGCAAATTTCCCTCCCAGGATATTGGTTCCCCTCTGGTTCAGGTGCAAACCGTCCTGTCTGTACAGGTCCCACCTTCCCCAGAATGTGCTCCAATTATCCACGTACCTGAAACCCTCCCTCCTACACCACCCCTGCAGCCACGTGTTTATCTGCACTCTCTCCCCGTTCCTCACCTCGCTAGCACGTGGCACCGGCAACAAACCAGAGATGACAACATGATTTGTCCTGACTCTCAGCTTCCACCCTAGCTCCCTAAATTCCTGTTTTAAATCCCCGTCCCTTCTCTTACCTATGTCATTGGTACCGATGTGTACCACGACTTGTGACTGCTCCCCCTCCCCCTTAAGGATTCTGAAAACACGGTCCGAGACGTCATGGACCCTGGCACCCGGGAGGCACCATGACATCCGTGAGTCTCTTTCGTTGCCACAGAACCGTCTATCTGTCCCTCTAACTATCGAGTTCCCAATAACTATTGCTCTCCTGCTCCCCCTCCTTCCCTTCTGAGCCACAGGGACGGACTCGGTGCTGGAGATCCGGTCATCGTGGCTTACCCCAGATGTACCGGTATTACAATTAAATAAGGGTAACTACAAAGACATGAGGGAGGAGCTGGCCAGAGTTGATTGGAGAAGGAGCCTAGCAGGGAAGACAGTGGAACAGCAATGGCAGGAGTTTTGGGGGGTTATTCGGGAGGCACAACAGAAATTCATCCCAAGGGGGAGGAAACATGCTAAGGGGAGGACAAGGCAACCATGGCTGACGAGGGATGTCAAGGACAGCATAAAAGAAAAAGAAAAACCATACAAAGTGGCGAAGATTAATGGGATGCCAGAGGATTGGGAAGCCTTTAAAAGCGAGCCGAGGACAACTTAAAAAGCAATAAGGGGGGAGAAGATGAAGTACGAGTGCAAGCTAGCTAGTAATATAAAGGAAGATAGGAAGAGTTTTTTCAATATATAAAGGTAAGAGAGGCAAAAATAGACATTGGACCACTGGAGAATGTGGCTGAAGAAGTAATAATTGGGGGGTAAATTGTAATTGTTGAAGATAACCAAAGGTTTAAGACATGGCAGGAGATCTCAGATCCGTGTCATGCTCCTCGTGTGCGATGTGGGAGCTCAGGGACACGTCCACTGTCCCTGGCTCCTTCACGTGCAAGAGGTGTGTCCAGTTGCAGCTCCTGTTAGACCGCTTGACGGCTCTGGAGCTGCGGATGGACTCACTTTGGAGCATCCACGATGCTGAGGGCGTCGTGGATAGCACGTTTAGCGAGTTGGTCACACCGCAGGTGAAAGTTACTGAGGGAGATAGAAAATGGGTGACCAAAAGACAGAGCAAGAGTAGGAAGGCAGTGCAGGTGTCCTCTGCGGTCATCTCCCTGCAAAACAGATATACCGCTTTAGATACTGTTGAGGGAGATGGCTCACCAGGGGAAGGCAGCAGCAGCCAGGTTCATGGCACCGTGGCTGGCTCTGCTGCGCAGCTGGGCAGGAAGAAGAATGGCAGGGCCATAGTGATAGGGGACTCAATTGTAAGGGGAATAGACAGGCGGTTCTGTGGACGCAATCGAGACTCCAGGATGGTATGTTGCCTCCCTGGTGCAAGGGTCAAGGATGTCTCGGAGCGGCTGCAGGACATTCTGGGGGGGGGGGGGGGAGGGTGAACAGCCAGCTGTCGTGGTGCACATAGGCACCAACAATAGAGGTAAATAACGGGATGAGGTCCGACAAGCTGAATTTAGGGAGTTAGGAGTTAAACTAAAAAGTAGGACCTCAAAGGTAGTAATCTCAGGATTGCTACCAGTGCCACGAGCTAGTCAGAGTAGGAATGTCAGGATAGATAGGATGAATGCGTGGCTCGAGAGATGGTGCAAGAGGGAGGGATTCAAATTCCTGGGACATTGGAACCGGTTCTGGGGGAGGTGGGACCAGTACAAACCGGACGGTCTGCACCTGGGCAGGACTGGACCGATGTCCTGGGGCGGGGGGGGGGGGGTTTGCTAGAGCTGTTGGGGAGAGTTTAAACTAATGTGGCAGGGGGATGGGAACCGATGCAGGAAGTTGGAAGGTAGTAAAACAGGGACAGAAATAAAAGGCAGTATGGGGGAAAGTGTAAGGCAGAGAAGCCATAGTCAAAAATAAAAAAGGGCGACAGTACAAGGTACAGTGACTGAGGGGAGCTCAGTGAATAGGACCAGGAATACTAAAAGAAATAAAACGGGAAGTGAAAACATTAATGGTAAGCGACGCGGCAGGTTGTTACATGAAGATATGGGTTCAACGACAAGGAAAATTAGGAGAAAGGTTAAGAGGAAATATAACTTAGGAGAGGTTACTGATCGAGGTGTTAAGATTCAGAACAGAGGTAAAAAAGCCAACGTAAGTGTACTTTACCTGAATGCTCGTAGTATTCGGAACAAGGTAAATGAGTTGATGGCGCAAATCATCGTGAATGACTATGATTTAGTGGCCATTACTGAAACATGGTTAAAGGATGGTCACGACTGGGAGTTAAATATCCAAGGGTATCAAACTTTTCGGAAGAACAGAGTGGATGGTAAGGGAGGTGGTGTAGCTCTGTTATTTAAGGATGACATCCGGGCAACAGTAAGGGATGACATCGGTGCTATGGAGGATAAGGTTGAATCCATTTGGGTGGAAATCAGGAATAGTAAGGCGAAAAAGTCACTGATAGGAGTAATCTATAGGCCACCAAATAGTAACATTATGGTGGGGCAGGCAATAAACAAAGAAATAACAGATGCATGTAGAAATGGTACAGCAGTTATCATGGGGGATTTTAATCTACATGTCGATTGGTTTAACCAGGTCGGTCAGGGCAGCCTTGAGGAGGAGTTTATAGAATGTATCCGCGATATTTTCCTAGAACATTATGTAATGGAACCTACGAGGGAACAAGTGGTCCTAGATCTGGTCCTGTGTAATGAGACAGGATTGATTCAGGATCTCATAGTTCGGGATCCTCTCGGAAGGAGCGATCACAATATGGTGGAATTTAAAATACAGATGGAGGGTGAGAAGGTAAAATCAAGCACTAGTGTTTTGTGCTTAATCAATGGAGATTACAATGGGATGAGAGAAGAACTAGCTAAGGTAGACTGGGAGCAAAGACTTTATAGTGAAACAGTTGAGGAACAGTGGAGAACCTTCCAAGTGATTTTTCACAGTGCTCAGCAAAGGTTTATACCAACAAAAAGGAAGGACGGTAAAAAGAGGAAAAATCGACCGTGGATATCTGAGGAAATAAGGGAGAGTATCAAATTGAAGGAAAAAACATACAAAGTAGCAAAGATCAGTGGGAGACTAGAGGACTGGGAAATCTTTAGGGGGCAACAGAAAGCTACTAAAAAAGCTATAAAGAAGAGTAAGATAGGTTATGAGAGTAAACTTGCTCAGAATATAAAAACAGATAGTAAAAGTTTCTACAAATACATAAAACAAAAAAGAATGGCTAAGGTAAATATTGGTCCTTTAGAGGATGAGAAGGGAGATTTAATAATGGGAGATGAGGAAATGGCTGAGGAACTGAACAGGTTTTTTGGGTCGGTCTTCACAGTGGAAGACACAAATAACATGCCAGTGACTGATGGAAATGAGGCTATGACAGGTGAGGACCTTGAGAGGATTGTTATCACCAAGGAGGTAGTGATGGGCAAGCTAATGGGGCTAAAGGTAGACAAGTCTCCTAGACCTGATGGAATGCATCCCAGAGTGCTAAAAGAGATGGCTAGGGAAATTGCAAATGCACTAGTGATAATTTACCAAAATTCACTAGACTCTGGGGTGGTCCCGGCGGATTTGAAATTAGCAAACGTGACACCACTGTTTAAAAAAGGAGGTAGGCAGAAAGCGGGTAATTATAGGCCAGTGAGCTTAACTTCGGTAGTAGGGAAGATGCTGGAATCTATCATCAAGGAAGAAATAGTGAGGCATCTGGATGGAAATTGCCCCATTGGGCAGACGCTGCATGGGTTCATTAAGGGCAGGTCGTGCCTAACTAATTTAGTGGAATTTTTTGAGGACATTAACAGTGCGGTAGATAACGGGGAGCCAATGGATGTGGTATATCTGGATTTCCAGAAAGCCTTTGACAAGGTGCCCCACAAAAGGTTGTTGCATAAGATAAAGATGCATGGCATTAAGGGGAAAGTAGTAGCATGGATAGAGGATTGGTTAATTAATAGAAAGCAAAGAGTGGGGATTAATGGGTGTTTCTCTGGTTGGCAATCAGTAGCTAGTGGTGTCCCTCAGGGATCAGTGCTGGGCCCACAACTGTTCACAATTTACATAGATGATTTGGAGTTGGGGACCAAGGACAATGTGTCCAAGTTTGCAGACGACACTAAGATAAGTGGTAAAGCAAAAAGTGCAGAGGATACTGGAAGTCTGCAGAGGGATTTGGATAGGCTAAGTCTGGCAGATGGAATACAATGTTGACAAATGTGAGGTTATCCATTTTGGTAGGAATAACAGCAATAGGGATTATTATTTAATATTAATAAAATAATAATATCGATAAAATATTAAAACATGCTGCTGTGCAGAGAGACCTGGGTGTGCTAGTGCATGAGTCGCAAAAAGTTGGTTTACAGGTGCAACAGGTGATTAAGGGATGGGGTTTAAGACTAGGGAGGTTCTGCTGCAATTGTATAAGGTGTTAGTGAGGCCACACCTGGAGTATTGTGTTCAGTTTTGGTCTCCTTTCTTGAGAAAGGACGTATTGGCGCTGGAGGGTGTGCAGGGGAGATTCACTAGGTTAATCCCAGAGCTGAAGGGGTTGGATTACGAGGAGAGGTTGAGTAGACTGGGACTGTACTCATTGGAATTTAGAAGGATGAGGGGGGATCTTATAGAAACATATAAGATTATGAAGGGAATAGATAGGATAGATGCGGGCAGGTTGTTTCCACTGGCGTGTGAAAGCAGAACTAGGGGGCATAGCCTCAAAATAAGGGGAGCAGATTTAGGACTGAGTTTAGGAGGAACTTCTTCACCCAAAGGGTTGTGAATCTATGGAATTCCTTGCCCAGTGAAGCAGTAAAGGCTCCTTCATTAAATGTTTTTAAGATAAAGATAGATAGTTTTTTGAAGAATAAAGGGATTAAGGGTTATGGTGTTCGGGCCGGAAAGTGGAGCTGAGTCCACAAAAGATCAGCCATGATCTCATTGAATGGTGGAGCAGGCTCGAGGGGCCAGATGGCCTACTCCTGCTCCTAGTTCTTATAATAGGAAAAAAAGAAATGGCAGACGAACTGAATAGTTACTTTGCATCAGTCTTCACGGTGGAAGACACCAGTGGGATGCCAGAGCTCCAGGAGAACCAGGGGTCAGAGATGAGTGCAGTGACCATCACTAAGGAGAACATTCTGGGGAAACTGAAAGGTCTGAAGGTGGATAAATCACCTGGACCGGATGGACTGCAGCCCAGGGTTCTAAAAGAGAGAGCTGAGGAGATTGTGGTGGCATTAGTGATGATCTTTCAGGAATCACTGGAGGCAGGAAGGGACCCAGAGGACTGGAAAGTGGCTAATGTAACACCACTGTTTAAGAAGGGAGCGAGGCAGAAGACGGGAAATTATAGGCCGGTTAGCCTGACTTCGGTCATTGGTAAGATTTTAAAGTCCATTATTAAAGATGAGATCGCGAAGCACTTGGAAGTGCATGGTAAAATAGGTCTGAGTCAGCACGGCTTCGTCAAAGGGAGGTCATGTCTGACAAATCTGTTTGAGTTCTTTGAGGAGGTAACAAGCAAGTTAGACAAAGGAGAACCAGTGGATGTGATTTATTTAAATTTCCAGAAGGCCTTTGACAAGGTGCCGCAGAGGAGACTGTTAAATGAGTTAAAAGCCCATGGTGTCCAGGGTAAGATCCTGGCATGGATAGAGGATTGGCTGACTGGCAGAAGGCAGAGAGTGGGGATCAAGGGGTCTTTTTCAGGATGGCAGCCGGTGACTAGTAAATGAAATGAAATGAAAATGAAATGAAAATCGCTTATTGTCACAAGTAGGTTTCAATGAAGTTACTGTGAAAAACCACATTCCGGCACCTGTTCGGGAAGGCTGTTACAGGAATTGAACCGTGCTGCTAGCCTGCCTTGGTCTGCTTTCAAAGCCAGCGATTTAGCCTTGTGCTAAACAGCCCCTGCTATAGTGGTGTGCCTCAGGGGTCTGTGCTGGGACCACAACTTTTCACAATATACATTAATGATCTGGAAGAAGGAACTGAAGGCACTGTTGCTACGTTTGCAGATAATACAAAGATCTGTCGAGGGACAGGTAGTATTGAGGAAGCAAGGGGGCTGCAGAAGGATTTGGACAGGCTCGGAGAGTGGGCAATGAAGTGGCAGATGGAATACAATGTGGAAAGGTTTGAGGTTATGCACTTTCCAAGGAGGAATCTAGCATTAGACTATTATCCAAATGGGGAAACGCTTAGGAAATCAGAAGCACAAAGGGACTTGGGAGTCCTTGTTCACGATCCAGTCACTCTGCCTGCTGTCCGGATCCCAGTCACTCTGTGAGCTGTCCGGATCCCAGTCCCTCTGCCTGCTGTCCGGATCCCAGTCACTCTGTGAACTGTCCGGATCCCAGTCACTCTGCGAGCTGTCCAGATCCCAGTCCCTCTGCCTGCTGTCCGGATCCCAGTCACTCTGCGAGCTGTCCGGATCCCAGTCACTCTGCGAGCTGTCCGGATCCCAGTCACTCTGCGAGCTGTCCGGATCCCAGTAACTCTGTGAGCTGTCCGGATCCCAGTCACTCTGTGAGCTGTCCGGATCCCAGTCCCTCTGCCTGCTGCCCGGATCCCAGTCTCATTGTGAGCTGTCCGGATCCCAGTCACTCTGTGAGCTGTCCGGATCCCAGTCCCTCTGCCTGCTGTCCGGATCCCAGTCCCTCTGTGAGCTGTCCGGATCCCAGTCCCTCTGCCTGCTGCCCGGATCCCAGTCTCATTGTGAGCTGTCCGGATCCCAGTCCCTCTGCCTGCTGCCCGGATCCCAGTCTCATTGTGAGCTGTCCGGATCCCAGTCCCTCTGCCTGCTGTCCGGATCCCAGTCACTCTGTGAGCTGTCCGGATCCCAGTCCCTCTGCCTGCTGCCCGGATCCCAGTCTCATTGTGAGCTGTCCGGATCCCAGTCCCTCTGCCTGCTGTCCGGATCCCAGTCACTCTGTGAGCTGTCCGGATCCCAGTCACTCTGTGAGCTGTCCGGATCCCAGTCTCATTGTGAGCTGTCCGGATCCCAGTCCCTCTGGCTGCTGTCCGGGTCCCAGTCACTCTGCCTGCTGTCCGGATCCCAGTCCCTCTGCCTGCTGTCCGGATCCCAGTCCCTCTGCCTGTTGTCCGGATCCCAGTCCCTCTGCCTGCTGTCCGGATCCCATTCACTCTGTGAGCTGTCCGGATCCCAGTCCCTCTTCCTGCTGTCCGGATCCCAGTCACTCTGTAAGCTGTCCGGATCTCAGTCACTCTGTGAGCTGTCCGGATCCCAGTCACTCTGTGTGCTGTCCGGATCCCAGTCCCTCTGCCTGCTGTCCGGATCCCAGTCCCTCTGTGAGCTGTCCGGATCCCAGTCACTCTGTAAGCTGTCCGGATCCCAGTCACTCTGTGAGCTGTCCGGATCCCAGTCCCTCTGCCTGCTGTCCGGATCCCAGTCCCTCTGCCTGCTGTCCGGATCCCAGTCCCTCTGTGAGCTGTCCGGATCCCAGTCACTCTGTAAGCTGTCCGGATCTCAGTCACTCTGTGAGCTGTCCGGATCCCAGTCACTCTGTGTGCTGTCCGGATCCCAGTCCCTCTGCCTGCTGTCCGGATCCCAGTCCCTCTGTGAGCTGTCCGGATCCCAGTCACTCTGTAAGCTGTCCGGATCCCAGTCACTCTGTGAGCTGTCCGGATCCCAATCCCTCTGCCTGCTGTCCGGATCCCAGTCCCTCTGCCTGCTGTCCGGATCCCAGTCCCTCTGCCTGCTGTCCGGATCCCAGTCCCTCTGCCTGCTGTCCGGATCCCAGTCACTCTGTGAGCTGTCCGGATCCCAGTTACTCTGCCTGCTGTCCGGATCCCAGTCCCTCTGCCTGCTGTCCGGATCCCAGTCCCTCTGCCTGCTGTCCGGATCCCAGTCACTCTACGAGCTGTCCGGATCCCAGTCACTATGCGAGCTGTCCGGATCCCAGTCACTCTGTGAGCTGTCCGGATCCCAGTCACTCTGTGAGCTGTCCGGATCCCAGTCACTCTGTGAGCTGTCCGGATCCCAGTCCCTCTGCCTGCTGTCCGGATCCCAGTCCCTCTGCCTGCTGTCCGGTTCCCAGTCACTCTGTGAGTGGTCCGGATCCCAGTCCCTCTTCCTGCTGTCCGGATCCCAGTCACTCTGTGAGCTGTCCCGATCCCAGTCCCTCTTCTTGCTGTCCGGATCCGAGTCCCTCTGCCTGCTGTCCGGATCCCAGTCACCCTGCGAGTTGTCCGGATCCCAGTCCCTCTGCCTGCTGTCCGGATCCCAGTCCCTCTGCCTCCTGTCCGGGTCCCAGTCACTCTGTGAGCTGTCCGGATTCCAGTCACTCTGTGAGCTGTCCGGATCCCAGTCCCTCTTCCTGCTGTCCGGATCCCAGTCCCTCTGCCTGCTGTCCGGATCCCAGTCACTCTGTGAGCTGTCCGGATCCCAGTCACTCTGCGAGTTGTCCGGATCCCAGTCAATCTCCCTACTGTCCGGATCCCAGTCACTCTGCGAGTTGTCCGGATCCCAGTCACTCTGCCTCCTGTCCGGATCCCAGTCACTCTGTGAGCTGTCCGGATCCCAGTCCCTCTGCCTGCTGTCCGGATCCCAGTCACTCTGTGAGCTGTCCGGATCCCAGTCCCTCTGCCTGCTGTCCGGATCCCAGTCACTCTGCCTGTTGTCCGGATTCCAGTCCCTCTGTGAGCTGTCCGGATCCCAGTCACTCTGTGAGCTGTCCGGATCCCAGTCACTCTGTGAGCTGTCCGGATCCCAGTCACTCTGCGAGTTGTCCGGATCCCAGTCAATCTCCCTACTGTCCGGATCCCAGTCACTCTGTGAGCTGTCCGGATCCCAGTCACTCTGCCTGCTGTCCGGATCCCAGTCCCTCTGCCTGCTGTCCGGATCCCAGTCCCTCTGCCTGCTGTCCGGATCCCAGTCCCTCTGCCTGCTGTCCGGCTCCCATTCACTCTGCGAGTTGTCCAGATCTCAGTCACTCTGTGAGCTGTCCGGATCCCAGTCCCTCTGCCTGCTGTCCGGATCCCAGTCCCTCTGCCTGCTGTCCGGATCCCAGTCCCTCTGCCTGCTGTCCGAATCCCAGTCTCTCTGCCTGCTGTCCGGATCCCAGTCACTCTGTGAGCTGTCCACATCTCAGTCACTCTGTGAGTTGTCCGGATCCCAGTCCCTCTGCCTGCTGTCCGGATCCCAGTCACTCTGCGAGCTGTCCACATCTCAGTCACTCTGTGAGTTGTCCGGATCCCAGTCACTCTGCCTCCTGTCCGGATCCCAGTCACTCTGTGAGCTGTCCGGATCCCAGTCCCTCTGCGAGCTGTCCGGATCCCAGTCACTCTGTGAGTTGTCCGGATCCCAGTCAATCTTCCTGCTGTCCGGATCCCAGTCCCTCTGCCTGCTGTCCGGATCCCAGTCACTCTGTGAGTTGTCCGGATCCCAGTCCCTCTGCCTGCTGTCCGGATCCCAATCACTCTGCGAGCTGTCCAGATCCCAGTCCCTCTGCCTGCTGTCCGGATCCCAGTCCCTCTGCGAGCTGTCCGGATCCCAGTCCCTCTGCCTGCTGTCCGGATCCCAGTCCCTCTGTGAGCTGTCCGGATCCCAGTCCCTCTGCGAGCTGTCCGGATCACAGTCACTCTGTGAGCTGTCCGGATCCCAGTCCCTCTGCCTGCTGTCCGGATCCCAGTCCCTCTGCCTGCTGTCCGGATCCCAGTCCCTCAGCCTGCTGTCCGGATCCCAGTCACTCTGCGAGCTGTACGGATCCCAGTCACTCTGTGAGTTGTCCGGATCCCAGTCACTCTGTGAGCTGTCCGGATCCCAGTCACTCTGCGAGTTGTCCGGATCCCAGTCAATCTCCCTGCTGTCCGGATCCCAGTCCCTCTGCCTGTTGTCCGGATCCCAGTCCCTCTGCCTGCTGTCCGGATCCCAGTCCCTCTTCCTGCTGTCCGGATCCCAGTCCCTCTTCCTGCTGTCCGGATCCCAGTCCCTCTTCCTGCTGTCCGGATCCCAGTCACTCTGTGAGCTGTCCGGACCCCAGTCCCTCTTCCTGCTGTCCGGATCCCAGTCCCTCTGCCTGCTGTCCGGATCCCAGTCCCTCTGCCTGCTGTCCGGATCCCAGTCCCTCTTCCTGCTGTCCGGAGCCCAGTCACCCTGTGATCTGTCCGGATCCCAGTCCCTCTTCCTGCTGTCCGGAGCCCAGTCACTCTGTGATCTGTCCGGATCCCAGTCCCTCTTCCTGCTGTCCGAATCCCAGTCACTCTGTGAGCTGCCCGGATCCCAGTCTCTCTGCCTGCTGTCCGGATCCCAGTCACCCTGTGATCTGTCCGGATCCCAGTCACTCTGTGAGCTGTCCGGATCCCAGTCACTCTGTGAGCTGTCCGGATCCCAGTCACTCTGCGAGCTGTCCGGATCCCAGTCACTCTGCCTGCTGTCCGGATCCCAGTCCCTCTGTGAGCTGTCCGGATCCCAGTCCCTCTGCCTGCTGACCGGATCCCAGTCACTCTGTGAGCTGTCCGGATCCCAGTCACTCTGTGAGCTGTCCGGATCCCAGTCACTCTCTGAGCTGTCCGGATCCCAGTCCCTCTTCCTGCTGTCCGGATCCCAGTCCCTCTGCCTGCTGACCGGATCCCAGTCCCTCTGTGAGCTGTCCGGATCCCAGTCCCTCTGCCTGCTGACCGGATCCCAGTCACTCTGTGAGCTGTCCGGATCCCAGTCACTCTGTGAGCTGTCCGGATCCCAGTCACTCTCTGAGCTGTCCGGATCCCAGTCCCTCTTCCTGCTGTCCGGATCCCAGTCCCTCTGCCTGCTGACCGGATCCCAGTCACTCTGTGAGCTGTCCGGATCCCAGTCCCTCTTCCTGCTGTCCGGATCCCAGTCACTCTCTGAGCTGTCCGGATCCCAGTCCCTCTTCCTGCTGTCCGGATCCCAGTCACTCTGTGAGCTGTCCGGATCCCAGTCACTCTGTGAGCTGTCCGGATCCCAGTCCCTCTGCCTGCTGTCCGGATCCCAGTCCCTCTGCCTGCTGTCCGGATCCCAGTCCCTCTTCCTGCTGTCCGGATCCCAGTCACTCTGTAAGCTGTCCGGATCCCAGTCACTCTGCGAGCTGTCCGGATCCCAGTCCCTCGGCCTGCTGTCCGGATCCCAGTCACTCTGTGAGCTGTCCGGATCCCAGTCACTCTGTGAGCTGTCCGGATCCCAGTCACTCTGCGAGCTGTCCGGATCCCAGTCCCTCTGCCTGCTGTCCGGATCCCAGTCACTCTGCCTCCTGTCCGGATCCCAGTCACTCTGCGAGCTGTCCGGATCCCAGTCCCTCTGCCTGCTGTCCGGATGCCAGTCACTCTTGTGAGCTGTCCGGATCCCAGTCACTCTGCGAGCTGTCCGGATCCCAGTCACTCTGCGAGCTGTCCGGATCCCAGTCCCTCTGTGAGCTGTCCGGATCCCAGTCCCTCTGCGAGCTGTCCAGATCCCAGTCTCTCTGCCTGCTGTCAGGATCACAGTCACTCTGTGAGCTGTCCGGATCCCAGTCTCTCTGCCTGCTGTCCGGATCCCAGTCCCTCTGCCTGCTGTCCGGATCCCAGTCACTCTGTGAGCTGTCCGGATCCCAGTCCCTCTGTGAGCTGTCCGGATCCCAGTCCCTCTGTGAGCTGTCCGGATCTCAGTCCCTCTGTGAGCTGTCCGGATCCCAGTCCCTCTGCCTTCTGTCCGGATCCCAGTCCCTCTGCCTGCTGTCCGGACCCCAGTCACCCTGCGAGTTGTCCGGATCCCAGTCCCTCTGCCTGATGTCCGGATCCCAGTCTTTCTGCCTGCTGTCCGGATCCCAGTCACTCTGTGAGCTGTCCGGATCCCAGTCACTCTGTGAGCTGTCCGGATCCCAGTCACTCTGTGAGCTGTCCGGATCCCAGTCAATCTCCCTGCTGTCCGGATCCCAGTCCCTCTGCCTGCTGTCCGGATCCCAGTCACTCTGTGAGTTGTCCGGATCCCAGTCAATCTCCCTGCTGTCCGGATCCCAGTCCCTCTGCCTGCTGTCCGGATCCCAGTCACTCTGTGAGCTGTCCGGATCCCAGTCACTCTGCGAGCTGTCCGGATCCCAGTCACTCTGTGAGCTGTCCGGATCCCAATCACTCTGCGAGCTGTCCGGATCCCAGTCCCTCTGCCTGCTGTCCGGATCCCAGTCACTCTGTGAGCTGTCCGGATCCCAGTCACTCTGCCTGCTGTCCGGATCCCAGTCACTCTGCCTGCTGTCCGGATCCCAGTCACTCTGCCTGCTGTCCGGATCCCAGTCACTCTGTGAGCTGTCCGGATCCCAGACACTCTACGAGCTGTCCAGATCCCAGTCACTCTGCGAGTTGTCCGGATCACAGTCACTCTGTGAGCTGTCCGGGTCACAGTCACTCTGTGAATTGTACGGATCCCAGTCCCTCTGCCTGCTGTCCGGATCCCAGTCACACTGTGAGCTGTCCGGATCCCAGTCCCTCTGCCTGCTGACCGGATCCCAGTCCCTCTGCCTCCTGTCCGGATCCCAGTCCCTCTTCCTGCTGTCCGGATCCCAGTCACTCTGTGAGCTGTCCGGATCCCAGTCCCTCTGCGAGCTGTACGGATCCCAGTCACTCTGTAAGCTGTCCGGATCCCAGTCACTCTGTGAGCTGTCCGGATCACAGTCCCTCTGCGAGCTGTCCGGATCCCAGTCCCTCTCCCTGCTGTCCGGATCCCAGTCCCTCTCCCTGCTGTCCGGATCCCAGTCCCTCTCCCTGCTGTCCGGATCCCAGTCCCTCTCCCTGCTGTCCGGATCCCAGTCCCTCTGCCTGCTGTCCGGATCCCAGTCCCTCTGTGAGCTGTACGGATCCCAGTCACTCTGTGACTGTCCGGATCCCAGTCACTCTGTGAGCTGTCCAGATCCCAGTCACTCTGCCTGCTGTCCGGATCCCAGTCCCTCTGCCTGCTGTCCGGATCCCAGTCACTCTGTGAGCTGTCCGGATCCCAGTCACTCTGCCTGCTGTCCGGATCCCAGTCACTCTGTGAGCTGTCCGGATCCCAGTCACTCTGTGAGCTGTACGGATCCCAGTCACTCTGCGAGCTGTCCGGATCCCAGTCTCTCTCCCTGCTGTCCGGGTCCCAGTCACTCTGCGAGCTGTCCGGATCCCAGTCACTCTGCCTGCTGTCCGGATCCCAGTCACTCTGTGAGCTGTCCGGATCCCAGTCACTCTGTGAGCTGTACGGATCCCAGTCACTCTGCGAGCTGTCCGGATCCCAGTCACTCTGCCTGCTGTCCGGATCACAGTCACTCTGTGAGCTGTCCGGATCCCAGTCCCTCTGCCTGCTGTCCGGATCCCAGTCACTCTGCCTGCTGTCCGGATCCCAGTCACTCTGCGAGCTGTCCGGATCCCAGTCCCTCTGCCTGCTGTCCGGATCCCAGTCACTCTGCGAGCTGTCCGGATCTCAGTCACTCTGTGAGCTGTCCGGATCCCAGTCCCTCTGCCTGCTGTCCGGATCCCAGTCCCGCTGCCTGCTGTCCGGATCCCAGTCACTCTGCGAACTGTCCGGATCCCAGTAACTCTGTGAGCTGTCCGGATCCCAGTCACTCTACGAGCTGTCCGGATCCCAGTCCCTCTGCCTGCTGTCCGGATCCCATTCACTCTGCCTGCTGTCCGGATCCCAGTCCCTCTGTGAGCTGTCCGGATCCCAGTCCCTCTGCCTGCTGTCCAGATCCCAGTCACTCTGCCTGCTGTCCGGATCCCAGTCCCTCTGCCTGCTGTCCGGATCACAGTCACTCTGTGAGCTGTCCGGATCCCAGTCACTCTGCCTGCTGTCCGGATCCCTGTCCCTCTGCCTGCTGTCCGGATCACAGTCACTCTGTGAGCTGTCCGGATCCCAGTCACTCTGTGAGCTGTCCGGATCCCAGTCCCTCTGCCTGCTGTCCGGATCCCAGTCCCTCTGCCTGCTGTCCGGATCCCAGTCACTCTGCGAGCTGTCCGGATCCCAGTCACTCTACGAGCTGTCCGGATCCCAGTCCCTCTGCCTGCTGTCCGGATCCCAGTCCCTCTGTGAGCTGTCCGGATCCCAGTCCCTCAGCCTGCTGTCCGGATCCCAGTCACTCTGCGAGCTGTCCGGATCCCAGTCACTCTGTGAGCTGTCCGGATCCCAGTCCCTCTGCCTTCTGTCCGGATCCCAGTCACTCTGCCTGCTGTCCGGATCCCAGTCACCCTGCGAGTTGTCCGGATCCCGGTCCTTCTGTGAGCTGTCCGGATCCCAGTCCCTCTGCCTGCTCTCCGGATCCCAGTCACTCTGTGAGCTGTCCGGATCCCAGTCACTCTGCGAGTTGTCCGGATCCCAGTCAATCTCCCTGCTGTCCGGATCCCAGTCACTCTGTGAGCTGTCCGGATCCCAGTCACTCTGCCTGCTGTCCGGATCCCAGTCCCTCTGCCTGTTGTCCGGATTCCAGTCCCTCTGCCTGCTGTCAGGATCCCAGTCACTCTGTGAGCTGTCCGGATCCCAGTCCCTCTGCCTGCTGTCCGGATCCCAATCACTCTGCGAGCTGTCCGGATCCCAGTCCCTCTGCCTGCTGTCCGGATCCCTGTCCCTCTGCCTGCTGTCCGGATCCCAATCACTCTGCGAGCTGTCCGGATCCCAGTCACTCTACGAGCTGTCCGGATACCAGTCACTCTGCGAGCTGTCCGGATCCCAGTCACTCTGTGAGCTGTCCGGATCCCAGTCACTCTGCCTGCTGTCCGGATCCCAGTCACTCTGTGAGCTGTCCGGATCCCAGTCACTCTGTGAATTGTACGGATCCCAGTCCCTCTGCCTGCTGTCCGGATCCCAGTCACTCTGTGAGCTGTCCGGATCCCAGTCACTCTGTGAGCTGTCCGGATCCCAGTCCCTCTGCCTGCTGTCCGGATCCCAGTCACTCTGTGAGCTGTCCGGATCCCAGTCCCTCTGGCTGCTGTCCGGATCCCAGTCCCTCTGCCTGCTGTCCGGATCCCAGTCACTCTGTGAGCTGTCCGGATCCCAGTCACTCTGTGAGCTGTACGGATCCCAGTCACTCTGCGAGCTGTCCGGATCCCAGTCACTCTGCCTGCTGTCCGGATCCCAGTCCCTCTGGCTGCTGTCCGGATCCCAGTCCCTCTTCCTGCTGTCCGGATCCCAGTCCCTCTGCCTGCTGTCCGGATCCCAGTCACTCTGCGAGCTGTCCGGATCCCAGTCCCTCTGCCTGCTGTCCGGATCCCAGTCACTCTGCGAGCTGTCCGGATCTCAGTCACTCTGTGAGCTGTCCGGATCCCAGTCCCTCTGCCTGCTGTCCGGATCCCAGTCCCGCTGCCTGCTGTCCGGATCCCAGTCACTCTGCGAACTGTCCGGATCCCAGTAACTCTGTGAGCTGTCCGGATCCCAGTCACTCTACGAGCTGTCCGGATCCCAGTCCCTCTGCCTGCTGTCCGGATCCCATTCACTCTGCCTGCTGTCCGGATCCCAGTCCCTCTGTGAGCTGTCCGGATCCCAGTCCCTCTGCCTGCTGTCCAGATCCCAGTCACTCTGCCTGCTGTCCGGATCCCAGTCCCTCTGCCTGCTGTCCGGATCACAGTCACTCTGTGAGCTGTCCGGATCCCAGTCACTCTGCCTGCTGTCCGGATCCCTGTCCCTCTGCCTGCTGTCCGGATCACAGTCACTCTGTGAGCTGTCCGGATCCCAGTCACTCTGTGAGCTGTCCGGATCCCAGTCCCTCTGCCTGCTGTCCGGATCCCAGTCCCTCTGCCTGCTGTCCGGATCCCAGTCACTCTGCGAGCTGTCCGGATCCCAGTCACTCTACGAGCTGTCCGGATCCCAGTCCCTCTGCCTGCTGTCCGGATCCCAGTCCCTCTGTGAGCTGTCCGGATCCCAGTCCCTCAGCCTGCTGTCCGGATCCCAGTCACTCTGCGAGCTGTCCGGATCCCAGTCACTCTGTGAGCTGTCCGGATCCCAGTCCCTCTGCCTTCTGTCCGGATCCCAGTCACTCTGCCTGCTGTCCGGATCCCAGTCACCCTGCGAGTTGTCCGGATCCCGGTCCTTCTGTGAGCTGTCCGGATCCCAGTCCCTCTGCCTGCTGTCCGGATCCCAGTCCCTCTGCCTGCTGTCCGGATCACAGTCACTCTGTGAGCTGTCCGGATCCCAGTCACTCTGCCTGCTGTCCGGATCCCTGTCCCTCTGCCTGCTGTCCGGATCACAGTCACTCTGTGAGCTGTCCGGATCCCAGTCACTCTGTGAGCTGTCCGGATCCCAGTCCCTCTGCCTGCTGTCCGGATCCCAGTCCCTCTGCCTGCTGTCCGGATCCCAGTCACTCTGCGAGCTGTCCGGATCCCAGTCACTCTACGAGCTGTCCGGATCCCAGTCCCTCTGCCTGCTGTCCGGATCCCAGTCCCTCTGTGAGCTGTCCGGATCCCAGTCCCTCAGCCTGCTGTCCGGATCCCAGTCACTCTGCGAGCTGTCCGGATCCCAGTCACTCTGTGAGCTGTCCGGATCCCAGTCCCTCTGCCTTCTGTCCGGATCCCAGTCACTCTGCCTGCTGTCCGGATCCCAGTCACCCTGCGAGTTGTCCGGATCCCGGTCCTTCTGTGAGCTGTCCGGATCCCAGTCCCTCTGCCTGCTCTCCGGATCCCAGTCACTCTGTGAGCTGTCCGGATCCCAGTCACTCTGCGAGTTGTCCGGATCCCAGTCAATCTCCCTGCTGTCCGGATCCCAGTCACTCTGTGAGCTGTCCGGATCCCAGTCACTCTGCCTGCTGTCCGGATCCCAGTCCCTCTGCCTGTTGTCCGGATTCCAGTCCCTCTGCCTGCTGTCAGGATCCCAGTCACTCTGTGAGCTGTCCGGATCCCAGTCCCTCTGCCTGCTGTCCGGATCCCAATCACTCTGCGAGCTGTCCGGATCCCAGTCCCTCTGCCTGCTGTCCGGATCCCTGTCCCTCTGCCTGCTGTCCGGATCCCAATCACTCTGCGAGCTGTCCGGATCCCAGTCACTCTACGAGCTGTCCGGATACCAGTCACTCTGCGAGCTGTCCGGATCCCAGTCACTCTGTGAGCTGTCCGGATCCCAGTCACTCTGCCTGCTGTCCGGATCCCAGTCACTCTGTGAGCTGTCCGGATCCCAGTCACTCTGTGAATTGTACGGATCCCAGTCCCTCTGCCTGCTGTCCGGATCCCAGTCACTCTGTGAGCTGTCCGGATCCCAGTCACTCTGTGAGCTGTCCGGATCCCAGTCCCTCTGCCTGCTGTCCGGATCCCAGTCACTCTGTGAGCTGTCCGGATCCCAGTCCCTCTGGCTGCTGTCCGGATCCCAGTCCCTCTGCCTGCTGTCCGGATCCCAGTCACTCTGTGAGCTGTCCGGATCCCAGTCACTCTGTGAGCTGTACGGATCCCAGTCACTCTGCGAGCTGTCCGGATCCCAGTCACTCTGCCTGCTGTCCGGATCCCAGTCCCTCTGGCTGCTGTCCGGATCCCAGTCCCTCTTCCTGCTGTCCGGATCCCAGTCCCTCTGCCTGCTGTCCGGATCCCAGTCACTCTGCGAGCTGTCCGGATCCCAGTCCCTCTCCCTGCTGTCCGGATCCCAGTCACTCTGCGAGCTGTCCGGATCTCAGTCACTCTGTGAGCTGTCCGGATCCCAGTCCCTCTGCCTGCTGTCCGGATCCCAGTCCCGCTGCCTGCTGTCCGGATCCCAGTCACTCTGCGAACTGTCCGGATCCCAGTAACTCTGTGAGCTGTCCGGATCCCAGTCACTCTACGAGCTGTCCGGATCCCAGTCCCTCTGCCTGCTGTCCGGATCCCATTCACTCTGCCTGCTGTCCGGATCCCAGTCCCTCTGTGAGCTGTCCGGATCCCAGTCCCTCTGCCTGCTGTCCAGATCCCAGTCACTCTGCCTGCTGTCCGGATCCCAGTCCCTCTGCCTGCTGTCCGGATCACAGTCACTCTGTGAGCTGTCCGGATCCCAGTCACTCTGCCTGCTGTCCGGATCCCTGTCCCTCTGCCTGCTGTCCGGATCACAGTCACTCTGTGAGCTGTCCGGATCCCAGTCACTCTGTGAGCTGTCCGGATCCCAGTCCCTCTGCCTGCTGTCCGGATCCCAGTCCCTCTGCCTGCTGTCCGGATCCCAGTCACTCTGCGAGCTGTCCGGATCCCAGTCACTCTACGAGCTGTCCGGATCCCAGTCCCTCTGCCTGCTGTCCGGATCCCAGTCCCTCTGTGAGCTGTCCGGATCCCAGTCCCTCAGCCTGCTGTCCGGATCCCAGTCACTCTGCGAGCTGTCCGGATCCCAGTCACTCTGTGAGCTGTCCGGATCCCAGTCCCTCTGCCTTCTGTCCGGATCCCAGTCACTCTGCCTGCTGTCCGGATCCCAGTCACCCTGCGAGTTGTCCGGATCCCGGTCCTTCTGTGAGCTGTCCGGATCCCAGTCCCTCTGCCTGCTCTCCGGATCCCAGTCACTCTGTGAGCTGTCCGGATCCCAGTCACTCTGTGAGCTGTCCGGATCCCAGTCACTCTGTGAGCTGTCCGGATCCCAGTCAATCTCCCTGCTGTCCGGATCCCAGTCCCTCTGCCTGCTGTCCGGATCCCAGTCACTCTGTGAGTTGTCCGGATCCCAGTCAATCTCCCTGCTGTCCGGATCCCAGTCCCTCTGCCTGCTGTCCGGATCCCAGTCACTCTGTGAGCTGTCCGGATCCCAGTCACTCTGCGAGCTGTCCGGATCCCAGTCACTCTGTGAGCTGTCCGGATCCCAATCACTCTGCGAGCTGTCCGGATCCCAGTCCCTCTGCCTGCTGTCCGGATCCCAGTCACTCTGTGAGCTGTCCGGATCCCAGTCACTCTGCCTGCTGTCCGGATCCCAGTCACTCTGCCTGCTGTCCGGATCCCAGTCACTCTGCCTGCTGTCCGGATCCCAGTCACTCTGTGAGCTGTCCGGATCCCAGACACTCTACGAGCTGTCCAGATCCCAGTCACTCTGCGAGTTGTCCGGATCACAGTCACTCTGTGAGCTGTCCGGGTCACAGTCACTCTGTGAATTGTACGGATCCCAGTCCCTCTGCCTGCTGTCCGGATCCCAGTCACACTGTGAGCTGTCCGGATCCCAGTCCCTCTGCCTGCTGACCGGATCCCAGTCCCTCTGCCTCCTGTCCGGATCCCAGTCCCTCTTCCTGCTGTCCGGATCCCAGTCACTCTGTGAGCTGTCCGGATCCCAGTCCCTCTGCGAGCTGTACGGATCCCAGTCACTCTGTAAGCTGTCCGGATCCCAGTCACTCTGTGAGCTGTCCGGATCACAGTCCCTCTGCGAGCTGTCCGGATCCCAGTCCCTCTCCCTGCTGTCCGGATCCCAGTCCCTCTCCCTGCTGTCCGGATCCCAGTCCCTCTCCCTGCTGTCCGGATCCCAGTCCCTCTCCCTGCTGTCCGGATCCCAGTCCCTCTGCCTGCTGTCCGGATCCCAGTCCCTCTGTGAGCTGTACGGATCCCAGTCACTCTGTGACTGTCCGGATCCCAGTCACTCTGTGAGCTGTCCAGATCCCAGTCACTCTGCCTGCTGTCCGGATCCCAGTCCCTCTGCCTGCTGTCCGGATCCCAGTCACTCTGTGAGCTGTCCGGATCCCAGTCACTCTGCCTGCTGTCCGGATCCCAGTCACTCTGTGAGCTGTCCGGATCCCAGTCACTCTGTGAGCTGTACGGATCCCAGTCACTCTGCGAGCTGTCCGGATCCCAGTCTCTCTCCCTGCTGTCCGGGTCCCAGTCACTCTGCGAGCTGTCCGGATCCCAGTCACTCTGCCTGCTGTCCGGATCCCAGTCACTCTGTGAGCTGTCCGGATCCCAGTCACTCTGTGAGCTGTACGGATCCCAGTCACTCTGCGAGCTGTCCGGATCCCAGTCACTCTGCCTGCTGTCCGGATCACAGTCACTCTGTGAGCTGTCCGGATCCCAGTCCCTCTGCCTGCTGTCCGGATCCCAGTCACTCTGCCTGCTGTCCGGATCCCAGTCACTCTGCGAGCTGTCCGGATCCCAGTCCCTCTGCCTGCTGTCCGGATCCCAGTCACTCTGCGAGCTGTCCGGATCTCAGTCACTCTGTGAGCTGTCCGGATCCCAGTCCCTCTGCCTGCTGTCCGGATCCCAGTCCCGCTGCCTGCTGTCCGGATCCCAGTCACTCTGCGAACTGTCCGGATCCCAGTAACTCTGTGAGCTGTCCGGATCCCAGTCACTCTACGAGCTGTCCGGATCCCAGTCCCTCTGCCTGCTGTCCGGATCCCATTCACTCTGCCTGCTGTCCGGATCCCAGTCCCTCTGTGAGCTGTCCGGATCCCAGTCCCTCTGCCTGCTGTCCAGATCCCAGTCACTCTGCCTGCTGTCCGGATCCCAGTCCCTCTGCCTGCTGTCCGGATCACAGTCACTCTGTGAGCTGTCCGGATCCCAGTCACTCTGCCTGCTGTCCGGATCCCTGTCCCTCTGCCTGCTGTCCGGATCACAGTCACTCTGTGAGCTGTCCGGATCCCAGTCACTCTGTGAGCTGTCCGGATCCCAGTCCCTCTGCCTGCTGTCCGGATCCCAGTCCCTCTGCCTGCTGTCCGGATCCCAGTCACTCTGCGAGCTGTCCGGATCCCAGTCACTCTACGAGCTGTCCGGATCCCAGTCCCTCTGCCTGCTGTCCGGATCCCAGTCCCTCTGTGAGCTGTCCGGATCCCAGTCCCTCAGCCTGCTGTCCGGATCCCAGTCACTCTGCGAGCTGTCCGGATCCCAGTCACTCTGTGAGCTGTCCGGATCCCAGTCCCTCTGCCTTCTGTCCGGATCCCAGTCACTCTGCCTGCTGTCCGGATCCCAGTCACCCTGCGAGTTGTCCGGATCCCGGTCCTTCTGTGAGCTGTCCGGATCCCAGTCCCTCTGCCTGCTCTCCGGATCCCAGTCACTCTGTGAGCTGTCCGGATCCCAGTCACTCTGCGAGTTGTCCGGATCCCAGTCAATCTCCCTGCTGTCCGGATCCCAGTCACTCTGTGAGCTGTCCGGATCCCAGTCACTCTGCCTGCTGTCCGGATCCCAGTCCCTCTGCCTGTTGTCCGGATTCCAGTCCCTCTGCCTGCTGTCAGGATCCCAGTCACTCTGTGAGCTGTCCGGATCCCAGTCCCTCTGCCTGCTGTCCGGATCCCAATCACTCTGCGAGCTGTCCGGATCCCAGTCCCTCTGCCTGCTGTCCGGATCCCTGTCCCTCTGCCTGCTGTCCGGATCCCAATCACTCTGCGAGCTGTCCGGATCCCAGTCACTCTACGAGCTGTCCGGATACCAGTCACTCTGCGAGCTGTCCGGATCCCAGTCACTCTGTGAGCTGTCCGGATCCCAGTCACTCTGCCTGCTGTCCGGATCCCAGTCACTCTGTGAGCTGTCCGGATCCCAGTCACTCTGTGAATTGTACGGATCCCAGTCCCTCTGCCTGCTGTCCGGATCCCAGTCACTCTGTGAGCTGTCCGGATCCCAGTCACTCTGTGAGCTGTCCGGATCCCAGTCCCTCTGCCTGCTGTCCGGATCCCAGTCACTCTGTGAGCTGTCCGGATCCCAGTCCCTCTGGCTGCTGTCCGGATCCCAGTCCCTCTGCCTGCTGTCCGGATCCCAGTCACTCTGTGAGCTGTCCGGATCCCAGTCACTCTGTGAGCTGTACGGATCCCAGTCACTCTGCGAGCTGTCCGGATCCCAGTCACTCTGCCTGCTGTCCGGATCCCAGTCCCTCTGGCTGCTGTCCGGATCCCAGTCCCTCTTCCTGCTGTCCGGATCCCAGTCCCTCTGCCTGCTGTCCGGATCCCAGTCACTCTGCGAGCTGTCCGGATCCCAGTCCCTCTGCCTGCTGTCCGGATCCCAGTCACTCTGCGAGCTGTCCGGATCTCAGTCACTCTGTGAGCTGTCCGGATCCCAGTCCCTCTGCCTGCTGTCCGGATCCCAGTCCCGCTGCCTGCTGTCCGGATCCCAGTCACTCTGCGAACTGTCCGGATCCCAGTAACTCTGTGAGCTGTCCGGATCCCAGTCACTCTACGAGCTGTCCGGATCCCAGTCCCTCTGCCTGCTGTCCGGATCCCATTCACTCTGCCTGCTGTCCGGATCCCAGTCCCTCTGTGAGCTGTCCGGATCCCAGTCCCTCTGCCTGCTGTCCAGATCCCAGTCACTCTGCCTGCTGTCCGGATCCCAGTCCCTCTGCCTGCTGTCCGGATCACAGTCACTCTGTGAGCTGTCCGGATCCCAGTCACTCTGCCTGCTGTCCGGATCCCTGTCCCTCTGCCTGCTGTCCGGATCACAGTCACTCTGTGAGCTGTCCGGATCCCAGTCACTCTGTGAGCTGTCCGGATCCCAGTCCCTCTGCCTGCTGTCCGGATCCCAGTCCCTCTGCCTGCTGTCCGGATCCCAGTCACTCTGCGAGCTGTCCGGATCCCAGTCACTCTACGAGCTGTCCGGATCCCAGTCCCTCTGCCTGCTGTCCGGATCCCAGTCCCTCTGTGAGCTGTCCGGATCCCAGTCCCTCAGCCTGCTGTCCGGATCCCAGTCACTCTGCGAGCTGTCCGGATCCCAGTCACTCTGTGAGCTGTCCGGATCCCAGTCCCTCTGCCTTCTGTCCGGATCCCAGTCACTCTGCCTGCTGTCCGGATCCCAGTCACCCTGCGAGTTGTCCGGATCCCGGTCCTTCTGTGAGCTGTCCGGATCCCAGTCCCTCTGCCTGCTCTCCGGATCCCAGTCACTCTGTGAGCTGTCCGGATCCCAGTCACTCTGCGAGTTGTCCGGATCCCAGTCAATCTCCCTGCTGTCCGGATCCCAGTCACTCTGTGAGCTGTCCGGATCCCAGTCACTCTGCCTGCTGTCCGGATCCCAGTCCCTCTGCCTGTTGTCCGGATTCCAGTCCCTCTGCCTGCTGTCAGGATCCCAGTCACTCTGTGAGCTGTCCGGATCCCAGTCCCGCTGCCTGCTGTCCGGATCCCAATCACTCTGCGAGCTGTCCGGATCCCAGTCCCTCTGCCTGCTGTCCGGATCCCTGTCCCTCTGCCTGCTGTCCGGATCCCAATCACTCTGCGAGCTGTCCGGATCCCAGTCACTCTACGAGCTGTCCGGATACCAGTCACTCTGCGAGCTGTCCGGATCCCAGTCACTCTGTGAGCTGTCCGGATCCCAGTCACTCTGCCTGCTGTCCGGATCCCAGTCACTCTGTGAGCTGTCCGGATCCCAGTCACTCTGTGAATTGTACGGATCCCAGTCCCTCTGCCTGCTGTCCGGATCCCAGTCACTCTGTGAGCTGTCCGGATCCCAGTCACTCTGTGAGCTGTCCGGATCCCAGTCCCTCTGCCTGCTGTCCGGATCCCAGTCACTCTGTGAGCTGTCCGGATCCCAGTCCCTCTGGCTGCTGTCCGGATCCCAGTCCCTCTGCCTGCTGTCCGGATCCCAGTCACTCTGTGAATTGTACGGATCCCAGTCCCTCTGCCTGCTGTCCGGATCCCAGTCACTCTGTGAGCTGTCCGGATCCCAGTCCCTCTGGCTGCTGTCCGGATCCCAGTCCCTCTGGCTGCTGTCCGGATCCCAGTCCCTCTTCCTGCTGTCCGGATCCCAGTCCCTCTGCCTGCTGTCCGGATCCCAGTCACTCTGCGAGCTGTCCGGATCCCAGTCCCTCTGCGAGTTGTCCGGATTCCAGTCACTCTGTGAGCTGTCCGGATCCCAGTCCCTCTGCGAGCTGTCCGGATCTAGGTCGCTCTGCGAGTTGTCCGGATTCCAGTCACTCTGTGAGCTGTCCGGATCCCAGTCACTGTGTGAGCTGTCCGGATCCCAGTCACTCTGCCTGTTGTCCGGATCCCAGTCCCTCTGCCTGTTGTCCGGATCCCAGTCCCTCTTCCTGCTGTCCGGATCCCAGTCACTCTGTAAGCTGTCCGGATCCCAGTCACTCTGTGAGCTGTCCGGATCCCAGTCACTCTGTGAGCTGTCCGGATCCCAGTCACTCTGTGAGCTGTCCGGATCCCAGTCAATCTCCCTGCTGTCCGGATCCCAGTCACTCTGCCTGCTGTCCGGATCCCAGTCACTCTGTGAGCTGTCCGGATCCCAGTCACTCTGTGAGCTGTCCGGATCCCAGTCACTCTGTGAGCTGTCCGGATCCCAGTCAATCTCCCTGCTGTCCGGATCCCAGTCACTCTGCCTGCTGTCCGGATCCCAGTCACTCTGTGAGCTGTCCGGATCCCAGTCACTCTGTGAGCTGTCCGGATCCCAGTCACTCTGTGAGCTGTCCGGATCCCAGTCAATCTCCCTGCTGTCCGGATCCCAGTCACTCTGCCTGCTGTCCGGATCCCAGTCACTCTGTGAGCTGTCCGGATCCCAGTCAATCTCCCTGCTGTCCGGATCCCAGTCACTCTGTGAGCTGTCCGGATCCCAGTCAATCTCCCTGCTGTCCGGATCCCAGTCACTCTGCCTGCTGTCCGGATCCCAGTCACTCTGTGAGCTGTCCGGATCCCAGTCACTCTGTGAGCTGTCCGGATCCCAGTCAATCTCCCTGCTGTCCGGATCCCAGTCACTCTGTGAGCTGTCCGGATCCCAGTCAATCTCCCTGCTGTCCGGATCCCAGTCACTCTGCCTGCTGTCCGGATCCCAGTCACTCTGTGAGCTGTCCGGATCCCAGTCACTCTGTGAGCTGTCCGGATCCCAGTCACTCTGTGAGCTGTCCGGATCCCAGTCCCTCTTCCTGCTGTCCGGATCCCAGTCACTCTGTGAGCTGTCCGGATCCCAGTCACTCTGTGAGCTGTCCGGATCCCAGTCACTCTGCCCGCTGTCCGGATCCGAGTCCCTCTGCCTGCTGTCCGGATCCCAGTCCCTCTGCCTGCTGTCCGGATCCCAGTCAATCTCCCTGCTGTCCGGATCCCAGTCACTCTGTGAGCTGTCCGGATCCCAGTCACTCTGTGAGCTGTCCGGATCCCAGTCCCTCTGCCTGCTGTCCGGATCCCAGTCACCCTGTGAGCTGTCCGGATCCCAGTCACTCTGTGAGCTGTCCGGATCCCAGTCCCTCTGCCTGCTGTCCGGATCCCAGTCACCCTGTGAGCTGTCCGGATCCCAGTCACTCTGTGAGCTGTCCGGATCCCAGTCACTCTGTGAGCTGTACGGATCCCAGTCACCCTGTGAGCTGTCCGGATCCCATTCACTCTGTGAGCTGTCCGGATCCCAGTCCCTCTGCCTGCTGTCCGGATCCCATTCACTCTGCGAGCTGTCCGGATCCCAGTCACTCTGCCTGCTGTCCGGATCCCAGTCCCTCTGCCTCCTGTCCGGATCCCAGTCCCTCTGCGAGCTGTCCGGATCCCAGTCACTCTGTGAGCTGTCCGGATCCCAGTCCCTCTGCCTGCTGTCCGGATCCCAGTCCCTCTGCCTCCTGTCCGGATCCCAGTCCCTCTGTGAGCTGTCCGGATCCCAGTCCCTCTGGCTGCTGTCCGGATCCCAGTCACTCTGCCTGCTGTCCGGATCCCAGTCACTCTGTGAGCTGTCCGGATCCCAGTCCCTCTGTGAGCTGTCCGGATCCCAGTCCCTCTGTGAGCTGTCCGGATCCCAGTCCCTCTGTGAGCTGTCCGGATCCCAGTCACTCTGCCTGCTGTCCGGATCCCAGTCACTCTGTGAGCTGTCCGGATACCATTCCCTCTGTAAGCTGTCCGGATCCCAGTCACTCTGCGAGTTGTCCGGATCTCAGTCACTCTGTGAGCTGTCCGGATCCCAGTCCCTCGCCTGCTGTCCGGATCCCAGTCCCTCTGCCTGCTGTCCGGATCCCAGTCCCTCTGCCTGCTGTCCAGATCCCAGTCCCTCTGCGAGCTGTCCGGATCCCAGTCCCTCTGTGAGCTGTCCGGATCCCAGTCCCTCGCCTGCTGTCCGGATCCCAGTCCCTCTGCCTGCTGTCCGGATCCCAGTCCCTCTGCCTGCTGTCCAGATCCCAGTCCCTCTGCGAGCTGTCCGGATCCCAGTCACTCTGTGAGCTGTCCGGATCCCAGTCCCTCTGTGAGCTGTCCGGATCCCAGTCACTCTGTGAGCTGTCCGGATCCCAGTCACTCTGCCTGCTGTCCGGATCCCAGTCCCTCTGTGAGCTGTCCGGATCCCAGTCACTCTGTGAGCTGTCCGGATCCCAGTCCCTCTGTGAGCTGTCCGGATCCCAGTCACTCTGCCTGCTGTCCGGATCCCAGTCACTCTGCGAGCTGTCCGGATCCCAGTCACTCTGTGAGCTGTCCGGATCCCAGTCCCTCTGTGAGCTGTCCGGATCCCAGTCCCTCTGTGAGCTGTCCGGATCCCAGTCCCTCTGTGAGCTGTCCGGATCCCAGTCACTCTGCCTGCTGTCCGGATCCCAGTCACTCTGTGAGCTGTCCGGATCCCAGTCCCTCTGTGAGCTGTCCGGATCCCAGTCACTCTGCGAGTTGTCCGGATCTCAGTCACTCTGTGAGCTGTCCGGATCCCAGTCCCTCGCCTGCTGTCCGGATCCCAGTCCCTCTGCCTGCTGTCCGGATCCCAGTCCCTCTGCCTGCTGTCCAGATCCCAGTCCCTCTGCGAGCTGTCCGGATCTCAGTCACTCTGCGAGCTGTCCGGATCCCAGTCCCTCGCCTGCTGTCCGGATCCCAGTCCCTCTGCCTGCTGTCCGGATCCCAGTCCCTCTGCCTGCTGTCCAGATCCCAGTCCCTCTGCGAGCTGTCCGGATCTCAGTCACTCTGCGAGCTGTCCGGATCCCAGTCCCTCTGCCTGCTGTCCGGATCTCAGTCCCTCTGCCTGCTGTCCGGATCCCAGTCCCTCTGCCTGCTGTCCAGATCCCAGTCCCTCTGCCTGCTGTCCAGATCCCAGTCACTCTGCGAGCTGTCCGGATCCCAGTCACTCTGTGAGCTGTCCGGATCCCAGTCCCTCTGCCTGCTGTCCGGATCCCAGTCCCTCTGTGAGCTGTCCGGATCCCAGTCCCTCTGCCTGCTGTCCGGATCCCAGTCCCTCTGCGAGCTGTCCGGATCCCAGTCACTCTGTGAGCTGTCCGGATCCCAGTCCCTCTGCCTGCTGTCCGGATCCCAGTCCCTCTGCCTGCTGTCCGGATCCCAGTCCCTCTGCCTGCTGTCCGGGTCCCAGTCACTCTGTGAGCTGTCCGGATCCCAGTCCCTCTCCCTGCTGTCCGGATCCCAGTCGCTCTGTGAGCTGTCCGGATCCCAGTCACTCTGTGAGCTGTCCGGATCCCAGTCACTCTGCCTGCTGTCCGGATCCCAGTCCCTCTGCCTGCTGTCCGGATCCCAGTCACTCTGCGAGCTCTCCGGATCCCAGTCACTCTGTGAGCTGTCCGGATCCCAGTCCCTCTGCGTTCTGTCCGGATCCCAGTCACTCTGCCTGCTGTCCGGATCCCAGTCCCTCTGCCTGCTGTCCGGATCCCAGTCACTCTGTGAGCTGTCCGGATCCCAGTCCCTCTGCCTGCTGTCCGGATCCCAGTCACTCTGTGAGCTGTCCGGATCCCAGTCACTCTGCCTGCTGTCCGGATCCCAGTCACTCTGTGAGCTGTCCGGATCCCAGTCACTCTGCGAGCTCTCCGGATCCCAGTCACTCTGTGAGCTGTCCGGATCCCAGTCACTCTGTGAGCTGTCCAGATCCCAGTCACTCTGCGAGTTGTCCGGATCACAGTCACTCTGTGAGCTGTCCGGATCACAGTCACTCTGTGAATTGTACGGATCCCAGTCCCTCTGCCTGCTGTCCGGATCCCAGTCACACTGTGAGCTGTCCGGATCCCAGTCCCTCTGCCTGCTGACCGGATCCCAGTCCCTCTGCCTGCTGTCCGGATCCCAGTCACTCTGTGAGCTGTCCGGATACCAGTCCCTCTGCGAGCTGTACGGATCCCAGTCACTCTGTAAGCTGTCCGGATCCCAGTCACTCTGTGAGCTGTCCGGATCCCAGTCCCTCTGCGAGCTGTCCGGATCCCAGTCCCTCTCCCTGCTGTCCGGATCCCAGTCCCTCTCCCTGCTGTCCGGATCCCAGTCCCTCTCCCTGCTGTCCGGATCCCAGTCCCTCTCCCTGCTGTCCGGATCCCAGTCCCTCTGCCTGCTGTCCGGATCCCAGTCCCTCTGTGAGCTGTACGGATCCCAGTCACTCTGTGGCTGTCCGGATCCCAGTCACTCTGTGAGCTGTCCAGATCCCAGTCACTCTGCCTGCTGTCCGGATCCCAGTCCCTCTGCCTGCTGTCCGGATCCCAGTCGCTCTGTGAGCTGTCCGGATCCCAGTCACTCTGTGAGCTGTCCGGATCCCAGTCACTCTGCCTGCTGTCCGGATCCCAGTCCCTCTGCCTGCTGTCCGGATCCCAGTCACTCTGCGAGCTCTCCGGATCCCAGTCACT
This sequence comes from Scyliorhinus torazame, assembly GCF_047496885.1. Classification (NCBI taxonomy): domain Eukaryota; kingdom Metazoa; phylum Chordata; class Chondrichthyes; order Carcharhiniformes; family Scyliorhinidae; genus Scyliorhinus; species Scyliorhinus torazame. The sequence goes on along the minus strand of NC_092718.1, from coordinate 219,754,705 downwards.
CTGTGAGCTGTCCGGATCCCAGTCCCTCTGCGTTCTGTCCGGATCCCAGTCACTCTGCCTGCTGTCCGGATCCCAGTCCCTCTGCCTGCTGTCCGGATCCCAGTCACTCTGTGAGCTGTCCGGATCCCAGTCCCTCTGCCTGCTGTCCGGATCCCAGTCACTCTGTGAGCTGTCCGGATCCCAGTCACTCTGCCTGCTGTCCGGATCCCAGTCACTCTGTGAGCTGTCCGGATCCCAGTCACTCTGCGAGCTCTCCGGATCCCAGTCACTCTGTGAGCTGTCCGGATCCCAGTCACTCTGTGAGCTGTCCAGATCCCAGTCACTCTGCGAGTTGTCCGGATCACAGTCACTCTGTGAGCTGTCCGGATCACAGTCACTCTGTGAATTGTACGGATCCCAGTCCCTCTGCCTGCTGTCCGGATCCCAGTCACACTGTGAGCTGTCCGGATCCCAGTCCCTCTGCCTGCTGACCGGATCCCAGTCCCTCTGCCTGCTGTCCGGATCCCAGTCACTCTGTGAGCTGTCCGGATACCAGTCCCTCTGCGAGCTGTACGGATCCCAGTCACTCTGTAAGCTGTCCGGATCCCAGTCACTCTGTGAGCTGTCCGGATCCCAGTCCCTCTGCGAGCTGTCCGGATCCCAGTCCCTCTCCCTGCTGTCCGGATCCCAGTCCCTCTCCCTGCTGTCCGGATCCCAGTCCCTCTCCCTGCTGTCCGGATCCCAGTCCCTCTCCCTGCTGTCCGGATCCCAGTCCCTCTGCCTGCTGTCCGGATCCCAGTCCCTCTGTGAGCTGTACGGATCCCAGTCACTCTGTGGCTGTCCGGATCCCAGTCACTCTGTGAGCTGTCCAGATCCCAGTCACTCTGCCTGCTGTCCGGATCCCAGTCCCTCTGCCTGCTGTCCGGATCCCAGTCACTCTGTGAGCTGTCCGGATCCCAGTCACTCTGCCTGCTGTCCGGATCCCAGTCACTCTGTGAGCTGTCCGGATCCCAGTCACTCTGTGAGCTGTACGGATCCCAGTCACTCTGCGAGCTGTCCGGATCCCAGTCACTCTGCCCGCTGTCCGGATCACAGTCACTCTGTGAGCTGTCCGGATCCCAGTCACTCTGTGAGCTGTACGGATCCCAGTCACTCTGCGAGCTGTCCGGATCCCAGTCACTCTGCCTGCTGTCCGGATCACAGTCACTCTGTGAGCTGTCCGGATCCCAGTCCCTCTGCCTGCTGTCCGGATGCCAGTCACTCTGCGAGCTGTCCGGATCTCAGTCACTCTGTGAGCTGTCCGGATCCCAGTCCCTCTGCCTGCTGTCCGGATCCCAGTCCCGCTGCCTGCTGTCCGGATCCCAGTCACTCTGCGAACTGTCCGGATCCCAGTCACTCTACGAGCTGTCCGGATCCCAGTCCCTCTGCCTGCTGTCCGGATCCCATTCACTCTGCCTGCTGTCCGGATCCCAGTCCCTCTGTGAGCTGTCCGGATCCCAGTCCCTCTGCCTGCTGTCCAGATCCCAGTCACTCTGCCTGCTGTCCGGATCCCAGTCCCTCTGCCTGCTGTCCGGATCACAGTCACTCTGTGAGCTGTCCGGATCCCAGTCACTCTGCCTGCTGTCCGGATCCCTGTCCCTCTGCCTGCTGTCCGGATCACAGTCACTCTGTGAGCTGTCCGGATCCCAGTCACTCTGTGAGCTGTCCGGATCCCAGTCCCTCTGCCTGCTGTCCGGATCCCAGTCCCTCTGCCTGCTGTCCGGATCCCAGTCACTCTGCGAGCTGTCCGGATCCCAGTCACTCTACGAGCTGTCCGGATCCCAGTCCCTCTGCCTGCTGTCCGGATCCCAGTCCCTCTGTGAGCTGTCCGGATCCCAGTCCCTCAGCCTGCTGTCCGGATCCCAGTCACTCTGCGAGCTGTCCGGATCCCAGTCACTCTGTGAGCTGTCCGGATCCCAGTCCCTCTGCCTTCTGTCCGGATCCCAGTCCCTCTGCCTGCTGTCCGGATCCCAGTCACCCTGCGAGTTGTCCGGATCCCGGTCCTTCTGTGAGCTGTCCGGATCCCAGTCCCTCTGCCTGCTCTCCGGATCCCAGTCACTCTGTGAGCTGTCCGGATCCCAGTCACTCTGCGAGTTGTCCGGATCCCAGTCAATCTCCCTGCTGTCCGGATCCCAGTCACTCTGTGAGCTGTCCGGATCCCAGTCACTCTGCCTGCTGTCCGGATCCCAGTCCCTCTGCCTGTTGTCCGGATTCCAGTCCCTCTGCCTGCTGTCAGGATCCCAGTCACTCTGTGAGCTGTCCGGATCCCAGTCCCTCTGCCTGCTGTCCGGATCCCAATCACTCTGCGAGCTGTCCGGATCCCAGTCCCTCTGCCTGCTGTCCGGATCCCTGTCCCTCTGCCTGCTGTCCGGATCCCAATCACTCTGCGAGCTGTCCGGATCCCAGTCACTCTACGAGCTGTCCGGATACCAGTCACTCTGCGAGCTGTCCGGATCCCAGTCACTCTGTGAGCTGTCCGGATCCCAGTCACTCTGCCTGCTGTCCGGATCCCAGTCACTCTGTGAGCTGTCCGGATCCCAGTCACTCTGTGAATTGTACGGATCCCAGTCCCTCTGCCTGCTGTCCGGATCCCAGTCCCTCTGGCTGCTGTCCGGATCCCAGTCCCTCTGCCTGCTGTCCGGATCCCAGTCACTCTGTGAATTGTACGGATCCCAGTCCCTCTGCCTGCTGTCCGGATCCCAGTCACTCTGTGAGCTGTCCGGATCCCAGTCCTTCTGGCTGCTGTCCGGATCCCAGTCCCTCTGGCTGCTGTCCGGATCCCAGTCCCTCTTCCTGCTGTCCGGATCCCAGTCCCTCTGCCTGCTGTCCGGATCCCAGTCACTCTGCGAGCTGTCCGGATCCCAGTCCCTCTGCGAGTTGTCCGGATTCCAGTAACTCTGTGAGCTGTCCGGATCCCAGTCCCTCTGCGAGCTGTCCGGATCTAGGTCGCTCTGCGAGTTGTCCGGATTCCAGTCACTCTGTGAGCTGTCCGGATCCCAGTCACTGTGTGAGCTGTCCGGATCCCAGTCACTCTGCCTGTTGTCCGGATCCCAGTCCCTCTGCCTGTTGTCCGGATCCCAGTCCCTCTTCCTGCTGTCCGGATCCCAGTCACTCTGTAAGCTGTCCGGATCCCAGTCACTCTGTGAGCTGTCCGGATCCCAGTCACTCTGTGAGCTGTCCGGATCCCAGTCAATCTCCCTGCTGTCCGGATCCCAGTCACTCTGCCTGCTGTCCGGATCCCAGTCACTCTGTGAGCTGTCCGGATCCCAGTCACTCTGTGAGCTGTCCGGATCCCAGTCACTCTGTGAGCTGTCCGGATCCCAGTCAATCTCCCTGCTGTCCGGATCCCAGTCACTCTGCCTGCTGTCCGGATCCCAGTCACTCTGTGAGCTGTCCGGATCCCAGTCAATCTCCCTGCTGTCCGGATCCCAGTCACTCTGTGAGCTGTCCGGATCCCAGTCAATCTCCCTGCTCTCCGGATCCCAGTCACTCTGTGAGCTGTCCGGATCCCAGTCACTCTGTGAGCTGTCCGGATCCCAGTCACTCTGTGAGCTGTCCGGATCCCAGTCACTCTGTGAGCTGTCCGGATCCCAGTCCCTCTTCCTGCTGTCCGGATCCCAGTCACTCTGTGAGCTGTCCGGATCCCAGTCACTCTGTGAGCTGTCCGGATCCCAGTCAATCTCCCTGCTGTCCGGATCCCAGTCAATCTCCCTGCTGTCCGGATCCCAGTCACTCTGCGAGCTGTCCGGATCCCAGTCACTCTGTGAGCTGTCCGGATCCCAGTCACTCTGTGAGCTGTCCGGATCCCAGTCCCTCTGCCTGCTGTCCGGATCCCAGTCACCCTGTGAGCTGTCCGGATCCCAGTCACTCTGTGAGCTGTCCGGATCCCAGTCCCTCTGCCTGCTGTCCGGATCCCAGTCACCCTGTGAGCTGTCCGGATCCCAGTCACCCTGTGAGCTGTCCGGATCCCAGTCACTCTGTGAGCTGTCCGGATCCCAGTCACTCTGTGAGCTGTCCGGATCCCAGTCACTCTGTGAGCTGTACGGATCCCAGTCACCCTGTGAGCTGTCCGGATCCCATTCACTCTGTGAGCTGTCCGGATCCCAGTCCCTCTGCCTGCTGTCCGGATCCCATTCACTCTGCGAGCTGTCCGGATCCCAGTCACTCTGCCTGCTGTCCGGATCCCAGTCCCTCTGCCTCCTGTCCGGATCCCAGTCCCTCTGCGAGCTGTCCGGATCCCAGTCACTCTGTGAGCTGTCCGGATCCCAGTCCCTCTGCCTGCTGTCCGGATCCCAGTCCCTCTGCCTCCTGTCCGGATCCCAGTCCCTCTGTGAGCTGTCCGGATCCCAGTCCCTCTGGCTGCTGTCCGGATCCCAGTCACTCTGCCTGCTGTCCGGATCCCAGTCACTCTGTGAGCTGTCCGGATCCCAGTCCCTCTGTGAGCTGTCCGGATCCCAGTCCCTCTGTGAGCTGTCCGGATCCCAGTCCCTCTGTGAGCTGTCCGGATCCCAGTCCCTCTGCCTGCTGTCCGGATCCCAGTCACTCTGTGAGCTGTCCGGATCCCAGTCCCTCTGGCTGCTGTCCGGATCCCAGTCCCTCTGCCTGCTGTCCGGATCCCAGTCACTCTGTGAGCTGTCCGGATCCCAGTCACTCTGTGAGCTGTACGGATCCCAGTCACTCTGCGAGCTGTCCGGATCCCAGTCACTCTGCCTGCTGTCCGGATCACAGTCACTCTGTGAGCTGTCCGGATCCCAGTCCCTCTGCCTGCTGTCCGGATCCCAGTCACTCTGCCTGCTGTCCGGATCCCAGTCACTCTGCGAGCTGTCCGGATCCCAGTCCCTCTGCCTGCTGTCCGGATCCCAGTCACTCTGCGAGCTGTCCGGATCTCAGTCACTCTGTGAGCTGTCCGGATCCCAGTCCCTCTGCCTGCTGTCCGGATCCCAGTCCCGCTGCCTGCTGTCCGGATCCCAGTCACTCTGCGAACTGTCCGGATCCCAGTAACTCTGTGAGCTGTCCGGATCCCAGTCACTCTACGAGCTGTCCGGATCCCAGTCCCTCTGCCTGCTGTCCGGATCCCATTCACTCTGCCTGCTGTCCGGATCCCAGTCCCTCTGTGATCTGTCCGGATCCCAGTCCCTCTGCCTGCTGTCCAGATCCCAGTCACTCTGCCTGCTGTCCGGATCCCAGTCCCTCTGCCTGCTGTCCGGATCACAGTCACTCTGTGAGCTGTCCGGATCCCAGTCACTCTGCCTGCTGTCCGGATCCCTGTCCCTCTGCCTGCTGTCCGGATCACAGTCACTCTGTGAGCTGTCCGGATCCCAGTCACTCTGTGAGCTGTCCGGATCCCAGTCCCTCTGCCTGCTGTCCGGATCCCAGTCCCTCTGCCTGCTGTCCGGATCCCAGTCACTCTGCGAGCTGTCCGGATCCCAGTCACTCTACGAGCTGTCCGGATCCCAGTCCCTCTGCCTGCTGTCCGGATCCCAGTCCCTCTGTGAGCTGTCCGGATCCCAGTCCCTCAGCCTGCTGTCCGGATCCCAGTCACTCTGCGAGCTGTCCGGATCCCAGTCACTCTGTGAGCTGTCCGGAACCCAGTCCCTCTGCCTTCTGTCCGGATCCCAGTCACTCTGCCTGCTGTCCGGATCCCAGTCACCCTGCGAGTTGTCCGGATCCCGGTCCTTCTGTGAGCTGTCCGGATCCCAGTCCCTCTGCCTGCTCTCCGGATCCCAGTCACTCTGTGAGCTGTCCGGATCCCAGTCACTCTGCGAGTTGTCCGGATCCCAGTCAATCTCCCTGCTGTCCGGATCCCAGTCACTCTGTGAGCTGTCCGGATCCCAGTCACTCTGCCTGCTGTCCGGATCCCAGTCCCTCTGCCTGTTGTCCGGATTCCAGTCCCTCTGCCTGCTGTCAGGATCCCAGTCACTCTGTGAGCTGTCCGGATCCCAGTCCCTCTGCCTGCTGTCCGGATCCCAATCACTCTGCGAGCTGTCCGGATCCCAGTCCCTCTGCCTGCTGTCCGGATCCCTGTCCCTCTGCCTGCTGTCCGGATCCCAATCACTCTGCGAGCTGTCCGGATCCCAGTCACTCTACGAGCTGTCCGGATACCAGTCACTCTGCGAGCTGTCCGGATCCCAGTCACTCTGCGAGCTGTCCGGATCCCAGTCACTCTGCCTGCTGTCCGGATCCCAGTCACTCTGTGAGCTGTCCGGATCCCAGTCACTCTGTGAATTGTACGGATCCCAGTCCCTCTGCCTGCTGTCCGGATCCCAGTCACTCTGTGAGCTGTCCGGATCCCAGTCACTCTGTGAGCTGTCCGGATCCCAGTCCCTCTGCCTGCTGTCCGGATCCCAGTCACTCTGTGAGCTGTCCGGATCCCAGTCCCTCTGGCTGCTGTCCGGATCCCAGTCCCTCTGCCTGCTGTCCGGATCCCAGTCACTCTGTGAATTGTACGGATCCCAGTCCCTCTGCCTGCTGTCCGGATCCCAGTCACTCTGTGAGCTGTCCGGATCCCAGTCCCTCTGGCTGCTGTCCGGATCCCAGTCCCTCTGGCTGCTGTCCGGTTCCCAGTCCCTCTTCCTGCTGTCCGGATCCCAGTCCCTCTGCCTGCTGTCCGGATCCCAGTCACTCTGCGAGCTGTCCGGATCCCAGTCCCTCTGCGAGTTGTCCGGATTCCAGTCACTCTGTGAGCTGTCCGGATCCCAGTCCCTCTGCGAGCTGTCCGGATCTAGGTCGCTCTGCGAGTTGTCCGGATTCCAGTCACTCTGTGAGCTGTCCGGATCCCAGTCACTGTGTGAGCTGTCCGGATCCCAGTCACTCTGCCTGTTGTCCGGATCCCAGTCCCTCTGCCTGTTGTCCGGATCCCAGTCCCTCTTCCTGCTGTCCGGATCCCAGTCACTCTGTAAGCTGTCCGGATCCCAGTCACTCTGTAAGCTGTCCGGATCCCAGTCACTCTGTGAGCTGTCCGGATCCCAGTCAATCTCCCTGCTGTCCGGATCCCAGTCACTCTGCCTGCTGTCCGGATCCCAGTCACTCTGTGAGCTGTCCGGATCCCAGTCACTCTGTGAGCTGTCCGGATCCCAGTCACTCTGTGAGCTGTCCGGATCCCAGTCAATCTCCCTGCTGTCCGGATCCCAGTCACTCTGCCTGCTGTCCGGATCCCAGTCACTCTGTGAGCTGTCCGGATCCCAGTCACTCTGTGAGCTGTCCGGATCCCAGTCACTCTGTGAGCTGTCCGGATCCCAGTCAATCTCCCTGCTGTCCGGATCCCAGTCACTCTGCCTGCTGTCCGGATCCCAGTCACTCTGTGAGCTGTCCGGATCCCAGTCAATCTCCCTGCTGTCCGGATCCCAGTCACTCTGTGAGCTGTCCGGATCCCAGTCAATCTCCCTGCTGTCCGGATCCCAGTCACTCTGCCTGCTGTCCGGATCCCAGTCACTCTGTGAGCTGTCCGGATCCCAGTCACTCTGTGAGCTGTCCGGATCCCAGTCAATCTCCCTGCTGTCCGGATCCCAGTCACTCTGTGAGCTGTCCGGATCCCAGTCAATCTCCCTGCTGTCCGGATCCCAGTCACTCTGCCTGCTGTCCGGATCCCAGTCACTCTGTGAGCTGTCCGGATCCCAGTCACTCTGTGAGCTGTCCGGATCCCAGTCCCTCTGTGAGCTGTCCGGATCCCAGTCCCTCTTCCTGCTGTCCGGATCCCAGTCACTCTGTGAGCTGTCCGGATCCCAGTCACTCTGTGAGCTGTCCGGATCCCAGTCAATCTCCCTGCTGTCCGGATCCCAGTCACTCTGTGAGCTGTCCGGATCCCAGTCACTCTGTGAGCTGTCCGGATCCCAGTCACTCTGTGAGCTGTCCGGATCCCAGTCCCTCTGCCTGCTGTCCGGATCCCAGTCACCCTGTGAGCTGTCCGGATCCCAGTCACTCTGTGAGCTGTCCGGATCCCAGTCCCTCTGCCTGCTGTCCGGATCCCAGTCACCCTGTGAGCTGTCCGGATCCCAGTCACTCTGTGAGCTGTCCGGATCCCAGTCACTCTGTGAGCTGTACGGATCCCAGTCACCCTGTGAGCTGTCCGGATCCCATTCACTCTGTGAGCTGTCCGGATCCCAGTCCCTCTGCCTGCTGTCCGGATCCCATTCACTCTGCGAGCTGTCCGGATCCCAGTCACTCTGCCTGCTGTCCGGATCCCAGTCCCTCTGCCTCCTGTCCGGATCCCAGTCCCTCTGCGAGCTGTCCGGATCCCAGTCACTCTGTGAGCTGTCCGGATCCCAGTCCCTCTGCCTGCTGTCCGGATCCCAGTCCCTCTGCCTCCTGTCCGGATCCCAGTCCCTCTGTGAGCTGTCCGGATCCCAGTCCCTCTGGCTGCTGTCCGGATCCCAGTCACTCTGCCTGCTGTCCGGATCCCAGTCCCTCTGTGAGCTGTCCGGATCCCAGTCCCTCTGTGAGCTGTCCGGATCCCAGTCCCTCTGTGAGCTGTCCGGATCCCAGTCACTCTGCCTGCTGTCCGGATCCCAGTCACTCTGTGAGCTGTCCGGATCCCAGTCCCTCTGTAAGCTGTCCGGATCCCAGTCACTCTGCGAGTTGTCCGGATCTCAGTCACTCTGTGAGCTGTCCGGATCCCAGTCCCTCGCCTGCTGTCCGGATCCCAGTCCCTCTGCCTGCTGTCCGGATCCCAGTCCCTCTGCCTGCTGTCCAGATCCCAGTCCCTCTGCGAGCTGTCCGGATCCCAGTCCCTCTGTGAGCTGTCCGGATCCCAGTCACTCTGTGAGCTGTCCGGATCCCAGTCACTCTGCCTGCTGTCCGGATCCCAGTCCCTCTGTGAGCTGTCCGGATCCCAGTCACTCTGTGAGCTGTCCGGATCCCAGTCCCTCTGTGAGCTGTCCGGATCCCAGTCACTCTGCCTGCTGTCCGGATCCCAGTCACTCTGCGAGCTGTCCGGATCCCAGTCACTCTGTGAGCTGTCCGGATCCCAGTCCCTCTGTGAGCTGTCCGGATCCCAGTCCCTCTGTGAGCTGTCCGGATCCCAGTCCCTCTGTGAGCTGTCCGGATCCCAGTCACTCTGCCTGCTGTCCGGATCCCAGTCACTCTGTGAGCTGTCCGGATCCCAGTCCCTCTGTGAGCTGTCCGGATCCCAGTCACTCTGCGAGTTGTCCGGATCTCAGTCACTCTGTGAGCTGTCCGGATCCCAGTCCCTCGCCTGCTGTCCGGATCCCAGTCCCTCTGCCTGCTGTCCGGATCCCAGTCCCTCTGCCTGCTGTCCAGATCCCAGTCCCTCTGCGAGCTGTCCGGATCTCAGTCACTCTGCGAGCTGTCCGGATCCCAGTCCCTCGCCTGCTGTCCGGATCCCAGTCCCTCTGCCTGCTGTCCGGATCCCAGTCCCTCTGCCTGCTGTCCAGATCCCAGTCCCTCTGCGAGCTGTCCGGATCTCAGTCACTCTGCGAGCTGTCCGGATCCCAGTCCCTCTGCCTGCTGTCCGGATCTCAGTCCCTCTGCCTGCTGTCCGGATCCCAGTCCCTCTGCCTGCTGTCCAGATCCCAGTCCCTCTGCCTGCTGTCCAGATCCCAGTCACTCTGCGAGCTGTCCGGATCCCAGTCACTCTGTGAGCTGTCCGGATCCCAGTCCCTCTGCCTGCTGTCCGGATCCCAGTCCCTCTGTGAGCTGTCCGGATCCCAGTCCCTCTGCCTGCTGTCCGGATCCCAGTCCCTCTGCGAGCTGTCCGGATCCCAGTCACTCTGTGAGCTGTCCGGATCCCAGTCCCTCTGCCTGCTGTCCGGATCCCAGTCCCTCTGCCTGCTGTCCGGATCCCAGTCCCTCTGCCTGCTGTCCGGGTCCCAGTCACTCTGTGAGCTGTCCGGATCCCAGTCCCTCTCCCTGCTGTCCGGATCCCAGTCGCTCTGTGAGCTGTCCGGATCCCAGTCACTCTGTGAGCTGTCCGGATCCCAGTCACTCTGCCTGCTGTCCGGATCCCAGTCCCTCTGCCTGCTGTCCGGATCCCAGTCACTCTGTGAGCTGTCCGGATCCCAGTCACTCTGCGAGCTCTTCGGATCCCAGTCACTCTGTGAGCTGTCCGGATCCCAGTCCCTCTGCGTTCTGTCCGGATCCCAGTCACTCTGCCTGCTGTCCGGATCCCAGTCCCTCTGCCTGCTGTCCGGATCCCAGTCACTCTGTGAGCTGTCCGGATCCCAGTCCCTCTGCCTGCTGTCCGGATCCCAGTCACTCTGTGAGCTGTCCGGATCCCAGTCACTCTGCCTGCTGTCCGGATCCCAGTCACTCTGTGAGCTGTCCGGATCCCAGTCACTCTGCGAGCTCTCCGGATCCCAGTCACTCTGTGAGCTGTCCGGATCCCAGTCACTCTGTGAGCTGTCCAGATCCCAGTCACTCTGCGAGTTGTCCGGATCACAGTCACTCTGTGAGCTGTCCGGATCACAGTCACTCTGTGAATTGTACGGATCCCAGTCCCTCTGCCTGCTGTCCGGATCCCAGTCACACTGTGAGCTGTCCGGATCCCAGTCCCTCTGCCTGCTGACCGGATCCCAGTCCCTCTGCCTGCTGTCCGGATCCCAGTCACTCTGTGAGCTGTCCGGATACCAGTCCCTCTGCGAGCTGTACGGATCCCAGTCACTCTGTAAGCTGTCCGGATCCCAGTCACTCTGTGAGCTGTCCGGATCCCAGTCCCTCTGCGAGCTGTCCGGATCCCAGTCCCTCTCCCTGCTGTCCGGATCCCAGTCCCTCTCCCTGCTGTCCGGATCCCAGTCCCTCTCCCTGCTGTCCGGATCCCAGTCCCTCTCCCTGCTGTCCGGATCCCAGTCCCTCTGCCTGCTGTCCGGATCCCAGTCCCTCTGTGAGCTGTACGGATCCCAGTCACTCTGTGGCTGTCCGGATCCCAGTCACTCTGTGAGCTGTCCAGATCCCAGTCACTCTGCCTGCTGTCCGGATCCCAGTCCCTCTGCCTGCTGTCCGGATCCCAGTCACTCTGTGAGCTGTCCGGATCCCAGTCACTCTGCCTGCTGTCCGGATCCCAGTCACTCTGTGAGCTGTCCGGATCCCAGTCACTCTGTGAGCTGTACGGATCCCAGTCACTCTGCGAGCTGTCCGGATCCCAGTCACTCTGCCCGCTGTCCGGATCACAGTCACTCTGTGAGCTGTCCGGATCCCAGTCACTCTGTGAGCTGTACGGATCCCAGTCACTCTGCGAGCTGTCCGGATCCCAGTCACTCTGCCTGCTGTCCGGATCACAGTCACTCTGTGAGCTGTCCGGATCCCAGTCCCTCTGCCTGCTGTCCGGATCCCAGTCACTCTGCGAGCTGTCCGGATCTCAGTCACTCTGTGAGCTGTCCGGATCCCAGTCCCTCTGCCTGCTGTCCGGATCCCAGTCCCGCTGCCTGCTGTCCGGATCCCAGTCACTCTGCGAACTGTCCGGATCCCAGTCACTCTACGAGCTGTCCGGATCCCAGTCCCTCTGCCTGCTGTCCGGATCCCATTCACTCTGCCTGCTGTCCGGATCCCAGTCCCTCTGTGAGCTGTCCGGATCCCAGTCCCTCTGCCTGCTGTCCAGATCCCAGTCACTCTGCCTGCTGTCCGGATCCCAGTCCCTCTGCCTGCTGTCCGGATCACAGTCACTCTGTGAGCTGTCCGGATCCCAGTCACTCTGCCTGCTGTCCGGATCCCTGTCCCTCTGCCTGCTGTCCGGATCACAGTCACTCTGTGAGCTGTCCGGATCCCAGTCACTCTGTGAGCTGTCCGGATCCCAGTCCCTCTGCCTGCTGTCCGGATCCCAGTCCCTCTGCCTGCTGTCCGGATCCCAGTCACTCTGCGAGCTGTCCGGATCCCAGTCACTCTACGAGCTGTCCGGATCCCAGTCCCTCTGCCTGCTGTCCGGATCCCAGTCCCTCTGTGAGCTGTCCGGATCCCAGTCCCTCAGCCTGCTGTCCGGATCCCAGTCACTCTGCGAGCTGTCCGGATCCCAGTCACTCTGTGAGCTGTCCGGATCCCAGTCCCTCTGCCTTCTGTCCGGATCAGAGTCCCTCTGCCTGCTGTCCGGATCCCAGTCACCCTGCGAGTTGTCCGGATCCCGGTCCTTCTGTGAGCTGTCCGGATCCCAGTCCCTCTGCCTGCTCTCCGGATCCCAGTCACTCTGTGAGCTGTCCGGATCCCAGTCACTCTGCGAGTTGTCCGGATCCCAGTCAATCTCCCTGCTGTCCGGATCCCAGTCACTCTGTGAGCTGTCCGGATCCCAGTCACTCTGCCTGCTGTCCGGATCCCAGTCCCTCTGCCTGTTGTCCGGATTCCAGTCCCTCTGCCTGCTGTCAGGATCCCAGTCACTCTGTGAGCTGTCCGGATCCCAGTCCCTCTGCCTGCTGTCCGGATCCCAATCACTCTGCGAGCTGTCCGGATCCCAGTCCCTCTGCCTGCTGTCCGGATCCCTGTCCCTCTGCCTGCTGTCCGGATCCCAATCACTCTGCGAGCTGTCCGGATCCCAGTCACTCTACGAGCTGTCCGGATACCAGTCACTCTGCGAGCTGTCCGGATCCCAGTCACTCTGTGAGCTGTCCGGATCCCAGTCACTCTGCCTGCTGTCCGGATCCCAGTCACTCTGTGAGCTGTCCGGATCCCAGTCCCTCTGGCTGCTGTCCGGATCCCAGTCCCTCTGCCTGCTGTCCGGATCCCAGTCACTCTGTGAATTGTACGGATCCCAGTCCCTCTGCCTGCTGTCCGGATCCCAGTCACTCTGTGAGCTGTCCGGATCCCAGTCCCTCTGGCTGCTGTCCGGATCCCAGTCCCTCTGGCTGCTGTCCGGATCCCAGTCCCTCTTCCTGCTGTCCGGATCCCAGTCCCTCTGCCTGCTGTCCGGATCCCAGTCACTCTGCGAGCTGTCCGGATCCCAGTCCCTCTGCGAGTTGTCCGGATTCCAGTAACTCTGTGAGCTGTCCGGATCCCAGTCCCTCTGCGAGCTGTCCGGATCTAGGTCGCTCTGCGAGTTGTCCGGATTCCAGTCACTCTGTGAGCTGTCCGGATCCCAGTCACTGTGTGAGCTGTCCGGATCCCAGTCACTCTGCCTGTTGTCCGGATCCCAGTCCCTCTGCCTGTTGTCCGGATCCCAGTCCCTCTTCCTGCTGTCCGGATCCCAGTCACTCTGTAAGCTGTCCGGATCCCAGTCACTCTGTGAGCTGTCCGGATCCCAGTCACTCTGTGAGCTGTCCGGATCCCAGTCAATCTCCCTGCTGTCCGGATCCCAGTCACTCTGCCTGCTGTCCGGATCCCAGTCACTCTGTGAGCTGTCCGGATCCCAGTCACTCTGTGAGCTGTCCGGATCCCAGTCACTCTGTGAGCTGTCCGGATCCCAGTCAATCTCCCTGCTGTCCGGATCCCAGTCACTCTGCCTGCTGTCCGGATCCCAGTCACTCTGTGAGCTGTCCGGATCCCAGTCAATCTCCCTGCTGTCCGGATCCCAGTCACTCTGTGAGCTGTCCGGATCCCAGTCAATCTCCCTGCTGTCCGGATCCCAGTCACTCTGCCTGCTGTCCGGATCCCAGTCACTCTGTGAGCTGTCCGGATCCCAGTCACTCTGTGAGCTGTCCGGATCCCAGTCACTCTGTGAGCTGTCCGGATCCCAGTCCCTCTTCCTGCTGTCCGGATCCCAGTCACTCTGTGAGCTGTCCGGATCCCAGTCACTCTGTGAGCTGTCCGGATCCCAGTCAATCTCCCTGCTGTCCGGATCCCAGTCAATCTCCCTGCTGTCCGGATCCCAGTCACTCTGCGAGCTGTCCGGATCCCAGTCACTCTGTGAGCTGTCCGGATCCCAGTCACTCTGTGAGCTGTCCGGATCCCAGTCCCTCTGCCTGCTGTCCGGATCCCAGTCACCCTGTGAGCTGTCCGGATCCCAGTCACTCTGTGAGCTGTCCGGATCCCAGTCCCTCTGCCTGCTGTCCGGATCCCAGTCACCCTGTGAGCTGTCCGGATCCCAGTCACCCTGTGAGCTGTCCGGATCCCAGTCACTCTGTGAGCTGTCCGGATCCCAGTCACTCTGTGAGCTGTCCGGATCCCAGTCACTCTGTGAGCTGTACGGATCCCAGTCACCCTGTGAGCTGTCCGGATCCCATTCACTCTGTGAGCTGTCCGGATCCCAGTCCCTCTGCCTGCTGTCCGGATCCCATTCACTCTGCGAGCTGTCCGGATCCCAGTCACTCTGCCTGCTGTCCGGATCCCAGTCCCTCTGCCTCCTGTCCGGATCCCAGTCCCTCTGCGAGCTGTCCGGATCCCAGTCACTCTGTGAGCTGTCCGGATCCCAGTCCCTCTGCCTGCTGTCCGGATCCCAGTCCCTCTGCCTCCTGTCCGGATCCCAGTCCCTCTGTGAGCTGTCCGGATCCCAGTCCCTCTGGCTGCTGTCCGGATCCCAGTCACTCTGCCTGCTGTCCGGATCCCAGTCCCTCTGTGAGCTGTCCGGATCCCAGTCCCTCTGTGAGCTGTCCGGATCCCAGTCCCTCTGCCTGCTGTCCGGATCCCAGTCCCTCTGTAAGCTGTCCGGATCCCAGTCACTCTGCGAGTTGTCCGGATCTCAGTCACTCTGTGAGCTGTCCGGATCCCAGTCCCTCGCCTGCTGTCCGGATCCCAGTCCCTCTGCCTGCTGTCCGGATCCCAGTCCCTCTGCCTGCTGTCCAGATCCCAGTCCCTCTGCGAGCTGTCCGGATCCCAGTCCCTCTGTGAGCTGTCCGGATCCCAGTCACTCTGTGAGCTGTCCGGATCCCAGTCACTCTGCCTGCTGTCCGGATCCCAGTCACTCTGCCTGCTGTCCGGATCCCAGTCACTCTGTGAGCTGTCCGGATCCCAGTCCCTCTGTGAGCTGTCCGGATCCCAGTCACTCTGCCTGCTGTCCGGATCCCAGTCACTCTGTGAGCTGTCCGGATCCCAGTCCCTCTGTGAGCTGTCCGGATCCCAGTCACTCTGCGAGTTGTCCGGATCTCAGTCACTCTGTGAGCTGTCCGGATCCCAGTCCCTCGCCTGCTGTCCGGATCCCAGTCCCTCTGCCTGCTGTCCGGATCCCAGTCCCTCTGCCTGCTGTCCAGATCCCAGTCCCTCTGCGAGCTGTCCGGATCTCAGTCACTCTGCGAGCTGTCCGGATCCCAGTCCCTCGCCTGCTGTCCGGATCCCAGTCCCTCTGCCTGCTGTCCGGATCCCAGTCCCTCTGCCTGCTGTCCAGATCCCAGTCCCTCTGCGAGCTGTCCGGATCTCAGTCACTCTGCGAGCTGTCCGGATCCCAGTCCCTCTGCCTGCTGTCCGGATCCCAGTCCCTCTGCCTGCTGTCCGGATCCCAGTCCCTCTGCCTGCTGTCCAGATCCCAGTCCCTCTGCCTGCTGTCCAGATCCCAGTCACTCTGCGAGCTGTCCGGATCCCAGTCACTCTGTGAGCTGTCCGGATCCCAGTCCCTCTGCCTGCTGTCCGGATCCCAGTCCCTCTGTGAGCTGTCCGGATCCCAGTCCCTCTGCCTGCTGTCCGGATCCCAGTCCCTCTGCGAGCTGTCCGGATCCCAGTCACTCTGTGAGCTGTCCGGATCCCAGTCCCTCTGCCTGCTGTCCGGATCCCAGTCCCTCTGCCTGCTGTCCGGATCCCAGTCCCTCTGCCTGCTGTCCGGGTCCCAGTCACTCTGTGAGCTGTCCGGATCCCAGTCCCTCTGCCTGCTGTCCGGATCCCAGTCCCTCTGCCTGCTGTCCGGATCCCAGTCCCTCTGCCTGCTGTCCGGATCCCAGTCCCTCTGCGAGCTGTCCGGATCCCAGTCGCTCTGTGAGCTGTCCGGATCCCAGTCACTCTGTGAGCTGTCCGGATCCCAGTCCCTCTGCCTGTTGTCCGGATCCCAGTCCCTCTGCCTGCTGTCCGGATCCCAGTCCCTCTGCCTGCTGTCCGGATCCCAGTCACTCTGTGAGCTGTCCGGATCCCAGTCACTCTGCCTGCTGTCCGGATCCCAGTCCCTCTGCCTGCTGTCCGGATCCCAGTCACTCTGTGAGCTGTCCGGATCCCAGTCACTCTGCGAGCTCTCCGGATCCCAGTCACTCTGTGAGCTGTCCGGATCCCAGTCCCTCTGCGTTCTGTCCGGATCCCAGTCACTCTGCCTGCTGTCCGGATCCCAGTCCCTCTGCCTGCTGTCCGGATCCCAGTCACTCTGTGAGCTGTCCGGATCCCAGTCCCTCTGCCTGCTGTCCGGATCCCAGTCACTCTGTGAGCTGTCCGGATCCCAGTCACTCTGCCTGCTGTCCGGATCCCAGTCACTCTGTGAGCTGTCCGGATCCCAGTCACTCTGCGAGCTCTCCGGATCCCAGTCACTCTGCCTGCTGTCCGGATCCCAGTCCCTCTGTGAGCTGTCCGGATCCCAGTCACTCTGTGAGCTGTCCGGATCCCAGTCCCTCTGCCTGCTGTCCGGATCCCAGTCACTCTGCCTGCTGTCCGGATCCCAGTCCCTCTGCCTGCTGTCCGGATCCCAGTCACTCTGCCTGCTGTCCGGATCCCAGTCCCTCTGCAAGCTGTCCGGATCCCAGTCTCTCTGTGAGCTGTCCGGATCCCAGTCACTCTACGAGCTGTCCGGATCCCAGTCCCTCTGCCTGCTGTCCGGATCCCAGTCCCTCTGTGAGCTGTCCGGATCCCAGTCCCTCTGCCTGCTGTCCGGATCCCAGTCCCTCTGCCTGCTGTCCGGATCCCAGTCACTCTGCGAGCTGTCCGGATCCCAGTCCCTCTGCGTTCTGTCCGGATCCCAGTCCCTCTGCCTGCTGTCCGGATCCCAGTCACTCTGTGAGCTGTCCGGATCCCAGTCCCTCTGCCTGCTGTCCGGATCCCAGTCACTCTGTGAGCTGTCCGGATCCCAGTCCCTCTCCCTGCTGTCCGGGTCCCAGTCACTCTGCGAGCTGTCCGGATCCCAATCACTCTGCCTGCTGTCCGGATCCCAGTCCCTCTGCCTGCTGTCCGGATCCCAGTCACTCTACGAGCTGTCCGGATCCCAGTCACTCTGCGAGCTCTCCGGATCCCAGTCACTCTGTGAGCTGTCCGGATCCCAATCACTCTGCGAGCTGTCCAGATCCCAGTCCCTCTGCCTGCTGTCCGGATCCCAGTCACTCTGTGAGCTGTCCGGATCCCAGTCACTCTGTGTGCTGTCCGGATCCCAGTCACTCTGTGAGCTGTCCGGATCCCAGTCACTCTACGAGCTGTCCGGATCCCAGTCACTCTGCGAGCTCTCCGGATCCCAGTCACTCTGTGAGCTGTCCGGATCCCAGTCACTCTGTGAGCTGTCCGGATCCCAATCACTCTGCGAGCTGTCCAGATCCCAGTCCCTCTGCCTGCTGTCCGGATCCCAGTCACTCTACGAGCTGTCCGGATCCCAGTCACTCTGCGAGCTCTCCGGATCCCAGTCACTCTGTGAGCTGTCCGGATCCCAGTCACTCTGTGAGCTGTCCGGATCCCAGTCACTCTGCCTGCTGTCCGGATCCCAGTCACTCTGCCTGCTGTCCGGATCCCAGTCACTCTGTGAGCTGTCCGGATCACAGTCACTCTGCCTGCTGTCCGGATCCCAGTCCCTCTGTGAGCTGTCCGGATCCCAGTCACTCTGCAAGCTGTCCGGATCCCAGTCTCTCTGTGAGCTGTCCGGATCCCAGTCACTCTACGAACTGTCCGGATCTCAGTCACTCTACGAGCTGTCCGGATCCCAGTCCCTCTGCCTGCTGTCCACATCCCAGTCACTCTGCGAGCTGTCCGGATCCTAGTCACTCTGTGAGCTGTCCGGATCCCAGTCCCTCTGCGTTCTGTCCGGATCCCAGTCCCTCTGCCTGCTGTCCGGATCCCAGTCCCTCTGCGAGCTGTCCGGATCCCAGTCACTCTGTGAGCTGTCCGGATCCCAGTCGCTCTGTGAGCTGTCCGGATCCCAGTCGCTCTGTGAGCTGTCCGGATCCCAGTCCCTCTGCCTGCTGTCCGGATCCCAGTCACTCTGTGAGCTGTCCGGATCCCAGTCCCTCTGCCTGCTGTCCGGATCCCAGTCACTCTGTGAGCTGTCCGGGTCCCAGTCACTCTGCGAGCTGTCCAGATCCCAGTCCCTCTGTGTGCTCTCCGGATCCCAGTCCCTCTGCCTGCTGTCCAGATCCCAGTCCCTCTGTGTGCTCTCCGGATCCCAGTCCCTCTGCCTGCTGTCCGGATCCCAGTCCCTCTTCCTGCTGTCCGGTTCCCAGTCCCTCTGTGAGCTGTCCGGATCCTAGTAACTCTGCGAGCTGTCCGGATCCCAGTCACTCTGCCTGCTGTCCGGATCCCAGTCCCTCTGCCTGCTGTCCGGATCCCAGTAACTCTGCGAGCTGTCCGGATCCCAGTCCCTCTGTGAGCTGTCCGGATCCCAGTCACTCTGTGTGCTGTCCGGATCCCAGTCCCTCTCCCTGCTGTCCGGATCCCAGTCACTCTGTGGCTGTCCGGATCCCAGTAACTCTGCGAGCTGTCCGGATCCCAGTCACTCTGCGAGCTGTCCGGATCTCAGTCACTCTGCGAGCTGTCCGGATCTCAGTCACTCTGCGAGTTGTCCGGATCACAGTCCCTCGGCCTGCTGTCCGGATCCCAGTCCCTCTGCCTGCTGTCCGGATCCCAGTCCCTCTGCCTGCTGTCCGGATCCCAGTCGCTCTGTGAGCTGTCCGGATCTCAGTCACTCTGCCTGCTGTCCGGATCCCAGTCACTCTGCGAGTTGTCCAGATCCCAGTCCCTCTGTGTGCTGTCCGGATCCCAGTCACTCTGCCTGCTGTCCGAATCCCAGTCACTCTGCGAGCTGTCCGGATCTCAGTCACTCTGTGAGCTGTCCAGATCCCAGTAACTCTGCGAGCTGTCCGGATCCCAGTCCCTCTGCCTGCTGTCCGGATCCCAGTCCCTCTGCGAGCTGTCCGGATCCCAGTCCCTCTGCGAGCTGTCCGGATCCCAGTCCCTCTGCGAGCTGTACGGATCCCAGTCACTCTGTGAGCTGTCCGGATCCCAGTCCCTCTGCCTGCTGTCCAGATCCCAGTCCCTCTGTGAGCTCTCCGGATCCCAGTAACTCTGCGAGCTGTCCGGATCCCAGTCCCTCTGCCTTCTGTCCAGATCCCAGTCCCTCTGTGAGCTGTCCGGATCCCAGTCACTCTGCCTGCTGTCCAGATCCCAGTCACTCTGTGTGCTGTCCGGATCCCAATCCCTCTGTGTGCTGGCCACTCCCACACCCACTGCCAGGAGAATTTGGTGCTTTGCTTCCAACTTTGCGAAGATGAAACTTTGCTTTTTAACGCTCCTTCCTGCTTCTTTCCTTGCTCCGTGAGACAGCATTAATTCTGGTCTCTATGTCAGTACTATATATATCATTTTACAGAGTTTCCTTCATGTGATGGAATACTCTCCACTTGCCTGGGTAAGTGCAGCTCCAACAACACTCAAGAAGCTCGACACCATCCAGGACAAAGCGGCCCCGCTTGACTGGCACCCAAAACCATCATCTTCAACATTTATTTTCTCCACCATTGTCACAAAACACCAGCATGTGTACCATGTACCCATGCCCTTCAGCAATCCACCCTCCAAAGGACGGGGACAGCAGATACCTGGGAACCCCACCACCTGGAGGTTCCCCTCCAACTCACTCACCACCCTGACTTGGTAATATATCGCCGTTCCTTCACTGTCGCTGGGGCAACATCCTGGAATTCCCTCCCTAACAGCACTGTAGGTGGACCTACATCTCGGGGACTACAGAGGTTCAAGAAGGCAGCTCACCTTCTCGAGGGCAATTAGGGATGGGCAACAAGTACTGGCCGAGCCGGCAGTGCCCATCTGCCAAAAACAAAATCATTGGATCAGAAGTTTGATTTGTGCTTCAGGTGGATTTAGTTGAAATGAGGCCAATTGGCCCATTCGATCCTCCCCTTCCAGAAAAGCAACCCCACCTCTTCAATATCCACTTGAAGAGACTGATGGGTCCTTCTCCAAAGGACGGCTGGTCTGGCGATGCAGCACTCACTCCCTCGGTACACTGGAGTCTGCGTTACGAGCTCCAGCTCCGGTGTGGAACTCAAACCCACAACTTGGGTGACCCCAAATAACAGGAAACTCCCACCCCGCCCTCCCCCCATTCCACCCTCAATAACACACAGCAACATGAAGAAGGCAAAGACGTACCATTGAAGCCAGGATAGGGAGGAAGAGTGTGGCTGTAGCTACGTTGCTGGTACACTCTGTGAAGATTGCAATCACCAAACACAGGATAACCACAATGCCCCATTGTGGGATACTCCGTAGTGGCAGTAACTGAAGGCCCAGCCATCGGGATAGACCGGACACCTGGAAAGAAAAGTGGGAAGGTTTTATCCCTGACAGTATTTCTGTTCTTGTCCAGTCCCGAACAGTGATGACCCTGAACCATTTACACGGCGAGTTGTTGAGCGCGATTCTCTGGCCTCCCAACCGGGTGCCGTTCACTGGCGATTCTCTGCTCCCACCATGGTCACTGAAGCCCCCCCGCCCCCAGCCCCCAGGAACACCGCTGGGGCGGGGGGGGGGGGGGGGGCGCTACCGGCGGGAGCAGAGAATTAAATGAAAATGAAAAATGAAAATCGCTTATTGTCACAAGTAGGCTTCAAATGAAGTTACTGTGAAAAGCCCCTAGTCGCCACATTCCGGCACCTGTTCGGGGAGGCTGGTGCGGGAATTGAACCGTGCTGCTGGCCTGCCTTGGTCTGCTTTCAAAGCCAGCGATTTAGCCCTGTGCTAAACCAGCCCTGAATGCGGAGATTCCGAGCCGTTGTGATCTGGAGGGAGCTGCCTGAAGGGGCGGCACAAGCTGAGTCAACGGGAACATCCCAAAGGGAAGTACTGGGGAAGAAAACAGTTGGAGGATTAGCAGGGAAGAGCAGACAGGGCTGGGATTAATTGGGCAGCTCTTTCAAAGGGCCAGCACAGGCACAGTGGGGCTGAATGGCCTGCTCCTGTATTGTGTGATTCTACACAACCAGACACGTCTTCATTCTGAGATCTTTCAGTTTTATCTCTCGGGGAAAAGTCCCAAAATGATCCGGATGAGACTCGATTGAACTGGTCTCTAATGTCATCAGTTCAGCCGCAGGCTTCTCTCTCTTCACTCCTGACTTTCTAGATTCCTGGCAGCGGACAGCTCGAATAGTCAGGGACTTACCTCACAGCCCTTAGCCAATGCAAATCCGCCACCCAGCAATAACACCACGCTCCAGGGCAGCTTATGTTGGACGGTGGTCCAGTTCAGGAGTTTCCTGATCTCTGTCGTTTCCCTAACTGGCCAGAGAGAAAGAATCTCATTAACATTCTCCTCCGACACAATCATTTCTACACAGCGATCGGCTCGAATGTATTTGACATCGGATTCTTAAGTTAGCAACAAAGATCCTGGTGATCAGGTTAAAGGGAGATGGATGGGGCACTGGGCAGGAGTATTTTCAAATGCAGAGCAGGATAGCAGAGGAATGTCAACCACTTCCTGGCAGCTGGGAAAGACTGAAGTTAACTGGTGCAGTTTTAATCCACCCCCAAAGTACCAGAACACAGAAATGCCTGTAATTCATGCAGAATGGCCACACTGGTATCAGAGCTGTAACTCACCCCGTGCTGTACATGTCCTGGGAGTGTTTGATGGGGACAGTGTGGAGGGAGCTTTACTCTGTATCTAACCCCGTGCTGTACCTGTCCTGGGAGTGTTTGATGGGGACTGTGTGGAGGGAACTTTACTCTGTATCTAACCCCGTGCTGTACCTGTCCTGGGAGTGTTTGATGGGGACAATGTAGAGGAAGCTTTACTCTGTATCTACCCCGTGCTGTACCTGTCCTGGGAGTGTTTGATGGGGATAGTGTAGAGGGAGCTTTACTCTGTCTCTAACCCCGTGCTGTACCTGTCCTGGGAGTGTTAGAACAAAGAACAGTACAGCACAGGAACAGGCCCTTCGGCCCTCCAAGCCTGTGCCGACCATGCTGCCCGTCTAAACTAAAATCTTCTGCACTTCCGAGGTCCGTATTCCTCTATTCCCATCCTATTCATGTATTTGTCAAGATGCCCCTTAAACGTCACTATCGTCCCTGCTTCCACCACCTCCTCCGGTAGCGAGTTCCAGGCACCCACTACCCTCTGTGTGAAACACTTGCCTCGTACATCTACTCCAAACCTTGCCCCTCTCACCTTAAACCTATGCCCCCTAGTAATTGACCCCTCTACCCTGGGAAAAAGCCTCTGACTATCCACTCTGTCTATGCCCCTCATAATTTTGTAGACCTCTATCAGGTCGCCCCTCAACCTCCTTCGTTCCAGTGAGAACAAACCGTGTTTATTCAACCGCTCCTCATAGCTAATGCCCTCCATACCAGGCAACATCCTGGTAAATCTCTTCTGCACCCTCTCCAAAGTCTCCACATCCTTCTGGTAGTGTGGCGACCAGAATTGAACACTATACTCCAAGTGTGGCCTAACTAAGGTTCTATACAGCTGCAACATGACTTGCCAATTCTTATACTCAATGCCCCGGCCAATGAAGGCAAGCAAGGCGTATGCCTTCTTGACTACCTTCTTCACCTGTGTTGCCCCTTTCAGTGACCTGTGGACCTGTACATCTAGATCTCTCTGACTGTCAATACTCTTGAGGGTTCTACCATTCACTGTATATTCCCTACCAGCATTAGACCTTCCAAAATGCATTACCTCACATTTGTCTGGATTAAACTCCATCTGCCATCTCTCCGACCAAGTCTCCAAACGATCTAAATCCTGCTGTATCCTCTGACAGTCCTCATTGCTATCCGCAATTCCACCAACCTTTGTGTCGTCTGCAAACTTCCTAATCAGACCGGTTACATTTTCCTTCAAATCATTTATATATACTGCGAACAGCAAAGGTCCCAGCACTGATCCCTGCGAAACACCACTAGTCACAGCCCTCCAATCAGAAAAGCACCCTTCCATTGCTACTCTCTGCCTTCTATGACCTAGCCAGTTCTGTATCCACCTTGCCAGCTCACCCCTGATCCCATGTGACTTCATCTTTTGTACCATGATGGACCTTGTCAAAGGCCTTACTGAAGTCCATATAGGCAACATCCACTGCCCTACCTGCATCAATCATCTTTGTGACCTCCTCATAAAACTCTATCAATTTAGTGAGACATGACCTCCCCTTCACAAAACCGTGCTGCCTCTCACTAATACGTCCATTTGCTTCCAAATGGGAGTAGATCCTGTCTCGAAGAATTCTCTTCAGTAGTTTCCCTACCACTGACGTAAGGCTCACCGGCCTGTAGTTCCCTGGATTATCCTTGCTACCCTTCTTAAACAAAGGAACAACATTGGCTATTCTCCAGTCCTCTGGGACATCACCTGAAGACAGTGAGGATCCAAAGATTTCTGTCAAGGCCTCAGCAATTTTCTCTCTTGCCTCCTTCAGTATTCTGGGGTAGATCCCATCAGGCCCTGGGGACTTATCTACCTTAATATTTGTCAAGACACCTGATGCACGATCAATAACCTCAGAAACGAGATTGGAGACAATTGAAGGCTTTAATATGCTAAATCTTTCCCCCAGCAGCGCAGGTACAGAAGGAAGCTGATGGGGCGACACGGGCTCTTGTACCCCGCCTTACAGGGCGGAGCTAACATACAAGCTTAACCAATGGGAACAAGTACATTCTCCACCAATGGTATTTCGGCATTACTAGGTACCGTAATCCTCCTAACACAGACTACCACAACGCCCAGCACCTCGTCTTTTTGGATCTCAATGTGACCCAGGCTATCTACACACCCTTCTCCAGATTCAACATCCACTAATTCCTTCTCTTTGGTGAATACCAATGCAAAGTACTCATTTAGTACCTCGCCCATTTCCTCTGGCTCCACACATAGATTCCCTTGCCTATCCTTCAGTGGGCCAACCCTTTCCCTGGCTACCCTCTTGCTTTTTATGTACGTGTAGAAAGCCTTGGGATATTCCTTAACCCTATTTGCCAATGGCTTTTCGTGACCCCTTTTAGCCCTCCTGACTCCTTGCTTAAGTCCCTTCCTACTTTCCTTACATTCCACACAGGCTTCGTCTGTTCCCAGCCTTTTAGCCTTGACAAATGCCTCCTTTTTCTTTTTGACGAGGCCTACAATACCTCTCGTTATCCAGGGTTCCTGAAATTTTGATTTCCAACAGTAATGTACATTTCAAAAGGAAGCAATTAGTCGATCGGGGGCCCTGGTCACCCTCTGCGATTGTCGTAACTTTGGTGGTGATGTCGGTGGAGGTTCGGGCGTCTGTGACTCCGGGAGTGTGGTTTTGGCGTCTGTGGCAGCTTCATCACCCCTAGACGTGGCTGGTGGAAGGGCCGACTGACCTGGGAAGGGGGCAGCTGTGGGGTGCGCCGGTGGGAGGGAGGGCGGGGCTGGTGGCTGGGGTGTGTGTGGGGATCCAGCGGGTGCCAGGTCCCGTAGGGAGACCGTATCCTGTCGGCCATCGGGGTACGCTACGTAGGCATACTGAGAGTTAGCGTGGAGGAGATGGACCCTCTCGACCAATGGGTCCGATTTGTGCGCCCGCACGTGTTTTCGGAGCAGAACGGGTCCGGGAGCTGCCAGCCAGGTCGGGAGCGAGGTCCCAGAGGAGGACTTCCTAGGGAAGACAAGGAGACGTTCGTGAGCTGTTTGGTTGTTCGTGGTACAAAGCAGTGACTGGACGGAGTGGAGGGCATCCGGGAGGACTTCCTTCCAGCGGGACACTGGGAGATTCCTGGACCGCAGGGCCAGTAGGACGGTCTTCCAGACAATTCCGTTCTCCCTCACTACCTGTCTGTTTCCCCGGGGGTTGTAACTGGTCGTCCTGCTCGAGACAATGCCCTTGCTGAGCAGGAATTGACGCAGTTTGTCGCTCAAAAAGGAGGACCCCCTATCACTGTGTATGTAGGCGGGGAAACCGAACAGCGTAAAGATACCCTGGAGGGCCTTGATGACGGTGGTGGCGGTCATGTCGGGGCAGGGGATGGCGAATGGGAACCGGGAGTACTCGTCAATCACGTTCAGGAAGTACGTGTTGCGGTCGGTGGAGGGGAGGAGGCCTTTGAAATCCATACTGAGGCGTTCAAAGGGACGGGAAGCCTTTATCAGGTGCGCTTTCTCTGGCCTGTAGAAGTGCGACTTGCCCTCCGCACAGATTTGGCAGTCCCTGGTGGCTGTCCTGACCTCCTCGATGGAGTAGGGCAGGTTGCGGGTCTTGATGAAGTGGAAAAATCGAGTGACCCCCGGGTGGCAGAGGTCCTCATGGAGGGCTCGGAGGTGGTCCACTTGTGTGGTGGCACATGTGCCGCGGGACAGGGCATCAGGAGGCTCGTTTAGCTTCCCGGGACGAGACAAGATCTCGTAGTTGTAGGTGGAGAGTTCAATCCTCCACCGCAAGATCTTATCGTTTTTTATCTTGCCCCGCTGTGCATTATCGAACATGAAAGCAACTGACCATTGGTCAGTGAGGAGAGTGAATCTCCTGCCGGCCAGGTAATGCCTCCAATGTCGCACAGCTTCTACTATGGCCTGGGCCTCCTTTTTGACTGAGGAGTGGCGGATTTCGGAAGCATGGAGGGTACGAGAGAACAAGGCCACGTGTCTGCCCGCCTGGTTGAGGGTGGCCGCCAGAGCTACGTCGGACGCGTCGCTCTCGACCTGGAAGGGGAGGGACTCGTCGATGGCGTGCATCGTGGCCTTTGCAATGTCTGCTTTGATGCAGCTGAAGGCCTGGCGGGCCTCTATCGTCAGGGGAAAAACTGTGGATTGGATCAGTGGACGGGCCTTGTCCGCATAGTTGGGGACCCACTGGGCATAGTAGGAAAAAAAACCAAGGCAGCGCTTCAGGGCCTTGGAGGAGTGCGGGAGGGAGAACTCCATAAGGGGGCGCATGCGTTCAGGGTCGGGGCCTATCACTCCATTACGCACTACGTAGTCGAGGATGGCTAGGCGGTCGGTGCTAAACACGCATTTATCCTTGTTATACGCGAGTTTTGTGAGGGCCACGAAGAATCCAGCACGAGTTTTAAGGATACAAAGTAATAACATTTATTTACAATAACATATATATATATATATATATAACAGCAGCAGCAACTTCCCTTGCTGCACACTCCTTCCTGCTGGTTCCTAAACTGGCCAGCTTTATTTATACTAGGAGTTTACTAGTGGTTTCTCCGCCCCCCTCATTGGGGAAGCTCATACTCCCACAGGATTGTGGGATTGTCATTAGTCCCCAGCCAATGGTAAGCAGGCAGGTTATAACATCCTTCCCCCCCAAAGTCCAAGGAATCCATCGAAGACCCTGGCGAAGGAAGGCGTCGGACTCGTTTGGCCGCAGGCCGGACACCATTTGCACGCGGCGCTGGATCAGGCGGCGTGTAACGAGACGGAGACCGACGCTTCCGTGATGAACAGTGCGACGGTTGTACATCCACGGCCCGTGGACCCGAGGATTCCCCCTCTGATGCATCCTGTGTCTCCATCTCGGAGTAAGAGTCTGCTGCCTCCGTCATGTCAGCGTCTCTATCTCCATTCGGTCCCGTAACGACCTGCGCAGGCTTCGAGTGAGGCACCAGTGGAAGATTGTGAGAACTACCTTCCCTTGTCTCTGGTCTCTGCGGCTGTAGAAATGAGCTCCGGGGGCGGGGAATCTTTTGAGGGGATAGTCTTCTGGACCGAACGTGGTCTACATGTTTGCGCTGGAGACGACCCTGGGCTTACACCTGGTAAGATATAGGGCCCGATTGGCGAAAGATTACACCAGGAACCCATTGGGCACCACCAGCAAAATTCCAAACGAACACTGGGTCACCGGGCGCAAATTGCCGAATCGGACGATGCCGAGACAATCCCTGTCCCTGCCGTTCTTGTGTGCGGCGTACATTTGCGCCAATGTCCGGGAAAACCATACTAAGGCGGGTGCGAAGTCTCCGGCACATTAGGAGTTCTGCGGGAGCTACCCCAGTCACCACATGGGGGGTGGTCCTGTACGTAAACAAAAAGCGAGCCAGTCTCGTGTCCATTGATCCGGAAGACTGCTTCTTTAGGCCTCTTTTGAATGTCTGCACTGACATTCAAAATGTCTGCGCCCAACCCATTTGAAGCCGGGTGGTAAGGGGCAGTGCGGATATGGCGGATGCCGTTCAACTTCATGAACCTCGCAAACTCCTCACTCATGAATGGAATGCCGTTATCCGTGACCAGCACCTCGGGGAGGCCATGCGTGCTAAAGGACAAACGCATCTTTTCAATTGTTGCGCAGGAAGTTGTCCCTGCATCTTATGCACCTCTAGCCATTTAGGCTGGGCGTCGATTAATAGAAGGAACATGGATCCTTGAAAAGGGCCTGCGAAATCTGCATGCAAGCGTGCCCAAGGCCGCCCTGGCCATTCCCAGTGATGTAGGGGCGCGGCCGGCGGAAGCTTCTGATGCTCCTGGCAAATGGAGCAGTTTTGGGCCACCTTCTCAATGTCGGTGTTGAGGCCTGGCCACCAGACATAACTCCGGGCCAACATTTTCATTTTGGTCACACCTGGATGCCCATTGTGCAAGTCTGTTAGTATCAGCTCCTGGCCTTTTTCCGGGACAATCACACGCGTCCCCCACAAGAGGATGCCGTCTTCCACGCTGAATTCTGACAGCTTGGAGGAAAATGCCCGCAACTCGCCTGGGAGCTGTCTATGCTGCCCACCATACAGGACTATGTGCCGAACCTTTGACAGGACTGGCTCCGTCTGGGTCCACGCACGGATCTGTGATGCCGTGACAGGCAAGGTGTCCATAAAATTTAGGGTTGCAACCACCTCACCGGTCGTGGGGGTCGACATGGGGCCGGTCGATAAAGGCAATCGGCTCAGTGCGTCTGCATTTGCTATCTGCGTACCTGGTTTGTGCTCCAGAGAATACTCGTATGCTGCAAGCAACAAAGCCCAGCGCTGGATCCGTGCAGAAGCAATGGGCGGTATCGGCTTATCCTCTCTGAAGAGTCCCAGCAGAGGATTATGATCAGTCACGATAGTGAAATGGCGGCCATACACGTACTGGTGGAAGCGTTTCACCTCAAAAACCACTGCCAGGCCCTCCTTCTCGATTTGCGCGTACTTTTTCTCCGCTGCAGTCAATGTGCGGGAGGCGAAAGCTATCGGTCACTCGGCCCCGTTCTCCATCTTGTGGGACAGGACGGCCCCAATACCATACGGGGATGCATCACATGTGACGAGCAAAGGCTTTCCAGGATCAGGGGCTGTTTAGCACAGGGCTAAATCGCTGGCTTTGAAAGCAGACGAAGGCAGGCCAGCAGCACGGTTCAATTCCCGTAACAGCCTCCCCGAACAGGCGCCGGAATGTGGCGACTAAGGGCTTTTCACAGTAACTTCATTTGAAGCCTACTTGTGACAATAAGCGATTTTCATTTTCATTTCATTTCATTCATTTCATAGTGGGTTAGTAACCCAGACGACGACAATTGTTGCTTTACCCGCCGGAAAGCGGTTTCTTGCAGCTGACCCCAAACCCAGGTGTGATTTTTCTTTAGCAGAAGGTGTAACGGGGCCAGCGTAGTTGCCAGATTGAGGAGGAACTTCCCGTAATAGTTTACGAGACCGAGAAAAGAACGAAGATGCGAAGTGTCAGTCGGGGCGGGGGCCTGTTGAATCGCGCGTACCTTCTCTGCGACGGGGTGCAAACCTTCGCCGTCCACCCGATAACCTAGGTAGACTACTTCCTTTGCCTGAAATACGCACTTTGTGCGACGTAAACGGACTCCAGCCTCCGAAAAGCGTCTAAGGACAACCTCCAGATTTTCCAAATGTTCCTGCTCCGACGTCCCTGTAATCAAAACGTCATCTAGGTAGACAGCCACACGTGGTAAACCTCTCAAAATGCCCTCCATAACACGTTGAAAAATAGCGCAGGCAGAGGATACTCCAAAGGGCAACCATGTATATTCATACAGGCCCCGGTGTGTATTAATCGTTACATATGGTCGGGAGGCAGGGTCCAGCTCCAACTGCAGGTAGGAGTGACTCATATCTAATTTTGTGAACGAGAGTCCACCTGCAAGCTGCACGTAGAGATCCTCTATGCGAGGCATTGGATATCGGTCGAGTCGGGAAGCCGTATTCACTGTAAGTTTATAGTCGCCACACAAGCGAACTGTGGCATCTGGCTTCATTACAGGTACAATTGGTGCTGCCCAGTCAGCAAAACGGACGGGCCTGATAATACCCAAACTCTCCAAACGAGCGAGCTCCCCTTCTACCTTCTCGAGCAAGGCGTAAGGCATTGGGCGCGCCCGGAAATAGCACGGTGTGGCTCCTGGTTCGACTTGGATACGGGCTACGGCCCCTTCTACTTTCCCCAAACCAGGCTGAAATACATCTGGGTATCGTCCTAGCACCTCAGTCAACCCTTCAGAAACTGTTTGGAGGATGTGCTGCAATTGCAACCGCAAATGGCGCAACCAGTCCCGACCCAACAGGCTGGACCCATGGCCGCGCACCACGATAAGTGGGAAACGCCCCTCCTGGCGTCCATAAACAACAGGGGTCATTGTAGTTCCTGCAATGTCCAGTGGTTCCCCCGTGTAGGTGGCCAACCTGGCCTGTGAGTCGGTTAATGTAAGGGTCTGTATACCCTGCTTGATGCGGTCGAATGTCCTCTGGGCGATCACGGAGACCGCTGCGCCGGTGTCCAACTCCATCTCAAGCGGGTGGCCATTGACCTGCACTGTCACCTTAATGGGGGCCACACGGGGAGCTGCCACACAATGCAGCTGCAGGCAGTCATCCTCCGTCTCCACGTCCTCAGGAGTAGTCGCCGCAGGTTCATCCACATGGAAGGTACGACCCCTGGGCTGCTCCTAGTTTCGGTCGGAACGACGGCGCCTCTGGCGTCCCCAGGACCGCCGTCCACGACGGGGTCGGCGCCTACAAGTCTGACACGGACATGGCTCCTCATCCATTGGTTCTGGAGAAGGTTCCCTTCGGGGAGGAATGTCCAATGGCCACTGGCGTCGGTCCAGACGTCGCCTCGCCCAAGGTACCGCAGGAGTGCGGGGGGACGTTTTCGGATGGAAGGGGTTGCGCCCCAAGGCATGCACTTCCATTCCCTGTAGCTCCTGCACTCCTCTTTCTGCGCTCTCTCGGGACAATACTATTTGAATGGCCTGTTGAAAAGTCAATGTTGGCTCAGCTGACAACTTTCTCTGGGTGGCCGCATTGTTAATACCGCAAACCAAACGGTCGCGTAACATTTCTGACAAGGTCTCACCAGTCACAGTACTCCGCAATCCTGCGTAGCCTGGATAGAAAATCGGCAAGGGATTCTCCAGGGGTCCTCTCAGCGGTATTAAACCGGTAACGCTGGACTATCGTGGACGGGGTTGGGTTAAAGTGTTGCCCCACCATATTCACAAGTTCATCAAACGTTTTGGTGTCCGGCGCAGCTGGGTACGTAAGGCTCCTAATCACCCCAAACGTATGCGGGCCGCAGGCGATGAGCAATATGACCACCTGGCGCTCGTTTTCAGTGATATTATTTGCCCGGAAATAGTAACGCATCCGTTGTGTGTACTGGTTCCAGCTTTCCAGCGCAGCATCAAAAACATCCAAACGTCCGTACAGAGGCATGGTATAATAGAAAACAACTTCCAACCTGTATCCAACAAAAATCCAGGGAGGTGGCTTCAGCAGTGTAGACAGCTATTCACTTTAACCCTTGTCGCCAGTTTTGTAAGGGCCACGAAGAATCCAGCACGAGTTTTAAGGATACAAAGTAATAACATTTATTTACCATAACATATATATATATATATATAAAAAAAACAGCAGCAGCAACTTCCCTTGCTGCACACTCCTTCCTGCTGGTTCCTGAACTGGCCAGCTTTATTTATACTTGGAGTTTACTAATGGTTTCTCCGCCCCCCTCATTGGGGAAGCTCATACTCCCACAGGATTGTGGGATAGTCATTAGTCCCCAGCCAATGGTAAGCAGGCAGGTTATAACAGCGATGTTAAGGATTTTTGAGTTTGGAGGAATTTTCGGAGGTTGGTGTCGTGGTCCTGCTGGTCGTGGCCGCAGATGGTGACATTATCGAGGTACGGGAATGTTGTCCGTAAACCATACCGGTCAACCATTCGGTCCATCTCGCGCTGGAAGACCGAGACCCCGTTAGTGACGCCGAAGGGAACCCTTAAGAAGTGGTAGAGCCGCCCGTCTGCCTCGAAGGCAGTGTATTTGCGGTCACTAGTGCGGATGGGGAACTGGTGGTAGGCGGACTTAAGATCCACCGTGGAGACCTTGTAATGCGCGATCCTGTTGACCAGGTCGGATATGCGGGGGAGAGGGTACGTGTTCAGCTGCGTAAACCTGTTGATGATCTGACTGTAGTCGATGACCATCCAATGCTTCTCCCCGGTCTTTACAACCACTACTTGAGCTCTCCAGGGGCTGTTGCTAGCCTCAATGACACCTTCCTTCAGTAACCGTTGGACCTCTGACCTAATAAAGATCTGGTCCTGAGCACTGTACCATCTGCTCCTGGTGGCGACTGATTTGCAATCCGGGGTGAGGTTCGCAAACAGGGAAGGCGGGTCGACCTTGAGGGTCGCGAGGCCGCAGACAGTGAGGGGGGTGGGGGGGTAAAGGGCCGCTGAATTTGAAAGTTAGACTTTGGAGGTTGCACTGAAAATCCAATCCTAGGAGTGGGCCGCACAGAGGTGGGGAAGGACGTAGAGTCGGTAGTTTTTGAACTCCCTTCCTTGGACTGTGAGGTTAGCTACACAAAACCCCTTGATCTCTACTGAGTGAGATCTGGAGGCTAGGGAGATTTTTTGATTAACGGGGCGGACGGGGAGAGAACAGAGCCTTACCGTGTCGGGGTGTATGAAGCTCTCCGTGCTCCCAGAGTCGATTAGGCAGGACGTTTCATGCCCACTGATAAGCACTGTCGTCGTAGCAGTCGAGAGTGTTCGGGGCCGAGACTGGTCTAGAGTCACCGAGGCTACTCGCGGCAGCAGTTGAATGTTTTCTTCGGGCGGTGTGTGGTCAGCCGAGCTGGGGTCCTGGGAGTCCATCCAAGGTGGCGGCGCCCATTGGTCGCATATGGCTGGGGTTTCACAAAATGGCGGAGCCCATCCATCGCACGTGGCGTCCGCGGGACAAGATGGCGGCGCCCGGAGGCCGCACGTGGCCCTGGAGGAGGAAGATGGCGGCGCCCGCTGGCCGCACGGGGACCGTGGAGAGGATTGTGATGGCGGTCCGCATTCGCCACCGGAGACCGCGGCGACCGCACGGGCCTGACATACCCCATTGAACTGGCCCTTTTTACCATATCCCTTGCAGGTGGATGCACGGGCCGGGCAGCGCTGTCGGGGGTGCTTGGCTTGCCCGCAAAAATAGCAGCGGGGCCCCCCGGGGTTGTCAGGCCGTCTTGCAGCTCAAGTTTGTGGGGGGGATGGGAGATGTATTGGGGTCGGCCGCGGGGGGGGGGGGGGGGGGTCCACGCTGCCCAGGGGGCTGCCGCGCGGTCGGGGACGTAAGCGTGGGCGTTTAGGGAGGCCACATCCAGGGAGCCTGCAAGGGCCCGTGCCTCCTTGAGGCCTAGTGCCTCTTTCTCCAGCAATTGCTGGCGGATTTGGGAGGACAGCATACCTGCAACGAAAGCGTCCCGGTGGTCGCTCGCTGAAACTTGCGGGCAGCTGCAGTTTCTCCCCAACACCAGGAGCGCACGGTAGAATTCATCCAGCGATTCCCCAGGGATTTGTCGCCTCGTCGCTACAGGGCGAATATAATGTCCTTTCAGCAGCTCCATTGCTGCATCGAAATCGTCCGCGTCCTCGATGAGGGTGTAGATTTCTGGGCTCACCCTCGAGTGCAGTTTCTGTTCTCCCGTGGGTGTGTTTTCGGCCGTTCCGAGATATCCGTTGAAACACGCCAGCCAGTGCTTGAATGTTACCGTTGAGTTTGCCGCGTGGGGGCTGAGTTGCAGACACTCCGGCTCGATTTGTAGCTCCATTCTTTTAAATCTAGCGTATTAAATTGATGCACGATCAATAACCCCAGAAATGAGATTGGAGACAATTGAAGGTTCTAATATGCTAGATGTTTCCCCCAGCAGCGCAGGCACAGAAGGAAGCTGCTGGGGCGGCACGGGCTCTTATACCCCACCTTGCAGGGCGGAGCAACAATGCAAGCTTATCCAATGGGAACAAGTACATTCTCCACCAATGGTATTCCGGCATTACTAGGTACCGTAATCCTCCTAACACAGACTACCACAACGCTCAACACCGCGTCTTTTTGGATCGCAATGTGACCCAGGCTATCTACACACCCTTCTCCAGACACAACATTAACCAATTTCTTCTCTTTGGTGAATACTGATGCAAAGTAATCATTTAGTACCTCGCCCATTTCCTCTGGCTCCACACATAGATTCCCTTGCCTATCCTTCAGTGGGCCAACCCTTTCCCTGGCTACCCTCTTGCTTTTTATGTACGTGTAAAAAGCCTTGGGATTTTCCTTAACCCTATTTGCCAATGACTTTTCGTGACCCCTTCTAGCCCTCCTGACTCCTTGCTTAAGTTCCTTCCTACTTTCCTTATATGCCACACAGGCTTCGGCTGTTCCCAGCCTTTTAGCCCTGACAAATGCCTCCTTTTTCTTTTTGACGAGGCCTACAATATCACTCGTCATCCAAGGTTCCCGAAAATTGCCGTATTTATCTTTCTTCCTCACAGGAACATGCCTGTCCTGTATTCCTTTCAACTGACACTTGAAAGCCTCCCACATGTCAGATGTTGATTTACCCTCAAACATCCGCCCCCAATTAGGTTCTTCAGTTCCCGTCTAATATTGTTATAATTAGCCTTCCTCCCATTTAGCACATTCACCCGAGGACCACTCTTATCCTTGTCCACCAGTACTTTAAAACTTACTGAATTGTGGTCACTGTTCCCGAAATGCTCCCCTGCTGAAACTTCTACCACCTGGCTGGGTTCATTCCCCAATCCCAGGTCCAGTACAACCCTCTCCCTAGTTGGACTATCTACATATTGTTTTAAGAAGCCCTCCTGGATGCTCCTTACAAACTCCGCCCCATCCAAGCCTCCAGCACTAAGTGAGTCCCAGTCAATATTGGGGAAGTTGAAGTCTCCCATCACAACAACCCTGTTTCTTTTGCTCCTTTCCAAAATCTGTCTACCTATCTGCTCCTCTATCTCCTGCTGGCTGCTGGGAGGCCTGTAGTAAACCCCCAACATTGTGACTGCACCCTTCTTATTCCTGATCTCTACCCATATAGCCTCGCTGCCCTCTGAGGTGTCCTCCCACGGTACAGCTGTGATATTCTCCCTAACCAGTAGCGCCATTCTGCCACCCCTTTTACATCCCCCTCTATCCCGCCTGAAACATCTAAATCCTGGAACGTTTAGCTGCCAATCCTGTCCTTCCCTCAACCAGGTCTCTGTAATGGCAACAACATCATAGTTCCAAGTACTAATCCAAGCTCTTAAGTTCATCTGTCTGACCCGCAATACTTCTTGCATTAAAACATATGCACTTCAGGCCACCAGTCCCACTATTTTCAGCAACATCTCCGTCTGCTCTTCCTCAGAGCCATACTGGCCCTATTCCCTAGTTCTCCCTTAATCTTTTCACCTTCCGACCTATTGCTCTGGGACCCAGCTCCCTGCCATACTAGATTAAACCCTCCTGTGACACTAGCAAACCTCGCGGCCAGGATATTTATGCCTGTCCAGATTAGATGCAACCCGTCCTTCTTATATAGGTCACACCTGCCCCGGAAGAGCTCCCAGTGGTCCAAATAACTGAAACCCTCCCTCCTACACCAGCTGTTTAGCCACGTGTTTAGCTGCTCTATCTTCCTAATCTCTAGCCTCACTGGCACGTGGCACAGGGAGTAATCCTGAGATTACAACCGTAGAGGTCCTGTCTTTTAACTTTCTGCCTAGCTCCCTGAACCCCTGCTGAAGGACCTCATCCCCCTTCCTGTCTATGTCGTTAGTACCAATATGTACCACGACCTCTGTCTGTTTGCCCTGCCCCTTCAGGATGCCCGTTACCCGTTCTGAGACATCCTGGACCCTGGCACCAGGGAGGCAACACACCATCCTGGAGTCTCTTTCACGTCCACAGAAGCGCCTATCTGTGCCCCTGACTATAGAGTCCCCTATGACTATTGCTCTTCTGCGCTTTGACCCTCCCTGCTGAACATCAGAGCCAGCCGTGGTGCCACTGCTCTGGCTGCTGCTGTTTTCCCCTGATAGGCTATCCCCCCCGACAGTATCTAAAGGGGTATACCTGTTCGAGAGGGGGACAACCACAGGGGATTCCTGCACTGACTGCCTGCCCCTTCTGCTGGTCACCCATTTCTCTGCCTGCACCTTGGGTGTGACCACATTTATATAACTGCGATCTATGTCGCTTTCCGCCACCTGCATACTCCTAAGTGCATCAAACTGCTGTTCCAACCGAACCATGCGGTCTGTGAGGAGTACCAGTTGGGTGCACTTTCTGCAGATGTAGCCATCCGGGACGCTGGAAGCCTCCCGGACCTGGCACATCTCACAGTCAGAGCACTGCACCCCTCTAATTGACATTGCGTTAACTAATTAATAAATTAAATTACAAAATATATTTTTTTTAAAGTTACTGTTAACTATATGTTTCCTAGCCCTAGATTTCTACTCTAAATGTGAATGCTAAATATAGTACTCTCCGATCTCTGGCTTAGATACCCCTCTAAATAATGTGAAATCACATCAGTTTTACCCCCTTCCCACCATTTGAAAAGGTATTAAGGTATTAAAATCACTCACCTATCCAGGATTCTCTCTGGATCTCTCCCTGCAGATTACCAGTTACAGGTCAGAAGAAAGAAAACAAAACGCTCGGGAAAAAGCACCTCCTCCCAGACTGTACCTCACTGCACCAAATTAGCAAATTTGCACCTTACTCCAGCCGACTCTCACTCCGGATATCTCGACTTCATCGTGCGCAAGCTTGATGGGGACAGTGTAGAGGGAGCTTTACTCTGTATCTAACCCCGTGCTGTACCTGTCCTGGGTGTGTTTGATGGGGACAGCGTAGAGGGAGCTTTACTCTGTTTATAACCCCGTGCTGTACCTGTCCTGGGAGTATTTGATGGGGACAGTGCAGAGGGAGCTTTACTCTGTATCTAACCCCGTGTTGTCACTGTCCTGGGAGTGTTTGATGGGGACAGTGTAGAGGGAGCTTTACTCTGTATCTAACCGTGTGCTGTACCTGTCCTGGGAGTGTTTGATGGGGACAGTGTAGAGGGAGCTTTACTCTGTATCTAACCCCGTGCTGTACCTGTCCTGGGAGTGTTTGATGGGGACAGTGTAGAGGGAGCTTTACTCTGTATCTAACTCCGTGCTGTACCTGTCCTGGGAGTGCTGGATGGGGACAGTGTAGAGGGAGCTTTACTCTATCTAACCCCGTGTTGTCCCTGTCCTGGGAGTGTTTGATGGGGACTGTGTAGAGGGAGCTTTACTCTGTGTCTAACCCCGTGCTGTACCTGTCCTGGGTGTGTTTGATGGGGACAGTGTAGAGGGAGCTTTACTCTGTATCTAACCCAGTGCTGTACCTGTCCTGGGAGTGTTGGATGGGGACAGTGTAGAGGGAGCTTTACTCTGAATATAACCCCGTGCTGTACCTGTCCTGGGTGTGTTTGATGGGGACAGTGTAGAGGGAGCTTTACTTTGTATCTAACCCCGTGCTGTACCTGTCCTGGGAGTGTTTGATGGGTCCAGTGTAGAGGGAGCTTTACTCTATCTAACCCCGTGTTGTCCCTGTCCTGGGTGTGTTTGATGGGGACAGTGTAGAGGGAGCTTCACTCTGTATCTAACGCCGTGCTGTACCTGTCCTGGGAGTGTTTGATGGGGACAGTGTAGAGGGAGCTTTACTCTGTATCTAACCCAGTGCTGTACCTGTCCTGGGAGTGTTTGATGGGGACAGTGTAGAGGGAGCTTTACTCTGTATCCAACCCCGTGCTGTACCTGTCCTGGGAGTGTTTGATGGGGTCAGTGTAGAGGGAGCTTTACTCTGTTTCTAACCCCGTGCTGTACCTGTCCTGGGAGTGTTTGATGGGGACAGTGTAGAGGGAGCTTTACTCTGTATCTAACCCCGTGCTGTACCTGTCCTGGGAGTGTTTGATGGGGACAGTGTAGAGGGAGCTTTACACTGTATCTAACCCCGTGCTGTACCTGTCCTGGGAGTGTTTGATGGGGTCAGTGTAGAGGGAGCTTTACTCTGTATCTAATACAGCGCTGCACCTGTCCTGGGAGTGTTTGATGGGGACAGTGTAGAGGGAGCTTTACTCTGTATCTAACCCCGTGCTGCACTTGTCCTGGGAGTGTTCGATGGGGACAGTGTAGAGGGAGCTTTACTCTGTATCTAACTCCGTGCTGTACCTGTCCTGGGAGTGTTTGATGGGGACAGCGTAGAGTGAGCTTTACTCTGTATCTAACCCCGTGCTGTACCTGTCCTGGGAGTGTTTGATGGGGACAGTGTAGAGGGAGCTTTACTCTGTATCTAACACCCTGCTGTACCTGTCCTGGGAGTGTTTGATGGGGACAGTGTAGAGGGAGCTTTACTCTGTATCTAACCCCGTGCTGTACCTGTCCTGCGAGTGTTTGATGGGGACAGTGTAGAGGGAGCTTTACTCTGGACCTAACCCCGTGTGTACCTGTCCTGGGAGTGTTTGATGGGGACAGTGTAGAGGGAGCTTTACTCTCTATCTAACCCCGTGCTGTACCTGTCCTGGGAGTGTTTGATGGGGACTGTGTGGAGGGAGCGTTACTCTGTATCTAACCCCGTGCTGTACCTGTCCTGGGATTGTTTGATGGGGACAGTGTAGAGGGAGCTTTACTCTGTATATAACCCCGTGCTGTACCAGTCCTGGGAGTGTTTGATGGGGACAGTGTAGAGGGAGCTTTACTCTGTATCTAACCCCGTGCTGTACCTGTCCTGGGAGTGTTTGATGGGGACAGTGTAGAGGGAGCTTTACTCTGTATCTAACCCCGTGCTATCGCTGTCCTGGGAGTGTTTGATGGGGACAGTGTAGAGGGAGCTTTACTCTGTATCTAACCCCGTGCTGTACCTGTCCTGGGAGTGTTTGATGGGAACAGTGTAGAGGGAGCTTTACTCTGTATCTAACCCCGTGCTGTACCTGTCCTGGGAGTGTTTGATGGGGACAGTGTAGAGGGAGCTTTACTCTGTATCTAACCCCGTGCTGTCGCTGTCCTGGGAGTGTTTGATGGGGACAGTGTAGAGGGAGCTTTACTCTGTATCTAACCCTTGCTGTCCCTGTCCTGGGAGTGTTTGATGGGGACAGTGTAGAGGGAGCTTTACTCTGTATCTAACCCCGTTCTGTACCTGTCCTGGGAGTGTTTGATGGGGACAGTGTAGAGGGAGCTTTACTCTGTATCTAACCCCGTGCTGTACCTGTCATGGGAGTGTTTGATGGGGACAGTGTAGAGGGAGCTTTACTCTGTATCTAACCCCGTGCTGTACCTGTCCTACGAGTGTTGGATGGGCACAGTGTAGAGGGAGCTTTACTCTGTACCTAACCCCATGCTGTACCTGTCCTGGGAGTGTTTGATGGGGACAGTGTAGAGGGAGCTTTACTCTATATCTAACCCCGTGCTGTACCTGTCCTGGGAGTGTTTGATGGGGACAGTGTAGAGGGAGCTTTACTCTGTATCTAATACAGTGCTGTACCTGTCCTGGGAGTGTTTGATGGGGACAGTGTAGAGGGAGCTTTACTCTGTATCTAACCCCGTGCTGTACCTGTCCTGTGAGTGTTTGATGGGGACAGTGCCGCGGGACCTTAACTCTGTATCTAACCCCGTGCTGTACCTGTCCAGGGATTGTTTATGGGCACAGTGTAGAGGGAGCTTTACTCTGTATCAAACCCCGTGCTGGACCTGTCCTGTGAGTGTTTGATGGGGACAGTGTAGAGGGAGCTTTACTCTCTATCTAACCCCGTGCTGTACCTGTCATGGGAGTGTTTGATGGGGACAGTGCAGAGGGAGCTTTACTCTGTATCTAACCCCGTGCTGTACCTGTCCTACGAGTGTTGGATGGGCACAGTGTAGAGGGAGCTTTACTCTGGATCTAACCCCATGCTGTACCTGTCCTGGGAGTGTTTGATGGGGACAGTGTAGAGGGAGCTTTACTCTATATCTAACCCCGTGCTGTACCTGTCCTGGGAGTGTTTGATGGGGACAGTGTAGAGGGAGCTTTACTCTGTATCTAATACAGTGCTGTACCTGTCCTGGGAGTGTTGGATGGGGACAGTGTAGAGGGAGCTTTACACTGTATATAACCCCGTGCTGTACCTGTCCTGGGTGTGTTTGATGGGGACAGTGTAGAGGGAGCTTTACTTTGTATCTAACCCCGTGCTGTACCTGTCCTGGGAGTGTTTGATGGGTACAGTGTAGAGGGAGCTTTACTCTATCTAACCCCGTGTTGTCCCTGTCCTGGGTGTGTTTGATGGGGACAGTGTAGAGGGAGCTTCACTCTGTATCTAACGCCGTGCTGTACCTGTCCTGGGAGTGTTTGATGGGGACAGTGTAGAGGGAGCTTTACTCTGTATCTAACCCAGTGCTGTACCTGTCCTGGGAGTGTTTGATGGGGACAGTGTAGAGGGAGCTTTACTCTGTATCCAACCCCGTGCTGTACCTGTCCTGGGAGTGTTTGATGGGGTCAGTGTAGAGGGAGCTTTACTCTGTTTCTAACCCCGTGCTGTACCTGTCCTGGGAGTGTTTGATGGGGACAGTGTAGAGGGAGCTTTACTCTGTATCTAACCCCGTGCTGTACCTGTCCTGGGAGTGTTTGATGGGGACAGTGTAGAGGGAGCTTTACACTGTATCTAACCCCGTGCTGTACCTGTCCTGGGAGTGTTTGATGGGGTCAGTGTAGAGGGAGCTTTACTCTGTATCTAATACAGTGCTGCACCTGTCCTGGGAGTGTTTGATGGGGACAGTGTAGAGGGAGCTTTACTCTGTATCTAACCCCGTGCTGCACCTGTCCTGGGAGTGTTTGATGGGGACAGTGTAGAGGGAGCTTTACTCTGTATCTAACTCCGTGCTGTACCTGTCCTGGGTGTGTTTGATGGGGACAGTGTAGAGTGAGCTTTACTCTGTATCTAACCCCGTGCTGTACCTGTCCTGGGAGTGTTTGATGGGGACAGTGTAGAGGGAGCTTTACTCTGTATCTAACACCCTGCTGTACCTGTCCTGGGAGTGTTTGATGGGGACAGTGTAGAGGGAGCTTTACTCTGTATCTAACCCCGTGCTGTACCTGTCCTGCGAGTGTTTGATGGGGACAGTGTAGAGGGAGCTTTACTCTGTACCTAACCCCGTGTGTACCTGTCCTGGGAGCGTTTGATGGGGACAGTGTAGAGGGAGCTTTACTCTCTATCTAACCCCCTGCTGTACCTGTCCTGGGAGTGTTTGATGGGGACTGTGTGGAGGGAGCGTTACTCTGTATCTAACCCCGTGCTGTACCTGTCCTGGGATTGTTTGATGGGGACAGTGTAGAGGGAGCTTTACTCTGTATCTAACCCCGTGCTGTACCTGTCCTGGGAGTGTTTGATGGGAACAGTGTAGAGGGAGCTTTACTCTGTATCCATCCCCGTGCTGTACCTGTCCTGGGAGTGTTTGATGGGGACAGTGTAGAGGGAGCTTTACTCTGTATCTAACCCCGTGCTGTCGCTGTCCTGGGAGTGTTTGATGGGGACAGTGTAGAGGGAGCTTTACTCTGTATCTAACCCTTGCTGTCCCTGTCCTGGGAGTGTTTGATGGGGACAGTGTAGAGGGAGCTTTACTCTGTATCTAACCCCGTTCTGTACCTGTCCTGGGAGTGTTTGATGGGGACAGTGTAGAGGGAGCTTTATTCTGTATCTAACCCCGTGCTGTACCTGTCATGGGAGTGTTTGATGGGGACAGTGTAGAGGGAGCTTTACTCTGTATCTAACCCCGTGCTGTACCTGTCCTACGAGTGTTGGATGGGCACAGTGTAGAGGGAGCTTTACTCTGTATCTAACCCCATGCTGTACCTGTCCTGGGAGTGTTTGATGGGGACAGTGTAGAGGGAGCTTTACTCTATATCTAACCCCGTGCTGTACCTGTCCTGGGAGTGTTTGATGGGGACAGTGTAGAGGGAGCTTTACTCTGTATCTAATACAGTGCTGTACCTGTCCTGGGAGTGTTTGATGGGGACAGTGTAGAGGGAGCTTTACTCTGTATCTAACCCCGTGCTGTACCTGTCCTGTGAGTGTTTGATGGGGACAGTGCCGCTGGACCTTAACTCTGTATCTAACCCCGTGCTGTACCTGTCCTGGGATTGTTTATGGGCACAGTGTAGAGGGAGCTTTACTCTGTATCTAACCCCGTGCTGGACCTGTCCTGTGAGTGTTTGATGGGGACAGTGTAGAGGGAGCTTTACTCTGTATCTAACCCCGTGTTGTACCTGTCCTGGTAGTGTTTGATGGGGACAGTGTAGAGGGAGCTTTACTCTGTACCTAACCCCGTGCTGTACCTGTCCTGGGAGTGTTTGATGGGGACAGTGTAGAGGGAGCTTTACTCTGTATCTAACCCCGTGCTGTACCTGTCCTGGGAGTGTTTGATGGGGACAGTGTAGAGGGAGCTTTACTCTGTATCTAACCCCATGCTGTCCCTGTCCTGGGAGTGTTTGATGGGGACAGTGTAGAGGGAGCTTTACTCTGTATCTAACCCCGTGCTGTACCTGTCCTACGAGTGTTGGATGGGCACAGTGAAGAGGGAGCGTTACTCTGTATCTAACCCCATGCTGTACCTGTCCTGGGAGTGTTTGATGGGGACAGTGTAGAGGGAGCTTTACTCTGTATCTAACCCCGTGCTGTACCTGTCCTGGGAGTGTTTGATGGGGACAGTGCTGCGGGACCCTAACTCTGTATCTAACCCCGTGCTGTACCTGTCCTGGGTGTGTTTATGGGGACAGTGTAGAGGGAGCTTTACTCTATATCTAACCCCGTGCTGTACCTGTCCTGGGAGTGTTTGATGGGGACAGTGTAGAGGGAGCTTTACTCAGTATCTAACCCTGTGCTGTACCTCTCCTGGGAGTGTTTGATGGGGACAGTGTAGAGGGAGCTTTACTCTGTATCTAACCCCGTGCTGTACCTGTCCTGTGAGTGTTTGATGGGGACAGTGCCGCGGGACCTTAACTCTGTATCTAACCCCGTGCTGTACCTGTCCTGGGATTGTTTATGGGCACAGTGTAGAGGGAGCTTTACTCTGTATCTAACCCCGTGCTGTACCTGTCCTGTGAGTGTTTGATGGGGACAGTGTAGAGGGAGCTTTACTCTCTATCTAACCCCGTGCTGTACCTGTCCTGGGAGTGTTTGATGGGGACAGTGTAGAGGGAGCTTTACTCTGTATCTAACCCCTGCTGTACCTGTCCTGGGAGTGTTTGATGGGGACAGTGTAGAGGGAGCTTTACTCTGTATCTAACCCCGTGCTGTACCTGTCCTGGTAGTGTTTGATGGGGACAGTGTAGAGGGAGCTTTACTCTGTACCTAACCCCGTGTGTACCTGTCCTGGGAGTGTTTGATGGGGAGAGTGTGGAGGGAGCATTACTCTGTATCTAACCCCGTGCTGTACCTGTCCTGGGAGTGTTTGATGGGGACAGTGTAGAGGGAGCTTTACTCTGTATCTAACCCCGTGCTGTCCCTGTCCTGGGAGTGTTTCATGGGGACAGTGTAGAGGGAGCTTTACTCTGTATCTAACCCCGTGCTGTACCTGTCCTGGGAGTGTTTGATGGGGACAGTGTAGAGGGAGCTTTACTCTGTATCTAACCCCGTGCTGTACCTGTCCTGGGAGTGTTTGATGGGAACAGTGTAGAGGGAGCTTTACTCTGTATCTAACCCCGTGCTGTACCTGTCCTGGGAGTGTTTGATGGGGACAGTGTAGAGGGAGCTTTACTCTGTATCCAACCCCGTGCTGTCGCTGTCCTGGGAGTGTTTGATGGGGACAGTGTAGAGGGAGCTTTACTCTGTATCAAACCCTTGCTGTCCCTGTCCTGGGAGTGTTTGATGGGGACAGTGTAGAGGGAGCTTTACTCTGTATCTAACCCCGTTCTGTACCTGTCCTGGGAGTGTTTGATGGGGACAGTGTAGAGGGAGCTTTATTCTGTATCTAACCCCGTGCTGTACCTGTCATGGGAGTGTTTGATGGGGACAGTGTAGAGGGAGCTTTACTCTGTATCTAACCCCGTGCTGTACCTGTCCTACGAGTGTTGGATGGGCACAGTGTAGAGGGAGCTTTACTCTGTATCTAACCCCATGCTGTACCTGTCCTGGGAGTGTTTGATGGGGACAGTGTAGAGGGAGCTTTACTCTATATCTAACCCCGTGCTGTACCTGTCCTGGGAGTGTTTGATGGGGACAGTGTAGAGGGAGCTTTACTCTGTATCTAATACAGTGCTGTACCTGTCCTGGGAGTGTTTGATGGGGACAG
Organism: Scyliorhinus torazame; assembly: GCF_047496885.1. NCBI lineage: Eukaryota > Metazoa > Chordata > Chondrichthyes > Carcharhiniformes > Scyliorhinidae > Scyliorhinus > Scyliorhinus torazame. The sequence goes on along the minus strand of NC_092718.1, from coordinate 219,711,136 downwards.
TGTAGAGGGAGCTTTACTCTGTATCTAACCCCGTGCTGTACCTGTCCTGGGATTGTTTATGGGCACAGTGTAGAGGGAGCTTTACTCTGTATCTAACCCCGTGCTGGACCTGTCCTGTGAGTGTTTGATGGGGACAGTGTAGAGGGAGCTTTACTCTGTATCTAACCCAGTGCTGTACCTGTCCTGGTAGTGTTTGATGGGGACAGTGTAGAGGGAGCTTTACTCTGTACCTAACCCCGTGTGTACCTGTCCTGGGAGTGTTTGATGGGGACAGTGTAGAGGGAGCTTTACTCTCTATCTAACCCCGTGCTGTACCTGTCCTGGGAGTGTTTGATGGGGACTGTGTGGAGGGAGCGTTACTCTGTATCTAACCCCGTGCTGTACCTGTCCTGGGAGTGTTTGATGGGGACAGTGTAGAGGGAGCTTTACTCTGTATCTAACCCCGTGCTGTCCCTGTCCTGGGAGTGTTTGATGGGGACAGTGTAGAGGGAGCTTTACTCTGTATCTAACCCCGTGCTGCACCTGTCCTGGGAGTGTTTGATGGGGACAGTGTAGAGGGAGCTTTAATCTGTATCTAACCCCGTGCTGTACCTGTCCTGGGAGTGTTTGATGGGGACAGTGTAGAGGGAGCTTTACTCTGTATCTAACCCCATGCTGTACCTGTCCTACGAGTGTTGGATGGGCACAGTGAAGAGGGAGCGTTACTCTGTATCTAACCCCATGCTGTACCTGTCCTGGGAGTGTTTGATGGGGACAGTGTAGAGGGAGCTTTACTCTGTATCTAACCCCGTGCTGTACCTGTCCTGGGAGTGTTTGATGGGGACAGTGCTGCGGGACCCTAACTCTGTATCTAACCCCGTGCTGTACCTGTCCTGGGAGTGTTTATGGGGACAGTGTAGAGGGAGCTTTACTCTATATCTAACCCCGTGCTGTACCTGTCCTGGCAGTGTTTGATGGGGACAGTGTAGAGGGAGCTTTACTCAGTATCTAACCCTGTGCTGTACCTGTCCTGGGAGTGTTTGATGGGGACAGTGTAGAGGGAGCTTTACTCTGTATCTAACCCCGTGCTGTACCTGTCCTGTGAGTGTTTGATGGGGACAGTGCCGCGGGACCTTAACTCTGTATCTAACCCCGTGCTGTACCTGTCCTGGGATTGTTTATGGGCACAGTGTAGAGGGAGCTTTACTCTGTATCTAACCCCGTGCTGTACCTGTCCTGTGAGTGTTTGATGGGGACAGTGTAGAGGGAGCTTTACTCTCTATCTAACCCCGTGCTGTACCTGTCCTGGGAGTGTTTGATGGGGACAGTGTAGAGGGAGCTTTACTCTGTATCTAACCCCTGCTGTACCTGTCCTGGGAGTGTTTGATGGGGACAGTGTAGAGGGAGCTTTACTCTGTATCTAACCCCGTGCTGTACCTGTCCTGGTAGTGTTTGATGGGGACAGTGTAGAGGGAGCTTTACTCTGTACCTAACCCCGTGTGTACCTGTCCTGGGAGTGTTTGATGGGGACAGTGTGGAGGGAGCATTACTCTGGATCTAACCCCGTGCTGTACCTGTCCTGGGAGTGTTTGATGGGGACAGTGTAGAGGGAGCTTTACTCTGTATCTAACCCCGTGCTGTCCCTGTCCTGGGAGTGTTTGATGGGGACAGTGTAGAGGGAGCTTTACTCTGTATCTAACCCCGTGCTGCACCTGTCCTGGGAGTGTTTGATGGGGACAGTGTAGAGGGAGCTTTAATCTGTATCTAACCCCGTGCTGTACCTGTCCTGGGAGTGTTTGATGGGGACAGTGTAGAGGGAGCTTTACTCTGTATCTAACCCTGTGCTGTACCTGTCCTACGGGTGTTGGATGGGCACAGTGAAGAGGGAGCGTTACTCTGTATCTAATCCCATGCTGTACCTGTCCTGGGAGTGTTTGATGGGAACAGTGTAGAGGGAGCTTTACTCTGTATCTAACCCCGTGCTGTACCTGTCCTGGGAGTGTTTGATGGGGACAGTGCCGCGGGACCTTAACTCTGTATCTAACCCCGTGCTGTACCTGTCCTGGGTTTGTTTATGGGCACAGTGTAGAGGGAGCTTTACTCTCTATCTAACCCCGTGCTGTACCAGTCCTGGGAGTGTTTGATGGGGACAGTGTAGAGGGAGCTTTACTCTGTATCTACCCCCTGCTGTACCTGTCCTGGGAGTGTTTGATGGGGACACTGTAGAGGGAGCTTTACTCTGTATCTAACCCCGTGCTGTACCTGTCCGTGGAGTGTTTGATGGGGACAGTGTAGAGGGAGCTTTACTCTGTACCTAACCCCGTGTGTACCTGTCCTGGGAGTGTTTGATGGGGACAGTGTAGAGGGAGCTTTACTCTCTATCTAACCCCGTGCTGTACCTGTCCTGGGAGTGTTTGATGGGGACTGTGTGGAGGGAGCGTTACTCTGTATCTAACCCCGTGCTGTACCTGTCCTGGGAGTGTTTGATGGGGACAGTGTAGAGGGAGCTTTACTCTGTATCTAACCCCGTGCTGTACCTGTCCTGGGAGTGTTTGATGGGGACTGTGTGGAGGGAGCGTTACTCTGTATCTAACCCCGTGCTGTACCTGTCCTGGGAGTGTTTGATGGGGACAGTGTAGAGGGAGCTTTACTCTGTATCTAACCCCGTGCTGTACCTGTCCTGGGAGTGTTTGATGGGGACAGTGTGGAGGGAGCGTTGCTCTGTATCTAACCCCGTGCTGTACCTGTCCTGGGAGTGTTTGATGGGGACAGTGTAGAGGGAGCTTTACTCTGTATCTAACCCCGTGCTGTACCTGTCCTGGGAGTGTTTGATGGGGACAGTGTAGAGGGAGCTTTACTCTGTATCTAACCCCGTGCTGTACCTGTCCTGGGAGTGTTTGATGGGGACAGTGTAGAGGGAGCTTTACTCTGTATCTAACCCCGTGCTGTACCTGTCCTGGGAGTGTTTATGGGGACAGTGTAGAGGGAGCTTTACTCTATATCTAACCCCGTGCTGTACCCGTCCTGGGAGTGTTTGATGGGGACAGTGTAGAGGGAGCTTTACTCAGTATCTAACCCTGTGCTGTACCTGTCCTGGGAGTGTTTGATGGGGACAGTGTAGAGAGAGCTTTACTCTGTATCTAACCCCGTGCTGTACCTGTCCTGGGAGTGTTTGATGGGGACAGTGTAGAGGGAGCTTTACTCTGTATCTAACCCCGTGCTGTACCTGTCCTGGGAGTGTTTGATGGGGACAGTGTAGAGGGAGCTTTACTCTGTATCTAACCCCGTGCTGTACCTGTCATGGGAGTGTTTGATGGGGACAGTGTAGAGGGAGCTTTACTCTGTATCTAACCCCGTGCTGTACCTGTCCTACGAGTGTTGGATGGGCACAGTGAAGAGGGAGCGTTACTCTGTATCTAACCCCATGCTGTACCTGTCCTGGGAGTGTTTGATGGGGACAGTGTAGAGGGAGCTTTACTCTGTATCTAACCCCGTGCTGTACCTGTCCTGGGAGTGTTTGATGGGGACAGTGCCGCGGGACCTTAACTCTGTATCTAACCCCGTGCTGTACCTGTCCTGGGTTTGTTTATGGGCACAGTGTAGAGGGAGCTTTACTCTGTATCTAACCCCGTGCTGTACCTGTCCTGTGAGTGTTTGATGGGGACAGTGTAGAGGGAGCTTTACTCTGTATCTAACCCCTGCTGTATCTGTCCTGGGAGTGTTTGATGGGGACAGTGTAGAGGGAGCTTTACTCTGTATCTAACCCCGTGCTGCACCTGTCCTGGGAGTGTTTGGTGGGGACAGTGTAGAGGGAGCTTTACTCTGTACCTAACCCCGTGTGTACCTGTCCTGGGAGTGTTTGATGGGGACAGTGTAGAGGGAGCTTTACTCTCTATCTAACCCCGTGCTGTACCTGTCCTGGGAGTGTTTGATGGGGACTGTGTGGAGGGAGCGTTACTCTGTATCTAACCCCGTGCTGTACCTGTCCTGGGAGTGTTTGATGGGGACAGTGTAGAGGGAGCTTTACTCTGTATCTAACCCCGTGCTGTACCTGTCCTGGGAGTGTTTGATGGGGACAGTGTAGAGGGAGCTTTACTCTCTATCTAACCCCGTGCTGTACCTGTCCTGGGAGTGTTTGATGGGGACTGTGGACTGTGTGGAGGGAGCGTTACTCTGTATCTAACCCCGTGCTGTACCTGTCCTGGGAGTGTTGGATGGGCACAGTGTCGAGGGAGCTTTACTCTGTATCTAACCCCATGCTGTACCTGTCCTGGGAGTGTTGGATGGGCACAGTGTCGAGGGAGCTTTACTCTGTATCTAACCCCATGCTGTACCTGTCCTGGGAGTGTTTGATGGGGACAGTGTAGAGGGAGCTTTACTCTGTATCTAACCCCGTGCTGTACCTGTCCTGGGATTGTTTATGGGCACAGTGTAGAGGGAGCTTTACTCTGTATCTAACCCCGTGCTGTACCTGTCCTGTGAGTGTTTGATGGGGACAGTGTAGAGGGAGCTTTACTCTGTATCTAACCCCGTGCTGTACCTGTCATGGGAGTGTTTGATGGGGACAGTGTAGAGGGAGCTTTACTCTGTATCTAACCCCGTGCTGTACCTGTCCTACGAGTGTTGGATGGGCACAGTGTAGAGGGAGCTTTACTCTGTATCTAACCCCATGCTGTACCTGTCCTGGGAGTGTTTGATGGGGACAGTGTAGAGGGAGCTTTACTCTGTATCTAACCCCATGCTGTCCCTGTCCTGGGAGTGTTTGATGGGGACAGTGTAGAGGGAGCTTTACTCTGTATCTAACCCCGTGCTGTACCTGTCCTACGAGTGTTGGATGGGCACAGTGAAGAGGGAGCGTTACTCTGTATCTAACCCCATGCTGTACCTGTCCTGGGAGTGTTTGATGGGGACAGTGTAGAGGGAGCTTTACTCTGTATCTAACCCCGTGCTGTACCTGTCCTGGGAGTGTTTGATGGGGACAGTGCTGCGGGACCCTAACTCTGTATCTAACCCCGTGCTGTACCTGTCCTGGGTGTGTTTATGGGGACAGTGTAGAGGGAGCTTTACTCTATATCTAACCCCGTGCTGTACCTGTCCTGGGAGTGTTTGATGGGGACAGTGTAGAGGGAGCTTTACTCAGTATCTAACCCTGTGCTGTACCTCTCCTGGGAGTGTTTGATGGGGACAGTGTAGAGGGAGCTTTACTCTGTATCTAACCCCGTGCTGTACCTGTCCTGTGAGTGTTTGATGGGGACAGTGCCGCGGGACCTTAACTCTGTATCTAACCCCGTGCTGTACCTGTTCTGGGATTGTTTATGGGCACAGTGTAGAGGGAGCTTTACTCTGTATCTAACCCCGTGCTGTACCTGTCCTGTGAGTGTTTGATGGGGACAGTGTAGAGGGAGCTTTACTCTCTATCTAACCCCGTGCTGTACCTGTCCTGGGAGTGTTTGATGGGGACAGTGTAGAGGGAGCTTTACTCTGTATCTAACCCCTGCTGTACCTGTCCTGGGAGTGTTTGATGGGGACAGTGTAGAGGGAGCTTTACTCTGTATCTAACCCCGTGCTGTACCTGTCCTGGTAGTGTTTGATGGGGACAGTGTAGAGGGAGCTTTACTCTGTACCTAACCCCGTGTGTACCTGTCCTGGGAGTGTTTGATGGGGAGAGTGTGGAGGGAGCATTACTCTGTATCTAACCCCGTGCTGTACCTGTCCTGGGAGTGTTTGATGGGGACAGTGTAGAGGGAGCTTTACTCTGTATCTAACCCCGTGCTGTCCCTGTCCTGGGAGTGTTTCATGGGGACAGTGTAGAGGGAGCTTTACTCTGTATCTAACCCCGTGCTGTACCTGTCCTGGGAGTGTTTGATGGGGACAGTGTAGAGGGAGCTTTACTCTGTATCTAACCCCGTGCTGTACCTGTCCTGGGAGTGTTTGATGGGAACAGTGTAGAGGGAGCTTTACTCTGTATCTAACCCCGTGCTGTACCTGTCCTGGGAGTGTTTGATGGGGACAGTGTAGAGGGAGCTTTACTCTGTATCCAACCCCGTGCTGTCGCTGTCCTGGGAGTGTTTGATGGGGACAGTGTAGAGGGAGCTTTACTCTGTATCTAACCCTTGCTGTCCCTGTCCTGGGAGTGTTTGATGGGGACAGTGTAGAGGGAGCTTTACTCTGTATCTAACCCCGTTCTGTACCTGTCCTGGGAGTGTTTGATGGGGACAGTGTAGAGGGAGCTTTATTCTGTATCTAACCCCGTGCTGTACCTGTCATGGGAGTGTTTGATGGGGACAGTGTAGAGGGAGCTTTACTCTGTATCTAACCCCGTGCTGTACCTGTCCTACGAGTGTTGGATGGGCACAGTGTAGAGGGAGCTTTACTCTGTATCTAACCCCATGCTGTACCTGTCCTGGGAGTGTTTGATGGGGACAGTGTAGAGGGAGCTTTACTCTATATCTAACCCCGTGCTGTACCTGTCCTGGGAGTGTTTGATGGGGACAGTGTAGAGGGAGCTTTACTCTGTATCTAATACAGTGCTGTACCTGTCCTGGGAGTGTTTGATGGGGACAGTGTAGAGGGAGCTTTACTCTGTATCTAACCCCGTGCTGTACCTGTCCTGGGATTGTTTATGGGCACAGTGTAGAGGGAGCTTTACTCTGTATCTAACCCCGTGCTGGACCTGTCCTGTGAGTGTTTGATGGGGACAGTGTAGAGGGAGCTTTACTCTGTATCTAACCCAGTGCTGTACCTGTCCTGGTAGTGTTTGATGGGGACAGTGTAGAGGGAGCTTTACTCTGTACCTAACCCCGTGTGTACCTGTCCTGGGAGTGTTTGATGGGGACAGTGTAGAGGGAGCTTTACTCTCTATCTAACCCCGTGCTGTACCTGTCCTGGGAGTGTTTGATGGGGACTGTGTGGAGGGAGCGTTACTCTGTATCTAACCCCGTGCTGTACCTGTCCTGGGAGTGTTTGATGGGGACAGTGTAGAGGGAGCTTTACTCTGTATCTAACCCCGTGCTGTCCCTGTCCTGGGAGTGTTTGATGGGGACAGTGTAGAGGGAGCTTTACTCTGTATCTAACCCCGTGCTGCACCTGTCCTGGGAGTGTTTGATGGGGACAGTGTAGAGGGAGCTTTAATCTGTATCTAACCCCGTGCTGTACCTGTCCTGGGAGTGTTTGATGGGGACAGTGTAGAGGGAGCTTTACTCTGTATCTAACCCCATGCTGTACCTGTCCTACGAGTGTTGGATGGGCACAGTGAAGAGGGAGCGTTACTCTGTATCTAACCCCATGCTGTACCTGTCCTGGGAGTGTTTGATGGGGACAGTGTAGAGGGAGCTTTACTCTGTATCTAACCCCGTGCTGTACCTGTCCTGGGAGTGTTTGATGGGGACAGTGCTGCGGGACCCTAACTCTGTATCTAACCCCGTGCTGTACCTGTCCTGGGAGTGTTTATGGGGACAGTGTAGAGGGAGCTTTACTCTATATCTAACCCCGTGCTGTACCTGTCCTGGCAGTGTTTGATGGGGACAGTGTAGAGGGAGCTTTACTCAGTATCTAACCCTGTGCTGTACCTGTCCTGGGAGTGTTTGATGGGGACAGTGTAGAGGGAGCTTTACTCTGTATCTAACCCCGTGCTGTACCTGTCCTGTGAGTGTTTGATGGGGACAGTGCCGCGGGACCTTAACTCTGTATCTAACCCCGTGCTGTACCTGTCCTGGGATTGTTTATGGGCACAGTGTAGAGGGAGCTTTACTCTGTATCTAACCCCGTGCTGTACCTGTCCTGTGAGTGTTTGATGGGGACAGTGTAGAGGGAGCTTTACTCTCTATCTAACCCCGTGCTGTACCTGTCCTGGGAGTGTTTGATGGGGACAGTGTAGAGGGAGCTTTACTCTGTATCTAACCCCTGCTGTACCTGTCCTGGGAGTGTTTGATGGGGACAGTGTAGAGGGAGCTTTACTCTGTATCTAACCCCGTGCTGTACCTGTCCTGGTAGTGTTTGATGGGGACAGTGTAGAGGGAGCTTTACTCTGTACCTAACCCCGTGTGTACCTGTCCTGGGAGTGTTTGATGGGGACAGTGTGGAGGGAGCATTACTCTGGATCTAACCCCGTGCTGTACCTGTCCTGGGAGTGTTTGATGGGGACAGTGTAGAGGGAGCTTTACTCTGTATCTAACCCCGTGCTGTCCCTGTCCTGGGAGTGTTTGATGGGGACAGTGTAGAGGGAGCTTTACTCTGTATCTAACCCCGTGCTGCACCTGTCCTGGGAGTGTTTGATGGGGACAGTGTAGAGGGAGCTTTAATCTGTATCTAACCCCGTGCTGTACCTGTCCTGGGAGTGTTTGATGGGGACAGTGTAGAGGGAGCTTTACTCTGTATCTAACCCTGTGCTGTACCTGTCCTACGGGTGTTGGATGGGCACAGTGAAGAGGGAGCGTTACTCTGTATCTAATCCCATGCTGTACCTGTCCTGGGAGTGTTTGATGGGAACAGTGTAGAGGGAGCTTTACTCTGTATCTAACCCCGTGCTGTACCTGTCCTGGGAGTGTTTGATGGGGACAGTGCCGCGGGACCTTAACTCTGTATCTAACCCCGTGCTGTACCTGTCCTGGGTTTGTTTATGGGCACAGTGTAGAGGGAGCTTTACTCTCTATCTAACCCCGTGCTGTACCAGTCCTGGGAGTGTTTGATGGGGACAGTGTAGAGGGAGCTTTACTCTGTATCTACCCCCTGCTGTACCTGTCCTGGGAGTGTTTGATGGGGACACTGTAGAGGGAGCTTTACTCTGTATCTAACCCCGTGCTGTACCTGTCCGTGGAGTGTTTGATGGGGACAGTGTAGAGCGATCTTTACTCTGTACCTAACCCCGTGTGTACCTGTCCTGGGAGTGTTTGATGGGGACAGTGTAGAGGGAGCTTTACTCTCTATCTAACCCCGTGCTGTACCTGTCCTGGGAGTGTTTGATGGGGACTGTGTGGAGGGAGCGTTACTCTGTATCTAACCCCGTGCTGTACCTGTCCTGGGAGTGTTTGATGGGGACAGTGTAGAGGGAGCTTTACTCTGTATCTAACCCCGTGCTGTACCTGTCCTGGGAGTGTTTGATGGGGACTGTGTGGAGGGAGCGTTACTCTGTATCTAACCCCGTGCTGTACCTGTCCTGGGAGTGTTTGATGGGGACAGTGTAGAGGGAGCTTTACTCTGTATCTAACCCCGTGCTGTACCTGTCCTGGGAGTGTTTGATGGGGACAGTGTGGAGGGAGCGTTGCTCTGTATCTAACCCCGTGCTGTACCTGTCCTGGGAGTGTTTGATGGGGACAGTGTAGAGGGAGCTTTACTCTGTATCTAACCCCGTGCTGTACCTGTCCTGGGAGTGTTTGATGGGGACAGTGTAGAGGGAGCTTTACTCTGTATCTAACCCCGTGCTGTACCTGTCCTGGGAGTGTTTGATGGGGACAGTGTAGAGGGAGCTTTACTCTGTATCTAACCCCGTGCTGTACCTGTCCTGGGAGTGTTTATGGGGACAGTGTAGAGGGAGCTTTACTCTATATCTAACCCCGTGCTGTACCCGTCCTGGGAGTGTTTGATGGGGACAGTGTAGAGGGAGCTTTACTCAGTATCTAACCCTGTGCTGTACCTGTCCTGGGAGTGTTTGATGGGGACAGTGTAGAGAGAGCTTTACTCTGTATCTAACCCCGTGCTGTACCTGTCCTGGGAGTGTTTGATGGGGACAGTGTAGAGGGAGCTTTACTCTGTATCTAACCCCGTGCTGTACCTGTCCTGGGAGTGTTTGATGGGGACAGTGTAGAGGGAGCTTTACTCTGTATCTAACCCCGTGCTGTACCTGTCATGGGAGTGTTTGATGGGGACAGTGTAGAGGGAGCTTTACTCTGTATCTAACCCCGTGCTGTACCTGTCCTACGAGTGTTGGATGGGCACAGTGAAGAGGGAGCGTTACTCTGTATCTAACCCCATGCTGTACCTGTCCTGGGAGTGTTTGATGGGGACAGTGTAGAGGGAGCTTTACTCTGTATCTAACCCCGTGCTGTACCTGTCCTGGGAGTGTTTGATGGGGACAGTGCCGCGGGACCTTAACTCTGTATCTAACCCCGTGCTGTACCTGTCCTGGGTTTGTTTATGGGCACAGTGTAGAGGGAGCTTTACTCTGTATCTAACCCCGTGCTGTACCTGTCCTGTGAGTGTTTGATGGGGACAGTGTAGAGGGAGCTTTACTCTGTATCTAACCCCTGCTGTATCTGTCCTGGGAGTGTTTGATGGGGACAGTGTAGAGGGAGCTTTACTCTGTATCTAACCCCGTGCTGCACCTGTCCTGGGAGTGTTTGGTGGGGACAGTGTAGAGGGAGCTTTACTCTGTACCTAACCCCGTGTGTACCTGTCCTGGGAGTGTTTGATGGGGACAGTGTAGAGGGAGCTTTACTCTCTATCTAACCCCGTGCTGTACCTGTCCTGGGAGTGTTTGATGGGGACTGTGTGGAGGGAGCGTTACTCTGTATCTAACCCCGTGCTGTACCTGTCCTGGGAGTGTTTGATGGGGACAGTGTAGAGGGAGCTTTACTCTGTATCTAACCCCGTGCTGTACCTGTCCTGGGAGTGTTTGATGGGGACAGTGTAGAGGGAGCTTTACTCTCTATCTAACCCCGTGCTGTACCTGTCCTGGGAGTGTTTGATGGGGACTGTGGACTGTGTGGAGGGAGCGTTACTCTGTATCTAACCCCGTGCTGTACCTGTCCTGGGAGTGTTGGATGGGCACAGTGTCGAGGGAGCTTTACTCTGTATCTAACCCCATGCTGTACCTGTCCTGGGAGTGTTGGATGGGCACAGTGTCGAGGGAGCTTTACTCTGTATCTAACCCCATGCTGTACCTGTCCTGGGAGTGTTTGATGGGGACAGTGTAGAGGGAGCTTTACTCTGTATCTAACCCCGTGCTGTACCTGTCCTGGGATTGTTTATGGGCACAGTGTAGAGGGAGCTTTACTCTGTATCTAACCCCGTGCTGTACCTGTCCTGTGAGTGTTTGATGGGGACAGTGTAGAGGGAGCTTTACTCTGTATCTAACCCCGTGCTGTACCTGTCATGGGAGTGTTTGATGGGGACAGTGTAGAGGGAGCTTTACTCTGTATCTAACCCCGTGCTGTACCTGTCCTACGAGTGTTGGATGGGCACAGTGTAGAGGGAGCTTTACTCTGTATCTAACCCCATGCTGTACCTGTCCTGGGAGTGTTTGATGGGGACAGTGTAGAGGGAGCTTTACTCTATATCTAACCCCGTGCTGTACCTGTCCTGGGAGTGTTTGATGGGGACAGTGTAGAGGGAGCTTTACTCTGTATCTAATACAGTGCTGTACCTGTCCTGGGAGTGTTTGATGGGGACAGTGTAGAGGGAGCTTTACTCTGTATCTAACCCCGTGCTGTACCTGTCCTGTGAGTGTTTGATGGGGACAGTGTAGAGGGAGCTTTACTCTGTATCTAACCCCGTGCTGTACCTGTCCTGGGAGTGTTTGATGGGGACAGTGCCGCTGGACCTTAACTCTGTATCTAACCCCGTGCTGTACCTGTCCTGGGATTGTTTATGGGCACAGTGTAGAGGGAGCTTTACTCTGTATCTAACCCCGTGCTGGACCTGTCCTGTGAGTGTTTGATGGGGACAGTGTAGAGGGAGCTTTACTCTGTATCTAACCCCGTGCTGTACCTGTCCTGGTAGTGTTTGATGGGGACAGTGTAGAGGGAGCTTTACTCTGTACCTAACCCCGTGTGTACCTGTCCTGGGAGTGTTTGATGGGGACAGTGTAGAGGGAGCTTTACTCTCTATCTAACCCCGTGCTGTACCTGTCCTGGGAGTGTTTGATGGGGACTGTGTGGAGGGAGCGTTACTCTGTATCTAACCCCGTGCTGTACCTGTCCTGGGAGTGTTTGATGGGGACAGTGTAGAGGGAGCTTTACTCTGTATCTAACCCCGTGCTGTCCCTGTCCTGGGAGTGTTTGATGGGGACAGTGTAGAGGGAGCTTTACTCTGTATCTAACCCCGTGCTGTACCTGTCCTGGGAGTGTTTGATGGGGACAGTGTAGAGGGAGCTTTAATCTGTATCTAACCCCGTGCTGTACCTGTCCTGGGAGTGTTTGATGGGGACAGTGTAGAGGGAGCTTTACTCTGTATCTAACCCCGTGCTGTACCTGTCCTACGAGTGTTGGATGGGCACAGTGAAGAGGGAGCGTTACTCTGTATCTAACCCCATGCTGTACCTGTCCTGGGAGTGTTTGATGGGGACAGTGTAGAGGGAGCTTTACTCTGTATCTAACCCCGTGCTGTACCTGTCCTGGGAGTGTTTGATGGGGACAGTGCTGCGGGACCCTAACTCTGTATCTAACCCCGTGCTGTACCTGTCCTGGGAGTGTTTATGGGGACAGTGTAGAGGGAGCTTTACTCTATATCTAACCCCGTGCTGTACCTGTCCTGGGAGTGTTTGATGGGGACAGTGTAGAGGGAGCTTTACTCAGTATCTAACCCTGTGCTGTACCTGTCCTGGGAGTGTTTGATGGGGACAGTGTAGAGGGAGCTTTACTCTGTATCTAACCCCGTGCTGTACCTGTCCTGTGAGTGTTTGATGGGGACAGTGCCGCGGGACCTTAACTCTGTATCTAACCCCGTGCTGTACCTGTCCTGGGATTGTTTATGGGCACAGTGTAGAGGGAGCTTTACTCTGTATCTAACCCCGTGCTGTACCTGTCCTGTGAGTGTTTGATGGGGACAGTGTAGAGGGAGCTTTACTCTCTATCTAACCCCGTGCTGTACCTGTCCTGGGAGTGTTTGATGGGGACAGTGTAGAGGGAGCTTTACTCTGTATCTAACCCCTGCTGTACCTGTCCTGGGAGTGTTTGATGGGGACAGTGTAGAGGGAGCTTTACTCTGTATCTAACCCCGTGCTGTACCTGTCCTGGTAGTGTTTGATGGGGACAGTGTAGAGGGAGCTTTACTCTGTACCTAACCCCGTGTGTACCTGTCCTGGGAGTGTTTGATGGGGACAGTGTGGAGGGAGCATTACTCTGTATCTAACCCCGTGCTGTACCTGTCCTGGGAGTGTTTGATGGGGACAGTGTAGAGGGAGCTTTACTCTGTATCTAACCCCGTGCTGTCCCTGTCCTGGGAGTGTTTGATGGGGACAGTGTAGAGGGAGCTTTACTCTGTATCTAACCCCGTGCTGCACCTGTCCTGGGAGTGTTTGATGGGGACAGTGTAGAGGGAGCTTTAATCTGTATCTAACCCCGTGCTGTACCTGTCCTGGGAGTGTTTGATGGGGACAGTGTAGAGGGAGCTTTACTCTGTATCTAACCCTGTGCTGTACCTGTCCTACGGGTGTTGGATGGGCACAGTGAAGAGGGAGCGTTACTCTGTATCTAACCCCATGCTGTACCTGTCCTGGGAGTGTTTGATGGGGACAGTGCCGCGGGACCTTAACTCTGTATCTAACCCCGTGCTGTACCTGTCCTGGGTTTGTTTATGGGCACAGTGGAGAGGGAGCTTTACTCTCTATCTAACCCCGTGCTGTACCAGTTCTGGGAGTGTTTGATGGGGACAGTGTAGAGGGAGCTTTACTCTGTATCTAACCCCTGCTGTACCTGTCCTGTGAGTGTTTGATGGGGACAGTGTAGAGGGAGCTTTACTCTGTATCTAACCCCGTGCTGCACCTGTCCTGGGAGTGTTTGGTGGGGACAGTGTAGAGGGAGCTTTACTCTGTACCTAACCCCGTGTGTACCTGTCCTGGGAGTGTTTGATGGGGACAGTGTAGAGGGAGCTTTACTCTCTATCTAACCCCGTGCTGTACCTGTCCTGGGAGTGTTTGATGGGGACTGTGTGGAGGGAGCGTTAGTCTGTATCTAACCCCGTGCTGTACCTGTCCTGGGAGTGTTTGATGGGGTCAGTGTAGAGGGAGCTTTACTCTGTATCTAACCCCGTGCTGTACCTGTCCTGGGAGTGTTTGATGGGGACAGTGTAGAGGGAGCTTTACTCTCTATCTAACCCCGTGCTGTACCTGTCCTGGGAGTGTTTGATGGGGACTGTGTGGAGGGAGCGTTACTCTGTATCTAACCCCGTGCTGTACCTGTCCTACGAGTGTTGGATGGGCACAGTGTAGAGGGAGCTTTACTCTGTATCTAACCCCATGCTGTACCTGTCCTGGGAGTGTTGGATGGGCACAGTGTCGAGGGAGCTTTACTCTGTATCTAACCCCATGCTGTACCTGTCCTGGGAGTGTTTGATGGGGACAGTGTAGAGGGAGCTTTACTCTGTATCTAACCCCGTGCTGTACCTGTCCTGGGATTGTTTATGGGCACAGTGTAGAGGGAGCTTTACTCTGTATCTAACCCCGTGCTGTACCTGTCCTGTGAGTGTTTGATGGGGACAGTGTAGAGGGAGCTTTACTCTCTATCTAACCCCGTGCTGTACCTGTCCTGGGAGTGTTTGATGGGGACAGTGTAGAGGGAGCTTTACTCAGTATCTAACCCTGTGCTGTACCTGTCCTGGGAGTGTTTGATGGGGACAGTGCTGCGGGACCCTAACTCTGTATCTAACCCCGTGCTGTACCTGTCCTGGGAGTGTTTATGGGGACAGTGTAGAGGGAGCTTTACTCTATATCTAACCCCGTGCTGTACCTGTCCTGGGAGTGTTTGATGGGGACAGTGTAGAGGGAGCTTTACTCAGTATCTAACCCTGTGCTGTACCTGTCCTGGGAGTGTTTGATGGGGACAGTGTAGAGGGAGCTTTACTCTGTATCTAACCCCGTGCTGTACCTGTCCTGTGAGTGTTTGATGGGGACAGTGCCGCGGGACCTTAACTCTGTATCTAACCCCGTGCTGTACCTGTCCTGGGATTGTTTATGGGCACAGTGTAGAGGGAGCTTTACTCTGTATCTAACCCCGTGCTGTACCTGTCCTGTGAGTGTTTGATGGGGACAGTGTAGAGGGAGCTTTACTCTCTATCTAACCCCGTGCTGTACCTGTCCTGGGAGTGTTTGATGGGGACAGTGTAGAGGGAGCTTTACTCTGTATCTAACCCCTGCTGTACCTGTCCTGGGAGTGTTTGATGGGGACAGTGTAGAGGGAGCTTTACTCTGTATCTAACCCCGTGCTGTACCTGTCCTGGTAGTGTTTGATGGGGACAGTGTAGAGGGAGCTTTACTCTGTACCTAACCCCGTGTGTACCTGTCCTGGGAGTGTTTGATGGGGACAGTGTGGAGGGAGCATTACTCTGTATCTAACCCCGTGCTGTACCTGTCCTGGGAGTGTTTGATGGGGACAGTGTAGAGGGAGCTTTACTCTGTATCTAACCCCGTGCTGTCCCTGTCCTGGGAGTGTTTGATGGGGACAGTGTAGAGGGAGCTTTACTCTGTATCTAACCCCGTGCTGCACCTGTCCTGGGAGTGTTTGATGGGGACAGTGTAGAGGGAGCTTTAATCTGTATCTAACCCCGTGCTGTACCTGTCCTGGGAGTGTTTGATGGGGACAGTGTAGAGGGAGCTTTACTCTGTATCTAACCCTGTGCTGTACCTGTCCTACGGGTGTTGGATGGGCACAGTGAAGAGGGAGCGTTACTCTGTATCTAACCCCATGCTGTACCTGTCCTGGGAGTGTTTGATGGGGACAGTGCCGCGGGACCTTAACTCTGTATCTAACCCCGTGCTGTACCTGTCCTGGGTTTGTTTATGGGCACAGTGTAGAGGGAGCTTTACTCTCTATCTAACCCCGTGCTGTACCAGTTCTGGGAGTGTTTGATGGGGACAGTGTAGAGGGAGCTTTACTCTGTATCTAACCCCTGCTGTACCTGTCCTGGGAGTGTTTGATGGGGACAGTGTAGAGGGAGCTTTACTCTGTATCTAACCCCGTGCTGTACCTGTCCGTGGAGTGTTTGATGGGGACAGTGTAGAGGGAGCTTTACTCTGTACCTAACCCCGTGTGTACCTGTCCTGGGAGTGTTTGATGGGGACAGTGTAGAGGGAGCTTTACTCTCTATCTAACCCCGTGCTGTACCTGTCCTGGGAGTGTTTGATGGGGACTGTGTGGAGGGAGCGTTACTCTGTATCTAACCCCGTGCTGTACCTGTCCTGGGAGTGTTTGATGGGGACAGTGTAGAGGGAGCTTTACTCTGTATCTAACCCCGTGCTGTACCTGTCCTGGGAGTGTTTGATGGGGACTGTGTGGAGGGAGCGTTACTCTGTATCTAACCCCGTGCTGTACCTGTCCTGGGAGTGTTTGATGGGGACAGTGTAGAGGGAGCTTTACTCTGTATCTAACCCCGTGCTGTACCTGTCCTGGGAGTGTTTGATGGGGACAGTGTGGAGGGAGCGTTGCTCTGTATCTAACCCCGTGCTGTACCTGTCCTGGGAGTGTTTGATGGGGACAGTGTAGAGGGAGCTTTACTCTGTATCTAACCCCGTGCTGTACCTGTCCTGGGAGTGTTTGATGGGGACAGTGTAGAGAGAGCTTTACTCTGTATCTAACCCCGTGCTGTACCTGTCCTGGGAGTGTTTGATGGGGACAGTGTAGAGGGAGCTTTACTCTGTATCTAACCCCGTGCTGTACCTGTCCTGGGAGTGTTTGATGGGGACAGTGTAGAGGGAGCTTTACTCTGTATCTAACCCCGTGCTGTACCTGTCATGGGAGTGTTTGATGGGGACAGTGTAGAGGGAGCTTTACTCTGTATCTAACCCCGTGCTGTACCTGTCCTACGAGTGTTGGATGGGCACAGTGAAGAGGGAGCGTTACTCTGTATCTAACCCCATGCTGTACCTGTCCTGGGAGTGTTTGATGGGGACAGTGTAGAGGGAGCTTTACTCTGTATCTAACCCCGTGCTGTACCTGTCCTGGGAGTGTTTGATGGGGACAGTGCCGCGGGACCTTAACTCTGTATCTAACCCCGTGCTGTACCTGTCCTGGGTTTGTTTATGGGCACAGTGTAGAGGGAGCTTTACTCTGTATCTAACCCCGTGCTGTACCTGTCCTGTGAGTGTTTGATGGGGACAGTGTAGAGGGAGCTTTACTCTGTATCTAACCCCGTGCTGCACCTGTCCTGGGAGTGTTTGGTGGGGACAGTGTAGAGGGAGCTTTACTCTGTACCTAACCCCGTGTGTACCTGTCCTGGGAGTGTTTGATGGGGACAGTGTAGAGGGAGCTTTACTCTCTATCTAACCCCGTGCTGTACCTGTCCTGGGAGTGTTTGATGGGGACTGTGTGGAGGGAGCGTTAGTCTGTATCTAACCCCGTGCTGTACCTGTCCTGGGAGTGTTTGATGGGGTCAGTGTAGAGGGAGCTTTACTCTGTATCTAACCCCGTGCTGTACCTGTCCTGGGAGTGTTTGATGGGGACAGTGTAGAGGGAGCTTTACTCTCTATCTAACCCCGTGCTGTACCTGTCCTGGGAGTGTTTGATGGGGACTGTGTGGAGGGAGCGTTACTCTGTATCTAACCCCGTGCTGTACCTGTCCTACGAGTGTTGGATGGGCACAGTGTAGAGGGAGCTTTACTCTGTATCTAACCCCATGCTGTACCTGTCCTGGGAGTGTTGGATGGGCACAGTGTCGAGGGAGCTTTACTCTGTATCTAACCCCATGCTGTACCTGTCCTGGGAGTGTTTGATGGGGACAGTGTAGAGGGAGCTTTACTCTGTATCTAACCCCGTGCTGTACCTGTCCTGGGATTGTTTATGGGCACAGTGTAGAGGGAGCTTTACTCTGTATCTAACCCCGTGCTGTACCTGTCCTGTGAGTGTTTGATGGGGACAGTGTAGAGGGAGCTTTACTCTCTATCTAACCCCGTGCTGTACCTGTCCTGGGAGTGTTTGATGGGGACAGTGTAGAGGGAGCTTTACTCTGTATCTAACCCCATGCTGTACCTGTCCTGGGAGTGTATGATGGGGACAGTGTAGAGGGAGCTTTACTCTGTATCTCACCCCGTGGTGTCGCTGTCCTGGGAGTGTTTGATGGGGACAGTGTAGAGGGAGCTTTACTCAGTATCTAACCCTGTGCTGTACCTGTCCTGGGAGTGTTTGATGGGGACAGTGTAGAGGGAGTTTTACTCTGTATCTAACCCCGTGCTGTCCCTGTCCTGGGAGTGTTTGATCGGGACAGTGTAGAGGGAGCTTTACTCTGTATCTAACCCCGTGCTGTACCTGTCCTGGGAGTGTTTGATGGGGACAGTGTAGAGGGAGCTTTAGTCTGTATCTAACCCCGTGCTGTACCTGTCCTGGGAGTGTTTGATGGGGACAGTGTAGAGGGAGCTTTACTCTGTATCTAACACCCTGCTGTACCTGTCCTGGGAGTGTTTGATGGGGACAGTGTAGAGGGAGCTTTACTCTGTATCTAACCCCATGTGTACCTGTCCTGGGAGTGTTTGATGGGGACAGTGTAGAGGGAGCTTTACTCTGTATCTAACCCCGTGCTGTCCCTGTCCTGGGAGTGTTTGATGGGGACAGTGTAGGGGGAGCTTTACTCTGTATCTAACCCCGTGCTGTACCTGTCCTGGGAGTGTTTGATGGGGACAGTGTAGAGGGAGCTTTACTCTGTACCTAACCCCGTGTGTACCTGTCCTGGACACATACCTCGCATGCTGTCACTTGAGACTGTCTTGGTCCGTTTCCAGGGTGTTAAGTTTGGTTTCTGTGATGGAATGATGAACATGAGGAAAGCGATGAAAAGTACCACAGTGGCATCAGTGACGTACCTGAAATAAGGAAGAGTTATTTACGTCAGGTTTGTTGGAACTTACAGGTTTATGACAGGTGGATGAGAAATACAACTGGCCTGAGTCACTGAATCTAATGTGGAGCATTAAAGGGGCAAGAAAATGATCGATCTCCTGATCACTAACAGTATCTGTGACTGAAGTGTGGATTACAGGGGACGTGTGTTGATGAGTTCCACTCCGTGTGGGATATCTGTCCCAGAGCCACAGAGGAAACGTTCTGTTCCCACGCTCTGTACAATCTGCTTTTGCACCGGGAATGTTAATGGTCAAAGCTTCCAAAAGCACAGAAACATGAAGAGTTTGCCTCCCTGCTGGCCTCCAAGCACACACGTGGGTAGGGTCCTGGACAGCAGCCTGTGCATTGGCACAGTCCACAAGAGTAAGCCGGCCTCCAGAACAGAAACAGGCACAAAACAAAGATTGTTCCAAATTCATTCAGCCACCAGAGTTTTAGATTTTTTTTGTTTCACTTTGAACTTCATCGGACCGGGTCAATTTGACAGTCTCAGCCTCTGTCACTTCTTGTTTCAGTCCTGCTCTCCTAACCCTTCTCCGATTTCTGCGGGACCCTGGCGGAGCTCCATTTGGCAATCAGCGCCTCGGGCCCCAGCCTGCATGTCAATTAGACTCAAAAGAGGTAAAGACCGTGTGAACGAACAGCGACAGGCAGCACATTCTGGAACAAGGCACCGAGTCCAAATCAACCGAGTGTCCTTCCCGCTCAATAGAGGCTTTGACTGTTTTCTCCGGAATCTTTTTCCTGATTTCCCCCCATTGCCTCCAGAGAAAACTGGCTGAGGCTCAGCTTCACTGAGCACCAAGTTCGCAGACAAGATCGGCAATGAGCTCAGTGACCCCGTGACAGCCCACACAGCACTTCGCTGTGATCTCTCAACTGGATTCACACAAGAACAATGGCCACTTAGTTGACATGACAAGTGCCCAAGGTATTGAATCCCTATCTCAGATCGTGCCTCCAGCAGGAAGCGTGTGGGGGAAACTAAACATCATTATTGGTCATTTCATGGCTGCACCTGGGGCAGATTTTGGAGTGGATATCCTGTATTGGGCATCAAGTAACATTCATGCCACACAAATGCCAGGCAATGACCATCTCCAACAAGAGAGAAGTTCACCATCATCCCTTGGCATTCAATGGCATTGCCATCACTGAATCCGCCACTATCAATATTCTGGGGGTTACCATTGATCAGAAACTGAACTGGACTAGCCACATTAATATTGTAGCTACCAGGGCA
This sequence comes from Scyliorhinus torazame, assembly GCF_047496885.1. Classification (NCBI taxonomy): domain Eukaryota; kingdom Metazoa; phylum Chordata; class Chondrichthyes; order Carcharhiniformes; family Scyliorhinidae; genus Scyliorhinus; species Scyliorhinus torazame. The sequence continues at coordinate 219,691,153 of NC_092718.1, read as the reverse complement.
GGTCATAGGCTAGGAATCCTGCGGCGGGTAACTCGCCTCCTGACCCTCCAAAGCCTGTCCACCATCTACAAGGCACAAGTCAGGAGTGAGATGGAATACTCTCGACTTGCCTGGGTGAGCGCAGCTCCAGCAACGCTCAAGAAGGTCCACACCATCCAGGACAAAGCAGCCCCGTTTAACTGACACCACACCCACTAACTTCAACATTCACTCCCTCCACCGCCGGTGTACACTGGCAGCCGCGTGCACCATCAAAAAATGCACTGCGGGAACTCACCAAGGCTCCTTCCGAACCCACGACCTCCACCACTTAGAAGGACAAGAGCAGCAGACACCTGCCCCCACCCGCCCCCTCCCCGCCCCCCAGGAACACCACCATATATCGTCTGTTCCCTCACTGTCGCTGGGTCAAAATCCCGGTACTCCCTCGCTAACAGCACTGTGGGTGTACCTACACCACGGGGGCTGCAGCGGTCTCGAGGGCAATCAGCGATGGGCAATAAATCCTGGCCTGGCCAGTGAAGCCCTCATCCTGGGAATGAATGGGAACAAAATGCCCTGGGTGCAAAGTGTGAGGCAGGCTGCAGACCCCGCCCCACCCCCACCACTGCCAGCAGAGAAGCAGACATCAGTTAGTTCTTAATACACAGCTTCAATTGTAGATAGCCAGTCACATCTGATCTCCTGCACATTCTGTCCCCGACACCCAGTCTTTGAGCTCAGTGATGCTGGTGTAAGATGCGTCCAGGGGTCACTCATTCATTTCCCACAACCTCTCTCTCTGGATCGTGTGACATTTGTGGCGGCCTGGTTATCAGGAATTCTCATTATTCTGGCCTTGTTGAGTTAACTCTTGTCCTTTATTTTTTCCCTTTTAATTTCCTCCACTCACTTGGTGTAAAGTACAGACCCTGGGCGGGATTCTCTGACCCCCCCGCCGGGTCGGAGAATCGCCGGGGGGCTGGCGTGAATCCCACCGGATATTCGGCAGGGGCGGGAATCGCGCCGCGCCGATTGGCGCCCCCCCCCCCCGGCGATTCTCCAGCCCGCGATGGGCCGAAGTCCCGCTGCTGGAATGCCTGACCCGCCGGCGAGAATCACACCACCTCTCTTACCGGCGGGACAAGGCGGCGCGGGCGGGCTCCGGGGTCCTGGGGGGGGCCGCGGGGCGATCTGGCCCCGGGGGGTGCCCTCACGGTGGCCTGGCCCGCGATCGGGGCCCACCGATCCGCGGGCGGGCCTGTGCCGTGGGGACACTCTTTTCCTTCCGCCTTCGCCATGGTCTCCTCTATAGCGGAGGCGGAAGAGACTCCCTCCACTGCGCACGCGCGGGGATGCCGTGAGTGGCCGCTTGCGCTCCCGCGCATACGCCGCACGGCAAAGTCATTTCCGCGCCAGCTGGCGGGGCACCAAAGGCCTAACCGACCTATATGTAGCCTCCTTATGACCTCCTCACAACTTACTTTCCTACTTATATTTGTGTCATCGGCAAATTTAGCAACCAAAACCTGTCCCATCATCCAAGTTATGTATAGTTGACGTCCCAGCATGGATCCCTGTGACACACCACTCATTACAGCTTGCCAAACAAAAGATGTCCCATTTATATCTGCTCTCTCGTTCGTATTAGCCAATCTTATATCCATGCTAATATGTTGCCCCTACCCAATGAACTTCTTTTTTCCCCCAATAACTTTTGATGTGGCACCTTATCAAATGTCTTCTGGAAACTAAGTACAGTGCATCTCCACTGGTTCCTCTTCATCCCCAGCATATGTTACTTTTTCAACCTCCGGCTACGCTGCTGCCTCACTGCGCCAGGGACCCGGGTTCAATTCCGGGTGACTGTCAGCGTGGAGTTTGCACGTTCTCCCCGTGTCTACGTGGGTTTCCTCCGGGTGCTCCGGTTTCTTCCCACAGTCAAAAAAGATGTGCAGGTTAGGTGGATTGGCCACGCTAAATTGCCCCTTAGTTTCCAAAGGTTGGTGGAGTTACAAGGATAGGGCGGGTGATTGCGCCTAGGTAGATGCTCTTTCAAAGGGTCAGTGCGGACTTGAAGAGCCGAATAACCTCCCTCTGTGCTGTAGGGATTCTATGAACAATTTAAATAAATGTTTAAACACGATTTCCCTTTCACAAAACCTGATAACCGGCCGATTACCTTGAATTGATTTTGATGCCCTGCTATAACATCTTTTATAATGGATTCTCACATTTTTCCTGTGACAGATGATGTTAGGGTAACTGGCCTATAGTTTCCTGCTGTCTATCTCCCTCTCCCTTTTTTCAATAAAAGGAGTCCCACTCACTATTTTCCAATCTAATAGAACCTTCCCCGAATATTGTAAATTTTGGGACCAATGTAGCAACTACCCCATTCGCCACTTCTTTCAAGACCCTAGCATGGCGTTCATCAGGAACTTGTCAACCCCAGCTCCAACAAATTACTCAGTACCATTTTCCTGGTGATGGTAACTTTCCTGAATTCCTCCCCCCCCCCACCCTTCTATTTCCTGATTTACAGCTATTTCTGGGATGTTACTTGTATCCTCCAAGAATAATCTTTAATAATAATCTTTATTGTCACAAGTAGGCTTACATTAACACTGCAATGAAGTTACTGTGAAAAGCCCCTAGTCGCCACACTCCACCACCTGTTTGGGTACACGGAGGGAGAATTCAGAATGTCCAAATCAAAGAACAAAGAAATGTACAGCACAGGAACAGGCCCTTCGGCCCTCCAAGCCCGTGCCGACCATGCTGCCCGACTAAACTACAATCTTCTACACTTCCTGGGTCCGTATCCTTCTATTCCCATCCTATTCATATATTTGTCACGATGCCCCTTAAATGTCCCTATCGTCCCTGCTTCCACTACCTCCTCCGGTAGCGAGTTCCAGGCACCCACTACCCTCTGCGTAAAAAACTTGCCTCGTACATCTACTCTAAACCTTGCCCCTCTCACCTTAAACCTATGCCCCCTAGTAATTGACCCCTCTACCCTGGGGAAAAGCCTCTGACTATCAACTCTGTCTATGCCCCTCATAATTTTGTATACCTCTATCAGGTCTCCCCTCAACCTCCTTCATTCCAGTGAGAACAAACCGAGGTTATTCAACCGCTCCTCATAGCTAATGCCCTCCATACCAGGCAACATCCTGGTAAATCTCTTCTGCACCCTCTCTAAAGCCTCCACATCCTTCTGGTAGTGTGGCGACCAGAATTGAACACTATACTCCAAGTGTGGCCTAACTAAGGTTCTATACAGCTGCAAATCCCCTAACAAGCACATCTTTCGGGACTTGTGGGAAGAAACCGGAGCACCCGGAGGAAACCTACGCAGACACGAGGAGAACGTGCAGACTCCGCACAGGCAGTGACCCAAGCCGGGAATCGAACCTGGGACCGACTAATGCAAGATAACTTCAATTCATCTGCCATCTCGGGCAGCACGGTAGCACAAGTGGCTAGCACTTTGGCTTCACAGAGCCAGGGTCCCAGGTTCGATTCCCCGCTGGGTCACTGTCTGTGCGGAGTCTGCACGCTCTCCCCGTGTGTGCGTGGGTTTCCTCCGGGTGCTCCGGTTTCCTCCCACAGTCCAAAGACGTGCAGGTTAGGTGGATTGGCCATGATAAATTACCCTTAGTGACCAAAAAGGTTAGATGGGGTTATTGAGTTACAGGGATAGGGTGGAAGTGAGGGTTTAAGTGGGTCGGTGCAGACTCGATGGGCTGAATGGCCTCCTTCTGCACTGTATGTTCTATTATTACTATTACTTCCCCAGGCTCACTTTATACAGGGCCAACGCTAACTTTGTTAACTCATTTCATTTTTAAAGACTATCTGTCTTTATATTTTCAGCTAGCTTTCTCTCCTTGTTAATCTTTTACTTGTTCTTTGCTTTTTGAATATTCTGTCCAATCTTCTGACCTGCCACCCATCTTTTTGCAATTATACGATTTCTCAAGTCTGATACGATCTTTAACTTTTTTAGTTAACCACAGATAGTGGGTTCTCCCCTTGAAATTTTTCTTGCTTGTAGGAATGTATCTATTTTTGTGTGTTCTGAAATATTCCCTTAAATGTTTGCCATTGCATCTCTATTGATCTATCCCTTAACCTAAATTGCCAGTTCACTTATGCTAGCTTTTTCATGCCTTCATGTTGCCCCGGCAACAGATTGGTTTCAGCTTTATTCTCCAAATCTGATCTTGGCTGGATTTCCCTGTTGAACAATGGGCTGTGTCTCTCCCAGAAACCCCTCCGAAGCTGTTACAACTCTCGCGTTCTCGCGCCTCACCGATGGGCTCCTGGTATTTCCAGCTTTTCTTTGATTTGCGGCAGAGAATAAATTGCTTTGGGATTATGGGCATACTATTTGCTCAAATCGGTAGACTGCTGCACCCCCCCCCCCCCCCCCGCCCGCCTCCCCCTCACTGCCTCGATCAATGACTCCAGTAGCGAGATTGGATGACAATTGAAGGCTTTATTGGACTAGATGTTTCCCCCAGCAGCGCAGGTACAGAATGCAGCTGCTCGGGAGACACAGACTCTTATACTCCGCCTTACTGGGCGGAACCAGCAGACAGGCTTCACCAATGATCTTCCTGTCTCAGGTACCTCCAACACCAATGATCTTACAGCCTCAACCTAGGTACCGTAATACCCCTAATACCGACTACCACACTGCCCTTCTCCAGGATTCAGGCCCGACTATTCCACGCGGCAAGATGGCAACCTCCTTTCGGCGGTGATTCTATCAGGCCCAGCCTGCCAGGCGAGCAGAGTTAACCACGTCCCGGAGTGGCTGAAGGGTTGGTTTGAAAATTCGACTGTACACGGGAGAGATCCAATCCAGATCTCAGCCAGGGCCTGCCTGACACTCTGATAAATTGTGGGGAAATTCCACTCGTGCTCTCACCAATGCTTCGAACAGTCGCAGTAAAACTTGCCTATTTTTCTATTTCATTCCCCTTGCAATAAACACCAACTTTCCATTTGCTTTCTGTAATATTGGAGTGATCGGTGATCACCAGGATACCAACAACAACAAACTAATTATTAAAATGACGACGTGCAGAGTGTTAAGCTGTGCTACCGACTTCTCCAGCTACACTTTGAAAGGAGTTGTTTGAAAAGGAAGTATTCAATGAACGGCCTGACACCGGGAAGTTCCGAGGAACAAAGGGACCTTGGTGTGTTTGTCCACAGGTCTCTGAAGGCGGGAGGGCAGGTTAATAGGGGGGTGAAAAAGGCATTTGGGACTTTTCTTTATCAATCGAGTCATAGATTACAAAAGCTGGGAGGTCACGTTGGAGTTGTATAGAATGTTGGTGAGGCCACAGCTGGAGCACTGTGTGTAGTTCTGGTCGCCACACTATAGGAAGGATGTGATTGCACTGTGGAGGGGGTGCAGAGGAGATTCACCAGGATGCTGCCTGGGATGGGACATTTCAGTTATGAAGCGAGGTTGGATAGGCTCGGGTTGTTTTCGCTGGAGCAGAGAAGACTGAGGGGCGACCCGATCGAGGTGGACAAGGTTATGAGGGGCATGGACAGGGTGGAGAGGGAGCAGCTGTTCCCCTTAGTTGAAGGGTCAGTCACGAGGGGGACACAAGTTCAAGGTGAGGGGTAGGAGGTTTATGGGGGATGTGAGGAACAGCGTTTTTACCCAGAGAGTGGTGAGGGTCTGGAACGCACGGCCTGGGAGGGTGGGAGGGTCTGGAACGCACGGCCTGGGAGGGTGGGAGGGTCTGGAGCGCGCTGCCTGGGAGGGTGGGAGGGCCGGGTTGCCTCACATCCTTTAAAAAGTACCTGGATGAGCACTTGCCGCATCTTAACGTTCAAGGCTATGCACCAGGTGCTGGCAAATGGAATTAGGTCAGCAGGTCAGGTGTTTATCATGCATCGGTGCAGACTCGATGGGCCGAAGGCTTGATTCTGCCCGGGACCACGCGCTACGGCCCAATTTGCCAATTGGGTCACACGACCGTTTGAAACCTCGCCCCCTTGAAGGGGCCCACCCGCCACAACACGTTCCTAATCATTTGCATCCAAACACTTTGTCAATTATGAACAGGGCTCCCTCTGTACCAACAAGTTCTGCAATCTCTCTCCCTGATCAGTAAGAGCTTCTTTAAGAATATAAAAAGGAAGAGAAAGGTCAAAGTAAGGAAATGCCCCTTACAGAATGAGATGAGGAGTTAATACTGGGGGAGGCAGGGAAATAGCAGAGGAGTTAATTAAATACTTTGTTTTCAGTCTTCACAGTGCAAGACACCAATAACATTCCAAAAATACTAAATAATGAAGGGGCAAAAGCGGGAGGGAAATAAATAAAACAACAATCACTAGAGGAAAAGGTAACTCGGGAAATTAATGGGACTGAAGTCTGATAAGTCCCCAGGACCAGATGGGTTGTATCCCAGGATATTACAGGAAGTAGCTCCAGAGAAAGTGGATGCACTGATCGTAATCTTCCAAGAACCTTTAAATTCTGGAAAAGTCCCAGAGGATTGGAAAACTGCCAATGTAACATCGTTATTCAAAAAGAAAGAGAGAATAAACTCAGGTAGGGACAGGCCAGTTAACGAGACCATGTCATTGGAAAAATGTTAGAGTCCGTTATAAAGGATGTAATAGCAGAGCATTTAGAAATACATAATATAACCAAGCAGGGTCAGCACGGCTTCATGCCTGACAAATTTATTTAAATTCTTTGAGGTGGTAATGAGCAGGGTAGATGAAGGGGTACCAGTAGGTGTGATATACTTGGATTTCCAAAAAGCATTCGATAAGGTACCACACAAAAGGTTACCTCATAAGATAAGAGCCCAAGGTGTTGGGGGTTGTATATTAGCATCGACAGAGGCCTAATAGAAGATAGAGATCTGGGATAAGAGGTGATTTTCTGGATGGCAACCTGTAACTAGTGGAGTTCCATAGGAATCAGTGCTGGGACCACAATTATTTACAATATATATTAAAGACTTGGATGAGGGAAGTGCATGCATTATTGACAAGTTTGCAGATGACAAGGTGGAAGGCGAATGGTCAGAACAATACAAAGAATCTTCAGAGGGATTATAATAACCCTCACAAGACACCTCAATTGAACTCTCCATGGGACTCGTGGGATACGAGCTCCTCTGCTAGTGGACGGAGGGGCCCACTGAGTTGGGGCTGGTAAATTTGCCCTCTAAAAGCCGGCCCAGACTGGGCAGTCCCTAATGGGATCTTTGAGCTGGGAGTCGTGGTGTGGCCTTTTCTTTATGCTGATTTATTTAAATGCTGTTTAATTTACCTTCCCGGGCCTCCAGAGCTCTCATAGGGAAATAAACAGGTGAGGTGAGTGGGCAAAAATGTGGGCAGATGAAATATAATGTTGGAAAGTGTGAAGTTAGGCACTTTGGTAGGAAGAATAAAGGAGCTGAATATTGTTTAAATGGAGAGAGACTGCAGAAAGCTGCAGCACCGAGGGATTTGGGGATCCTCGTGCATGAATCACAAAAAGCGAGCATGCAAGTTCGGCAGGGAATAGGGAAGGTAATTGCCTTTATTTCAACGGGAATCAAGCATAAAAATAGGGACATCCTGCTGAAACTATACAAGACACTAGTTAGACCACACCTGGAATACTGCGAACAGTTTTGGTCCCCTTATCTAAGGAAAGATATACTGGCAATGGAGGCAGTCCAGAGAGGGTTCACTCGGGGAATCCTGGGTATGGAGGGATTTTCTTATAAGAGGTTGAGTAGGTTGCGCCTGTACCCATTGGAGTTTAGAACAATGAGAGGTGACATTATTGAGACATATCAGATTCTCAGGGGGACTTGACAGGGTCGTGTTGAGAGTCTAGGGCCAAGAGGACAGAATCTCAGAGTGAGGGGGTCACCCATTTCAGACAGAGATGAGGAGGAATTTCTTCTCTCAGAGGGGAGTGAATCTGTGGAATTCTTTACCGCAGAGAGCTGTAGAGGCTGGGTCGTTAAGTTTGTTCAAGGCTGAGATAGACAGACTTTTAATCAGTGAGGGAATCGAGGGTTATGGGGGTAAGGCGGGAAAGTGGAGTTGGGGATTACATCAGATCAGTCATGATCTCAGTGAATGACAGAGCAGACTCGATGGGCCGAGTGGCCGGCTTCTGTTCTTATGTCTTATTAGCACAGTGGTTATCACCGTTGCTTCACAGCGCCAGGGTCCCAGGTTCGATTCCCGACTTGGGTCACTGTCTGTGCGGAGTCTGCACGTCCTCCCCGTGTCTGCGTGGGTTTCCTCCGGGTGCTCCGGTTTCCTCCCACAGTCCAAAGATGTGCAGGTTAGGTGGATTGGACATTCTGAATTCTCCCTCTGTGTACACGAACAGGCGCCGGAGTGTGGCGACTAGGGGCTTTTCACAGTAACTTCATTGCAGTGTTAATGTGAGCCTACTTGTGACAATAAAGATTATTATTACATTCTAAATAATTTGCTGCTTTGCTATTCTTCCTGCTAAATTGGACAAGTTCACAGTTCCCACATTATAACAGATCTGCCAAATCTTTGCTGAGTCAATTAATCTATCAAAATCTTTCAGGAAAGTTCATTCCCTCCTTTTGACAATTAACGTTTATAGCTATGTTGCTGCCATCGGTGTAATCTCCCACTGCGGGAACTCCGGAGGATCAGTACTGAGGGAGTGCTGCACTGTCAGAGGGCCAGGACTGAGGGAGTGCCGCACTGTCAGAGGGTCAGGACTGAGGGAGCACTGCACTGTCAGAGGGTCAGTACTGAGGGAGTGCTGCACTGTCAGAGGGCCAGGACTGAGGGAGTGCTGCACTGTCAGAGGGTCAGGACTGAGGGAGCACTGAACTGTCAGAGGGTCAGTACTGAGGGAGTGCTGTACTGTCAGAGGGTCAGTACTGAGGGAGTGCTGCACTGTCAGAGGGTCAGTACTGAGGGAGTGCTGGACTGTCAGAGGGTCGGTACTGAGGGAGCACTGCACTGTCAGAGGGTCAGTACTGAGGGAGTGCCGCACTGTCAGAGGGTCAGTACTGAGGGAGTGCAGCAGTCAGAAGGTCAGTACTGAGGGAGTGCCGCACTGTCAGAGGGTCGGTACTGAGGGAGCACTGCACTGTCAGAGGGTCAGTACTGAGGGAGTGCTGCACTGTCAGAGGGTCAGTACTGAAGGAGTGCTGCACTGTCAGAGGGTCAGAACTGAGGGAGTGCCGCATTGTCAGAGGGTCAGTACTGAGGGAGTGCCGCACTGTCAGAGGGTCAGCACTGAGGGAGCGCTGCACTGTCAGAGGGTAAGTACTGAGGGAGTGCTGCACTGTAAGAGGGTCAGTACTGAGGGAGCACTGCACTGTAAGAGCGTCAGTACTGAGGGAGTGCTGCACTTTCAGAGGGTCAGAACTGAGGGAGTGCTGCACTGTCAGAGGGTCAGAACTGAGGGAGTGCTGCACTGTCAGAGGGTCAGTACTGAGGGAGCGCTGCACTGTCAGAGGGTCAGTTCTGAGGGAGTGCCGCACTGTCAGAGGGTCAGTACTGAGGGAGTGCTGCACTGTCAGAGGGTCAGTACTGAGGGAGTGCTGCACTGTCAGAGGGTCAGTACTGAGGGAGTGCTGCACTGTCAGAGGGTCAGTACTGAGGGAGTGCCGCACTGTCAGAGGGTCAGTACTGAGGGAGTGCTGCACTGTCAGAGGGTCAGTAATGAGGGAGTGCCACACTGTCAGAGGGTCAGTACTGAGGGAGTGCCGCACTGTCAGAGGGTCAGTACTGAGGGAGTGCCGCACTGTCAGAGGGTCAGTACTGAGGGAGTGCCGCACTGTCAGAGGGTCAGTACTGAGGGAGTGCTGCACTGTCAGAGGGTCAGTACTGAGGGAGTGCTGCACTGTCAGAGGGTCAGTACTGAGGGAGTGCCGCATTGTCAGAGGGTCAGTACTGAGGGAGTGCTGCACTATCGCAGGGTCAGTACTGAGGGAGTGCCGCACTGTCAGAGGGTCAGTACTGAGGGACTGCTGCACTGTCAGAGGGTCAGTACTGAGGGAGTGCCGCACTGTCAGAGGGTCAGTACTGAGGGAGTGCTGCACTGTCGGAGGGTCAGTACTGAGGGAGTGCTGCACTGTCAGAGGGTCTGCACTGAGGGAGTGCCGCACTGTCAGAGGGTCAGTACTGAGGGAGTGCCGCACTGTCAGAGGGTCTGCACTGAGGGAGTGCTGCACTGTCGGAGGGTCAGTACTGAGGGAGTGCTGCACTGTCAGAGGGTCAGTACTGAGGGAGTGCTGCACTGTCAGAGGGTCAGTACTGAGGGAGTGCTGCACTGTCAGAGGGTCTGCACTGAGGGAGTGCCGCACTGTCAGAGGGTCAGTACTGAGGGAGTGCCGCACTGTCAGAGGGTCTGCACTGAGGGAGTGCTGCACTGTCAGAGGGTCAGTACTGAGGGAGTGCTGCACTGTCAGAGGGTCAGTACTGAGGGAGTGCTGCACTGTCAGAGGGTCAGTACTGAGGGAGTGCTGCACTGTCAGGGGGTCAGTACTGAGGGAGTGCTGCACTGTCAGAGGGTCAGTACTGAGGGAGTGCTGCACTGTCAGAGGGTCAGTACTGAGGGAGTGCCGCACTGTCAGAGGGTCAGTACTGAGGGAGTGCTGCACTGTCAGAGGGTCGGTACTGAGGGTGTGCTGCACTGTTCGAGGGTCAGTACTGAGGGAGTGCCGCATTGTCAGAGGGTCAGTACTGAGGGAGTGCCGCACTGTCAGAGGGTCAGTACTGAGGGAGTGCTGCACTGTCAGAGAGTCAGTACTGAGGGAGTGCTGCACTGTCAGCGGGTCAGTACTGAGGGAGTGCTGCACTGTCAGAGGGTCAGTACTGAGGGAGTGCCGCACTGTCAGAGGGTCAGTACTGAGGGAGTGCTGCACTGTCAGAGGGTCAGTACTGAGGGAGTGCCGCACTGTCAGAGGGTCAGTGCTGAGGGAGCGCCGCACTGTCAGAGGGTCAGTACTGAGGGAGTGCTGCACTGTCAGAGGGTCAGTACTGAGGGAGTGCTGCACTGTCAGAGGGTCAGTACTGAGGGAGTGCTGCACTGTCAGAGGGTCAGTACTGAGGGAGTGCTGCACTGTCAGAGGGTCAGTACTGAGGGAGTGCCGCACTGTCAGAGGGTCAGTACTGAGGGAGTGCCGCATTGTCAGAGGGTCAGTACTGAGGGAGTGCTGCACTGTCAGAGGGTCAGTACTGAGGGAGAGCCGCACTGTCAGAGGTGTCGTCTTTTGAACACGATGTTTAACTAATTTCCCTGTCTGACCTCGTAACTGAAAGTAAAAGATCCAATGGCCACTCTTGGAAGAAGAGGAAGGGGAATTCTGTCCAGTGTCTCAGGTCAGTATTTATTCGTGGACAAAGCATAAAAAGCAGATTGTCTGGGTCATTCTTGTGATGCTGTTTATGGGATCTTGCTGTGCACAAATAGGCTGCCCTGTTTGCAAATTTGAACAGTGACTGCACTTTCTAAGTTGGGGAAAGGTGCGATAGAAATTCACGCTGTAAACGGAGCGAAGATGTGGTTACCCGTTTACAATCCAACCTTGGGTCGTGTTGCTACGTCTTCAATACTCACTCTCGGCCACCTTTGTCGAAAAGGACATTTCCCCAACCTGGGATAAAGCCGGGTTCTCGAGTGAACCACAGGACCACCAAAGAGACGAACAGGATGAGGACAGCCTTCTCAGCAAATCTCATGGGCCCGAGCTTGCTGTATTCTTTCTGAATGACACCGTAAGCTCTCTTCTCCTTCGAGGAGCGGGGAATTCCGCATCCCCACATCTCCCGAAAACTGATTCAAAACAAAATCATTTTATCAGCTCCATTCCATTGACATTATTGGCTTGTAAATCTCTATGGGGAAGGATATTCATGGACGTCAGGCCCCAGATCGTAAATGTGCCACTTGTACAAACATCATCCTCATTATTCAGACCGCAATCTGATGGATCTGATCTCCTATCTCATAAAGACCTCTCGGCAGCATTAGATTCCCAACATTCCCAGGGTGTGGGAGAGGCCGGTTACCAAAGGCCTGTGTGTGAAGGAGAGAATCACAGCCGGAGGGACCCAAAGATTTCCTTGAGGATTCTCAAGCAGATCCTCATGGTTGACAGGGCAGCTGGAAGAGACAGCTGGAACTGCCAGCACGGGGTTAGATACAGAGTAAAGCTCCCTCTACACTGTCCCCATCAAACACTCCCAGGACAGGTACAGCACGGGGTTAGATACAGAGTAAACCTCTCTCTACACTGTCCCCATCAAACACTCCCAGGACAGGTACAGCACGGGGTTAGATACAGAGTAAAGCTCCCTCTACACTGTCCCCATCAAACACTCCCAGGACAGGAACAGCACGGAGTTAGATACAGAGTAAACCTCTCTCTACACTGTCCCCATCAAACACTCCCAGGACAGGTACTGCACGGGGTTAGATACAGAGTAAAGCTCCCTCTACACTGTCCCCATCAAACACTCCCAGGACAGGAACAGCACGGAGTTAGATACAGAGTAAACCTCTCTCTACACTGTCCCCATCAAACACTCCCAGGACAGGTACAGCACGGGGTTAGATACAGAGTAAAGCTCCCTCTACACTGTCCCCATCAAACACTCCCAGGACAGGTACTGCACGGGGTTAGATACAGAGTAAAGCTCCCTCTACACTGTCCCCATCAAACACTCCCAGGACAGGAACAGCACGGAGTTAGATACAGAGTAAAGCTCCCTCTACACTGTCCCCATCAAACACTCCCAGGACAGGTACAGCACGGGGTTAGATACAGAGTAAAGCTACATCTACACTGTCCCCATCAAACACTCCCAGGACAGGCACAGCACGGGGTTAGATACAGAGTAAAGCTCCCTCTACACTGTCCCCATCAAACACACCCAGGGCAGGTACAGCACGGGGTTAGATACAGAGTAAAGCTCCATCTACACTGTCCCCATCAAACACTCCCAGGACAGGTACTGCACGGGGTTAGATACAGAGTAAAGCTCCCTCTACACTGTCCCCATCAAACACTCCCAGGACAGGTACAGCACGGGGTTAGATACAGAGTAAACCTCTCTCTACACTGTCCCCATCAAACACTCCCAGGACAGGTACAGCACGGGGTTAGATACAGAGTAAAGCTCCCTCTACACTGTCCCCATCAAACACTCCCAGGACAGGAACAGCACGGAGTTAGATACAGAGTAAACCTCTCTCTACACTGTCCCCATCAAACACTCCCAGGACAGGTACTGCACGGGGTTAGATACAGAGTAAAGCTCCCTCTACACTGTCCCCATCAAACACTCCCAGGACAGGAACAGCACGGAGTTAGATACAGAGTAAACCTCTCTCTACACTGTCCCCATCAAACACTCCCAGGACAGGTACAGCACGGGGTTAGATACAGAGTAAAGCTCCCTCTACACTGTCCCCATCAAACACTCCCAGGACAGGTACTGCACGGGGTTAGATACAGAGTAAAGCTCCCTCTACACTGTCCCCATCAAACACTCCCAGGACAGGAACAGCACGGAGTTAGATACAGAGTAAAGCTCCCTCTACACTGTCCCCATCAAACACTCCCAGGACAGGTACAGCACGGGGTTAGATACAGAGTAAAGCTACATCTACACTGTCCCCATCAAACACTCCCAGGACAGGCACAGCACGGGGTTAGATACAGAGTAAAGCTCCCTCTACACTGTCCCCATCAAACACACCCAGGGCAGGTACAGCACGGGGTTAGATACAGAGTAAAGCTCCATCTACACTGTCCCCATCAAACACTCCCAGGACAGGTACAGCACGGGGTTAGATACAGAGTAAAGCTCCCTCTACACTGTCCCCATCAAACACTCCCAGGACAGGTACAGCATGGGATTAGATACAGAGTAAAGCTCACTCTACACTGTCCCCATCAAACACTCCCAGGACAGGTACAGCACGGGGTTAGATACAGAGTAAAGCTCCCTCTACACTGTCCCCATCAAACACTCCCAGGGCAGGTACAGCATGGGGTTAGATACAAGGTAAAGCTCCCTCTACACTATCCCCATCAAACATTCCCAGGACAGGCACAGCACGGGGTTAGATACAGAATAAAGCTCGCACTACACTGTCCCCATCAAACACTCCCAGGACAGGTACAGCACGGGGTTAGATACAGAGTAAAGCTCCCTCTACACTGTCCCCATCAAACACTCCCAGGACAGGTACAGCACGGGGATGGATACAGAGTAAAGCTCCCTCTACACTGTCCCCCATCAAACACTCCCAGGACAGGTACAGCACGGGGTTAGATACAGAGTAAAGCTCCCTCTACACTATCCCCATCAAACACTCCCAGGACAGGCACAGCACGGGGTTAGATACAGAATAAAGCTCGCACTACACTGTCCCCATCAAACACTCCCAGGACAGGTACAGCACGGGGTTAGATACAGAGTAAAGCTCCCTCTACACTGTCCCCATCAAACACTCCCAGGACAGGTACAGCACGGGGATGGATACAGAGTAAAGCTCCCTCTACACTGTCCCCCATCAAACACTCCCAGGACAGGTACAGCATGGGGTTAGATACAGAGTAAAGCTCCCTCTACACTGTCCCCATCAAACACTCTCAGGACAGGTACAGCATGGTGTTAGATACAGAGTCAAGCTCCCTCTACACTGTCCCCATCAAACACTCCCAGGACAGGTACAGCACGGGGTTAGATACAGAGTAAAGCTCCCTCTACACCGTCCCCATCAAACACTCCCAGGACAGGTACAGCACGGGGTTAGATACAGAGTAAAGCTCCCTCTACACTGTCCCCATCAAACACTCCCAGGACAGGTACAGCACGGGGTTAGATACAGAGTAAAGCTCCCTCTACACTGTCCCCATCAAACACTCCCAGGACAGGTACAGCACGGGGTTAGATACAGAGTAAAGCTCCCTCTACACTGTCCCCATCAAACACTCCCAGGACAGGTACAGCACGGGGTTAGATACAGAGTAAAGCTCCCTCTACACTGTCCCCATCAAACACTCCCAGGACAGGTACAGCACGGGGTTCGATACAGAGTAAAGCTCCCTCTACACTGTCCCCATCAAACACTCCCAGGACAGGTACAGCATGGGGTTAGATACAGAGTAAAGCTCCCTCTACACTATCCCCATCAAACACTCCCAGGACAGGCACAGCACGGGGTTAGATACAGAGTAAAGCTCGCTCTACACTGTCCCCATCAAACACTCCCAGGACAGGTACAGCACGGGGTTAGATACAGAGTAAAGCTCCCTCTACACTGTCCCCATCAAACACTCCCAGGACAGGTACAGCACGGGGTTAGATACAGAGTAAAGCTCCCTCTACACTGTCCCCATCAAACACTCCCAGGACAGGTACAGCACGGGGTTAGATACAGAGTAAAGCTCCCTCTACACTGTCCCCATCAAACACTCCCAGGACAGGTACAGCACGTGGATGGATACAGAGTAAAGCTCCCTCTACACTGTCCCCATCAAACACTCCCAGGACAGGTACAGCACGGGGATGGATACAGAGTAAAGCTCCCTCTACACTGTCCCCCATCAAACACTCCCAGGACAGGTACAGCACGGGGTTAGATACAGAGTAAAGCTCCCTCTACACTATCCCCATCAAACACTCCCAGGACAGGCACAGCACGGGGTTAGATACAGAATAAAGCTCGCACTACACTGTCCCCATCAAACACTCCCAGGACAGGTACAGCACGGGGTTAGATACAGAGTAAAGCTCCCTCTACACTGTCCCCATCAAACACTCCCAGGACAGGTACAGCACGGGGATGGATACAGAGTAAAGCTCCCTCTACACTGTCCCCCATCAAACACTCCCAGGACAGGTACAGCACGGGGTTAGATACAGAGTAAAGCTCCCTCTACACTGTCCCCATCAAACACTCTCAGGACAGGTACAGCATGGTGTTAGATACAGAGTCAAGCTCCCTCTACACTGTCCCCATCAAACACTCCCAGGACAGGTACAGCACGGGGTTAGATACAGAGTAAAGCTCCCTCTACACCGTCCCCATCAAACACTCCCAGGACAAGTACAGCACGGGGTTAGATACAGAGTAAAGCTCCCTCTACACTGTCCCCATCAAACACTCCCAGGACAGGTACAGCACGGGGTTAGATACAGAGTAAAGCTCCCTCTACACTGTCCCCATCAAACACTCCCAGGACAGGTACAGCACGGGGTTAGATACAGAGTAAAGCTCCCTCTACACTGTCCCCATCAAACACTCCCAGGACAGGTACAGCACGGGGTTAGATACAGAGTAAAGCTCCCTCTACACTGTCCCCATCAAACACTCCCAGGACAGGTACAGCACGGGGTTCGATACAGAGTAAAGCTCCCTCTACACTGTCCCCATCAAACACTCCCAGGACAGGTACAGCATGGGGTTAGATACAGAGTAAAGCTCCCTCTACACTATCCCCATCAAACACTCCCAGGACAGGCACAGCACGGGGTTAGATACAGAGTAAAGCTCGCTCCAAACTGTCCCCATCAAACACTCCCAGGACAGGTACAGCACGGGGTTAGATACAGAGTAAAGCTCCCTCTACACTGTCCCCATCAAACACTCCCAGGACAGGTACAGCACAGGGTTAGATACAGAGTAAAGCTCCCTCTACACTGTCCCCATCAAACACTCCCAGGACAGGTACAGCACGGGGTTAGATACAGAGTAAAGCTCCCTCTACACTGTCCCCATCAAACACTCCCAGGACAGGTACAGCACGGGGTTAGATACAGAGTAAAGCTCCCTCTACACTGTCCCCCATCAAACACTCCCAGGACAGGTACAGCACGTGGATGGATACAGAGTAAAGCTCCCTCTACACTGTCCCCATCTAACACTCCCAGGACAGGTACAGCACAGGGTTAGAAGCTTTAATTTACCTGGAATCTTAATCATGTTTTCTGACTTTGCATCGTTTAGCTAGCCTGAAGACTGAACTTTGTATTCAGTCGATTCCCATCAACAGGAGGCCTGAAACATTGTCCCTAAAACCTAAATTTGGCATCATTCATTTCATTGATAGTTTCAGGGCCTCCCATTGGATGGTTTAGTTCCCAGGAAAATGGTGCAAACGGGTCATTATTGCTGTTTGCAGGATTTGTGGCCATGGTACAATGGGAGATTTTCCCAGGATCTTTGCAGCAGGGATGGGAGATTTTCCCAGGATCTTTGCAGCAGGGATGGGAGATTTTCCCAGGATCTTTGCAGCAGGGATGGGAGATTTTCCCAGGATCTTTGCAGCAGGGATGGGAGTTTTTCCCAGGATCTTTGCAGCAGGAATGGGAGATTTTCCCAGGATCTTTGCAGCAGGGATGGGAGATCTCTCTCAGGCTGGGATTTGATGGTCCTCTTGCTTTGAAAGTGGTGGGAATAAATGTGGATCACTTTCCAAGGAACAATGTTGCTGCCTGAGGGGGCAGCAGTAGTAGGTGCTGCTGGAATGTGCTTCCTTCATACCATTGTGTAGTCACCTCTATATCCTTCACCTCTACCTCCCACACAGAACTCTGTGCTGCTCTCACCCTGACCTCCTGCCCAAGGCCCCGACTATAATCACTGCGCTGTGCATCCCACCCTGCTTTGTGTTCAACCCTACACTCTGGAATTTCCACACTCTACCCCTCTCTCTCCTCCTTTAAAGGAATGTCATCAACCCCGACTCTATAACCAAACTTTTGGTCACATGTCCTAACGTATTTCCCCTTAGGTGACTTGGTGCAAAATTGTGTTTGATAATCACTGCAGTGAAACATCTTGGGATGTTTTCAACATTCTAGAACAAAGAACAAAGAGAACAAAGAACAATACAGCACAGGAACAGGCCCTTTGGCCCTCCAGGCCTGTACCGGTCATGATACCAACCTTGGCCAAATCCTTCATCCCTTCCTTGTGCCGTATCCCTCTATACCCTGTTATGGGCCAGGGTTTAGAGAACTGTATCATGGAGTTCACTGACCCACAACTTTTACTAGATTGTGGTATGGGGAGCACACGGCCCACTCTACAGGTGTGGGACAGCAGAAATCGAAGAGTATTTTTAAAAGCAAAACAATGTTCATTCTATGAACTCAAGTTAACCTTTTAAAAACATATAGTGAACATCTTAGCAACCATTAATTCAAATACAACCCCCCAAAGAATACAACACTAAGTAATCCTTACTTTCCTTTTAACATCCATAAGACTTTAAAAAAAACTTTTAACAGAAGCACATCAGGTTTAAATTCACTACTGAGAGCAGTTATCACTCTGAATTCACCAAATGATGAAGAGATAGTCTTTACATGGCAGAGAGAGCGTTACACCTTCTCTGGCTGACTGCAGCTCCAACACTGAAACCAAACCAAAAAAACAGTCACACCCAAGCTTTTCTCAAAGTGAAACTAAAAAGCAGAGCCAGAGCTCAGCTCCACCCACACTCTGACATCACTGCAGTAACTTTAGCAGACTACCATTTCTTAAAGTGACATTCTTATGACAACCCTCCCTATCTGTTTGTCAAGATGCCTTTTGAACGTCGTTAATGTATCTGCTTCCACAACCTCTCCTGGCAACGCGTTCCAGGCACTCGCCACCCTCTGCGTATAAAACCTGCCTCGCACATCTTCTCTAAACTTTGCCCCGGGGACCTTAAACCCATGTCCCCTGGTGACTGACCCCTCCACCCTGGGAAAGAGTGCCTCATATCCACTCTCTCCATGCCCCTCAATCTTGTAGACCGCTATCAGGTCGCCCCTTAACCTCCGTCTTTCTAATGAAAGCAGTCCGAGTCTATTCAGCCTCTCCACATAGCTAACACCCTCCAGACCAGGCAATATTGTGGTAAACCTCCTCTGCACCCTCTCCAAAGCCTCCACATCCTTCTGGTAGTGTGGCGACCAGAATTGTGCGCAATACTCCAAGTGCGGCACTACCTCACATTTGTCCGGATTAAACTCCATTTGCCATTTCTCTGCCTACGTCTCCAGCCTATCTATGTCCTGCAGTATCCTCTGACAATCCTCAACACTACCTGCCACTCCAACATCCACGGACTTACTAATCAGAACAGCTACATTTTCCTCCAAATCGTTTATTCTAGGTGCAATATAAATGCAAGTTGTTGTTGCAATTTACTTCTACAGTTCTATAACTGGCTATGTCGGGCTGATTCACCCGCAGTGCCAGAGCAGCATTAAACCATTCAGAGTCCTGAAAAAAAACCAGCCACTTACTTGACTCCCAGGAATAAAACCTGCAACCACAGCCAGCAGAGAACGAAAACAATCAGCATGTGGGGAAACGAGAATCCGAACCACGAGGCAAAATTAATCACATCTCCGTTCTCCGGATATATCCTTGAAAACCACAAACACAACTTCAATACAAAATCTTTAAAAAGACTCGCATTCTTTCATACAATAATAATCAGAACAATCGTTATTACAGTCACAAGTAGGCTCGCATTAACACTGCAATGAGGTTACTGTGAAAACCTCCCAATAACCTTTTCTTAAACATAAGAACATAAGAACTAGGAGCAGGAGTAGGCCATCTGGCCCCTCGAGCCTGCTCCACCATTCAATGAGATCATGGCTGATCTTTTGTGGACTCAGCTCCACTTTCCGGCCCGAACACCATAACCCTTTATTCCTTTATTCTTCAAAAAACTATCTATCTTTATCTTAAAAACATTTAATGAAGGAGCCTCTACTGCTTCACTGGGCAAGGAATTCCATAGATTCACAACCCTTTAGGTGAAGAAGTTCCTCCTAAACTCAGTCCTAAATCTACTTCCCCTTATTTTGAGGCTATGCCCCCGTGTTCTGCTTTCACCCGCCAGTGAAAACAACCTGCCCGCATCTATCCCATCTATTCCCTTCATAATTTTATATGTTTCTATAAGATCCCTCTGCATCTTTCTAAATTCCAACGAGTACAGTCCCAGCCTATTCAACCTCTCCTCGTAATCCAACCCCTTCAGCTCTGGGATTAACCTAGTGAATCTCCTCTGCACACCCTCCAGCGCCAGTACATCCTTTCTCGGGTAAGGAGACTAAAACTGAACACAATACTCCAGGTGTGGCCTCACTAACACCTTATACAATTTCAGCATAACCTCCCTTGTCTTAAACTCCATCCCTCTAGCAATGAAGGACAAAATTCCATTTGCCTTCTTAATCACCTGCTGCACCTGTAAACCAACTTCATGCACTAGCACACCCAGGTCTCTCTGCACAGCAGCATGTTTTAATATTTTATCATTTAATTAATAGTCCCTTTTGCTGTTATTCCTACCAAAATGGATAACCTCACATTTGTCAACATTGTATTCCATCTGCCAGACCCTAGCCCATTCACTTAGCCTATCCAAATCCCTCTGCAGACTTCCAGTATCCTCTGCACTTTTTGCTTTACCGCTCATCTTAGTGTCGTCTGCAAACTTGGACACATTGCCCTTGGTCCTCAACTCAAAATCATCTATGTAAATTGTGAACAATTGTGGGCCCAACACTGATCCCTGAGAGACACCACTAGCTACTGATTGCCAACCAGAGAAACACCCATTAATCCCCACTCTTTGCTTTCTATTAATTAACCAATCCTCTATCCATGCTACTACTTTACCCTTAATGCCATGCATCTTTATCTTATACAGCAACCTTTTGTGTGGCACCTTGTCAAAGGCTTTCTGGAAATCCAGATATACCACATCCATTGGCTCCCCATTATCTACCGCACTGGTAATGTCCTTAAAAGATTCCACTAAATTAGTTAGGCACGACCTGCCCTTTATGAACCCATGCTGCGTCTGCCCAATAGGACAATTTCCATCCAGATGCCTCGCTATTTCTTCCTTGATGATAGATTCCAGCATCTTCCCTACATCTTCCCTACTACCGAAGTTAAGCTCACTGGCCTATAATTATCCGCTTTCTGCCTACCTCCTTTTTTAAACAGTGGCGTCACGTTTGCTAATTTCCAATCCGCTGGGACCTCCCCAGAGTCTAGTGAATTTTGGTAAATTATTGCTAGTGCATTTGCAATTTCCCTAGCCATCTCTTTTAGCACTCTGGGATGCATTCCATCAGGGCCAGGAGACCTGTCTACCTTTAGCCCCATTAGTTTGCCCATCACTACCTCCTTAGGGATAACAATCATCTCAAGGTCCTCACCTGTCATAGCCTCATTTCCATCAGTCACTGGCATGTTATTTGTGTCTTCCACTGTGAAGATCGACCCAAAAAACCTGTTCAGTTCCTCAACCATTTCCTCATCTCCCATTTTTAAATCTCCCTTCTCAGCCTCTAAATATTTACCTTAGCCACTCTTTTTTGTAGGATCATATTTGTAGGAACTTTTACTATCTGTTTTTATATTCTGAGCAAGTTTACTCTCATAATCTTACTCTTCTTTATAGCTTTTTTAGTAGCTTTCTGTTGCCCCCTAATGATTTCCCAGTCCTCTAGTCTCCCACTAATCTTTGCTACTTTGTGTTTTTTCCTTCAATTTGATACTCTCCCTTATTTCCTTAGATATCCACAGTCGATTTTCCCTCTTTCTACCGTCCTTCCTTTTTGTTGGTCTAAACCTTTGCTGAGCACTGTGAAAAATCGCTTGGAAGGTTCTCCACTGTTCCTCAACTGTTTCACCATAAAGTCTTTGCTCCCAGTCTTCCTTAGCTAATTCTTCTCTCATCCCATTGTAATCTCCTTTGTTTTAGCACAAAACACTAGTGTTTGATTTGAATCTTAATTCGTTCTTGGAACAGGAGCATTGAGACCAGCATTTATAGCCCATCCCTAAATGCCCTTGAGAATTGACAGTGAATCACCTTCCTGGATACAGCCGAGTGCCTCGCTCGGCCATTCCCGAGGGAGGTTCACAATCAGCCACGTTGCTGTGGGACTGGAGTGTAGGCCATACCGGGTAAGGACGGCGGAGTTCCAACATGACAGTAGTGATCTTTGAGGGGGGATTTGGGGGGGGGGGGGGGGGGGGGGGGGGGGGGGTGGAGAGAGCACATTGAACTATTTTGTCAGCAGGAAGTGATATTGGGTGGACGCAGTGGGGGGGTTGGTGATGCACAGCCGAATACAGAAGAAAAAGCCTCAGAATACAGAAGAATCTCCCTCAGTACGGACATTCTAACAGTGCAGCACTCCCTCAGCACTGACTCTCTGACAGTGCAGCACTCCCTCAGCACTGACTCTCTGACAGAGCGGCACTCCCTCAGTACTGACCCTCTGACAGTGCGGCGCTCCCTCAGTACTGACCCTCTGACAGTGCAGCACTCCCCCTCAGCACTGACTCTCTGACAGTGCGGCACTCCCTCAGTACTGACCCTCTGACAGTGCGGCGCTCCCTCAGTACTGACCCTCTGACAGTGCAGCTCTCCCTCAGTACTGACCCTCTGACAGTGCGGCACACCCTCAGTACTGACCCTCTGACAGTGCAACGCTCCCTCAGTACTGACCCTCTGACAGTGCGGCACTCCCTCAGTACTGACCCTCTGACAGTGCAGCGCTCCCTCAGTACTGACCCTCTGACAGTGCGGCACTCCCTCAGTACTGACCCTCTGACAGTGCGGCACTCCCTCAGTACTGATCCTCTGACAGTGCAGCACTCCCTCAGTACTGACCCTCTGACAGTTCAGCACCCCCTCAGAACTGGCTGGGACTGCACCCAAAGGCTCCCTACCAACAAAGGGAGCAGCACACAGCTCGCAGCCTTGCTACCGCGGAGATCAGCCCCACGATTCGGGGATGCCGATCTGGCCAGTTTGTTGGACACGGTCGGGTGGAGACGGAATGCCCTGTTCCCTCGAGGGCGCCGGAGGGCAGCCAGTGTCGCCTGGGAGGAAGTGGCAGTCAGTTCGGGGGGCGCCACCCAGTGCCGTAAGATCAACGACCTCTGCTGGGCCATACAAGTGGGTTGGCAGCACCCCTTCCCAACACCATAACGTGCCCTGACCCACCCATGTCCAGCAGTGCTGCCCACACCTGCCTCCCCACCCATCCACTGACCACATCTCCATTATAGGTTTTGCACTGAGTGCTGAATTTGGTGCATTTGAGTGCGATAGTGAGAGTTTGGTGACCGAGGGAGTTAGGTGAGGAGGGAGTAAGGTGCTCCTTTCATTTTGTTTCCGACATTTCCGCAAAGAGTGCAAAGAGAGCCAGGAGTTTACAGAAAGTGTAGCTGACTGGGAGCAGGGTCGGATGGCGGAGATCTAGTTAGTCCACAGGGCAGCTATATTCTGTCAGGTAAGAGGGGATGGAGGCTAGGCCAGTTACATGCTCCTCCTGTAGGATGTGGGTGGTGAGGGATACCACCGGTGTCCCCACTGACTATACCTGCGGGAAGTGCACCCAACTTCAGCTCCTCAAAGACCGTGTTAGGGAACTGGAGCTGAAGCTGGATGAACTTCGGATCATCCGGGAGGCAGAGGGGGTGATTGAGAAGAGTTACAAGGAGGTAACCACACCCAAGGTACAGGACAAGAATAGCTGGGTTACAGTCAGGGGGAAAAAAACAAACAGGCAGAAAGTGCAGGGATCCCTCGTGGCCGTTCCCCTTCAAAACAAGTATACCGTTTTGGATGCTGTTGGGGGGGGATGTCCTACCGGGGGAAGGCCCTAGCGGCCAGGTCTCTGGCACTGAGCCTAGCTCTGGGGCTCAGAAGGGAAGGGGGGAGAATAGAAAAGCAATAGTTGTAGGAGATTCAATGGTTAGGGGAATAGATAGGAGATTCTGTGGTCGCGAGCGAGACTCCCGGAAGGTATGTTGCCTCCCGGGTGCCAGGGCCAGGGATGTCTCGGATCGTGTCTTCAGGATCCTTAAGGGGGAGGGGGAGCAGCCAGAAGTCGTGGTGCACATTGATACCAACGACATAGGTAGGAAAAGGGGTGTGGAGGTAATAAACAAGTTTAGGGAGTTAGGCTGGAAGTTAAAAGCCAGGACAGACAGAGTTGTCATCTCTGGTTTGTTGCCGGTGCCACGTGATAGCGAGGCTAGGAATAGGGAGAGAGTGCAGTTGAACACGTGGCTGCAGGAATGGTGTAGGAGGGAGGGCTTCAGGTATTTGGATAATTGGAGCGCATTCTGGGGAAGGTGGGACCTGTACAAGCAGGACGGGTTGCATCTGAACCAGAGGGGCACCAATATCCTGGGAGGGAGGTTTTCTAGTACTCTTCGGGAGGGTTTAAACTAATTTGGCAGGGGAATGGGAACCGGATTTGTAGTCCAGCAACTAAGGTAGCCGATATTCAGGACGCCAAAGCGTGTAATGAGGCAGTGGGGAAGGGAACACTGACAAAGGAGAGTACTTGCAGGCACGGAGATGGGTTGAAGTGTGTATACTTCAACGCAAGAAGCATCAGGAATAAGGTGGGTGAACTTAAGGCATGGATCGGTACTTGGGACTACGATGTGGTGGCCATCACGGAAACTTGGATAGAAGAGGGGCAGAAATGGTTGTTGGAGGTCCCTGGTTATAGATGTTTCAATAAGATTAGGGAGGGTGTAAAAGAGGTGGGGGGGGGGTGGCATTATTAATTAGAGATCGTATAACAGCTGCAGAAAGGCAGTTCGAGGAGTATCACCCTATTGAGGTAGTATGGGTTGAAGTCAGAAATAGGAAAGGAGCAGTCACCTTGTTAGGAGTTTTCTATAGGCCCCCCAATAGTAGCAGAGATGTGGAGGAACACATTGGGAAACAGATTTTGGAAAGGTGCAGAAGTCATAGGGTCGTAGTCATGGGCGACTTTAACTTCCCAAATATTGAGTGGAAACTCTTCAGATCAAATAGTTTGGATGGGGTGGTGTTTGTGCAGTGTGTCCAGGAAGCTTTTCTAACACAGTATGTAGATTGTCCGACCAGAGGAGGGGCAATATTGGATTTAGTACTGGGTAATGAGCCAGGGCAAGTGATAGATTTGTTAGTGGGGGAGCATTTTGGAGATAATGACCACAATTCTGTGACTTTCACTTTAGTAATGGAGAGAGATAGGTACGTGCAACTGGGCAAGGTTTACAATTGGGGGAAGGGTAAATACGATGTTGTCAGACAAGAATTGAAGTGCATAAGTTGGGAACATAGGCTGTCAGGGAAGGACACAAGTGAAATGTGGAACTTGTTCAAGGAACAGGTGCTACGTGTCCTTGATATGTATGTCCCTGTCAGGCAGGGAAGAGATGGTCGAGTGAGGGAACCATGGTTGACAAGAGAGGTTGAATGTCTTGTTAAGAGGAAAAAGGTGACTTATGTAAGGCTGAGGAAACAAGGTTCAGACAGGGCATTGGAGGGATACAAGATAGCCAGGAGGGAACTGAAGAAAGGGATTAGGAGAGCTAAGAGAGGGCATGAACAATCTTTGGCGGGTAGGATCAAGGAAAACCCCAAGGCCTTTTACACATATGTGAGAAATATGAGAATGACTAGAGCGAGGGTCGGTCCGATCAAGGACTGTAGCGGGAGATTGTGTATTGAGTCTGAAGAGATAGGAGAGGTCTTGAACGAGTACTTTTCTTCTGTATTCACAAATGAGAGGGGCGATATTGTTGGAGAGGACAGTGTGAAACAGATTGGTAAGCTCGAGGAAATACTTGTTAGGAAGGAAGATGTGTTGGGCATTTTGAAAAACTTGAGGATAGACAAGTCCCCCGGGCCTGACGGGATATATCCAAGGATTCTATGGGAAGCAAGAGATGAAATTGCAGAGCCGTTGGCAATGATCTTTTCGTCCTCACTGTCAACAGGGGTGGTACCAGGGGATTGGAGAGTGGCGAATGTCGTGCCAATGTTCAAAAAAGGGACTAGGGATAACCCTGGGAATTACAGGCCAGTTAGTCTTACTTCGGTGGTAGGCAAAGTAATGGAAAGGGTACTGAAGGATAGGATTTCTGAGCATCTGGAAAGACACTGCTTGATTAGGGATAGTCAGCACGGATTTGTGAGGGGTAGGTCTTGCCTTACAAATCTTATTGAATTCTTTGAGGAGGTGACCAAGCATGTGGATGAAGGTAAAGCAGTGGATGTAGTGTACATGGATTTTAGTAAGGCATTTGATAAGGTTCCCCATGGTAGGCTTCTGCAGAAAGTAAGGAGGCATGGGATAGTGGGAAATTTGGCCAGTTGGATAACGAACTGGCTAACCGATAGAAGTCAGAGTGGTGGTGGATGGCAAATATTCAGCCTGGATCCCAGTTACCAGTGGCGTACCGCAGGGATCAGTTCTGGGTCCTCTGCTGTTTGTGATTTTCATTAATGACTTGGATGAGGGAGTTGAAGGGTGGGTCAGTAAATTTGCAGATGATATGAAGATTGGTGGAGTTGTGGATAGTAAGGAGGGCTGTTGTCGGCTGCAAAGAGACATAGATAGGATGCAGAGCTGGGCTGAGAAGTGGCAGATGGAGTTTAACCCTGAAAAGTGTGAGGTTGTCCATTTTGGAAGGACAAATATGAATGCGGAATACAGGGTTAACGGTAGAGTTCTTGGCAATGTGGAGGAGCAGAGAGATCTTGGGGTCTATGTTCATACATCTTTGAAAGTTGCCACTCAAGTGGATAGAGCTGTGAGGAAGGCCTATGGTGTGTTCGCGTTCATTAACAGAGGGATTGAATTTAAGAGCCGTGAGGTGATGATGCAGCTGTACAAAACTTTGCTAAGGCCACATTTGGAGTAGTGTACAGTTCTGGTCGCCTCATTTTAGGAAGGATGTGGAAGCTTTGGAAAAGGTGCAAAGAAGATTTACCAGGATGTTGCCTGGAATGGAGAGTAGGTCGTACGAGGGAAGGTTGAGGGTGCTAGGCCTTTTCTCATTAGAACGGAGAAGGATGAGGGGCGACTTGATAGAGGTTTATAAGATGATCAGGGGAATAGATAGAGTAGACAGTCAGAGACTTTTTCCCCGGGTGGAACAAACCATTACAAAGGGACATAAATTTAAGGTGAAAGGTGGAAGATATAGGAGGGATATCAGAGGTAGGTTCTTTACCCAGAGAGTAGTGGGGGCATGGAATGCACTGCCTGTGGAAGTAGTTGAGTCGGAAACATTAGGGACCTTCAAGCAGCTATTGGATAGGTATATGGATTACAGTAAAATGATAGTGTAGATTTATTTGTTCTCAAGGGCAGCACGGTAGCATTGTGGATAGCACAATTGCTTCACAGCTCCAGGGTCCCAGGTTCGATTCCGGCTTGGGTCACTGTCTGTGCGGAGTCTGCACGTTCTCCCCGTGTCTGCATGAGTTTCCTCCGGGTGCTCCGGTTTCCTCCCACAGTCCAAAGATGTGCAGGTTAGGTGAATTGGCCAATGATAAATTGCCCTTAAGTGTCCAAAATTGCCCTTGGTGTTGGGTGGAAGTGTTGAGTTTGGGTAGGGTGCTCTTTCCAAGAGCCGGTGCAGACTCAAAGGGCCGAATGGCCTCCTTCTGCACTGTAAATTCAATGTTAATCTATGATTAATCTAGGACAAAGGTTCGGCGCAACATCGTGGGCCGAAGGGCCTGTTCTGTGCTGTATTTTTCTATGTTTTCTATGTTTTTCTATGTCTATCTGCAGGAATTCCCTCCAATGTGGCCCACCCCTCTGCCGACCAGGTTTACCCGGAGCGGTTGCAGTTGATCGGGTGCGTCCATGATATTCAGAGGGAATGCCAGCAACACCAGCAGATTCACAGCCGGTTGGAGGCGTCCCAGAGGCTACGGGACGCAGGAGATGGCGGCAGCAATTCGTGACACCGCAGCCAACTCTGCGAGGGTGGCGACCGCAGTGTCGGGCCTGGTGCATGGTGCTGGCTCCATGAGTGATAGCGTCCGAGGCGTGGCTGAGTCAGCACTGCCCATGTCATCGGCAGCATGTCCGGTTCACTGGGGGAAGCGACCCAGACCCAGGTGGACCTCTCGGAGGCTCTGCGGAGCATGTCCCAGTCTCTGGGGGGGACATGGCCCAGACCCAGGTGGCCATTCCCAGCGCACTCCAGAGCGTGTCCCAGTCACGGAGGACCATGGCCGAGGGCGTCGACACCAAGCTGCAGATATCGGGGGGCAGCCAGGGCTCAATCCAGCTGCCCCTCCTGACAGAGGAGGTCCCCAGGGCCCCATGGGCACCGGCCGGGAGAAGGGGGCACTGGGTGCCAACTCAGAGCCACCCTACGGAGTGGCGACAGTGGCTGCCAGCTTCCCCAAATTCCCCCCAGAGGAAGCCCACCAGGGGCAGCGAAGGCCGCGGGATGTGGTGAGGAGCAGGCTGCCTCCACCGCTAATGTGCATCCTGGTGGCACACCTGGACGCAGCGGTCGGGGATCACTGAGAGGGCACTGGGGGAGGGTGGGGTCGAGGGTGGGAAGGCATGGGGGGAGGGTTTGGGAGGCAGGGGGCAGCACCATAAGGGGCGAGGGGCAGTTGGAGACACATACACCCAGCATTAAAACACATTAGACCCGGGGAATGACGCCTCTGGCACTTCCGCAGTGCGGGCAGGCCCCAATCCGCTGCTCCAGCTGCCTGGGCATGGGGTCTGGAATTTCACGCCTGACACACCACGTACGGGTGATGGGGGTGAGCGAGAACTCAGCAGACAGGCAGGGTTCAGACTGGCTCAGATTGAGGAGCACAGACGCTCAGCTCTCTGCGGGTTATCATCACCCCCCTGCCCTCGCTAGTGATCGCTGACAGCGCCGACACAGTCCCAGCACCCTGGGGTGATGTCACACAGACCCCGGGAGGGTGGAGCAGGGTGATGGGGGCAGGAAAAAGGAGGGGGGGGGGGTGATGCACGATCAATTACTCTCAAGACGAAGTGATTTCATAACTGAAGGCTTTAATCGACTAGAACTTGTCCCCAGCAGCTTCGGTACAGAAAGTGAAGGCTGCTGGGACGGCACCGGTTCTTATACTCCGCCTGTCAGGGCGGAGCTACATATCAACAGCCAATGGTAAACTCCTAGGTTTAACCAATGGTCATCAGCCTCTTAGGTACCGCAATACCTGATAATACCACAGGGGGGGGAAGTGAGATGATGGGCGAAGCGACGCCCTATGTGAAGTGGGTGAGGATGAGGGCCACCCTGGCCCTCTGGGCTTGCCGGACTCTCGCCGCTGCCGCCTGTCCTGCAGCCTCCGGCTGCTCCTCCGGTTCCTCCCCGGCCTGGTCCTCCAACCCCTGCTGGTCCAGCACCTGCTCATCCTCCTCATCGGAGGTGGCCACATGTTCCTCCCCCTCCGCCTCCAGCACGTTGCCCCGCTGCTGTGCAAGGTTGTGGAGGGCACAGCAGACACCACGAAGTGCGTGACCCTCTGCAGGGTGTACTGGGGTTGAGGCCTCGGAACTGCATTTTGAGGAGTCCGATGCACTGCTCAGTGACAGCCCAGGTGGCCACGTGGGCCTCGTCGTATCGGGTCTCCGCACTGGCGTCTTTAGCCAGATCCTCAGCGGGTACCCCTTATCCCCCAAGAGACAACTGGCCATCCTGGGGTGGCCGGGAGAGGCCAGGGATGTCCGACTGCCCCCCGAAGCCTGCACACACGTCCATGATCTTCCTGCGGTGGTCGCACACGAGCTGGATGTTCAGCGAGCGGAACCACGTCCTGTTGATGTGGGAACTCCCAGATGGCTCGATGAGCAGAAGGTGACACGTGTGCCATCTATTGCCCCCTGGACCAGGGGGCATCTCGTCGATGGCGGAGAATTCTGCTGCCCGGGCATCTTGTTGGACCTAGTTTGCTGCCTGGGCATACAGGGCACCCGTGACCTCACAGATGCACTGGTGGGCTGTGAGATGCTGCACAAATCCCCGCTCGAGCTCTGGAATGGTCCTCAGGGCTGCGGCGACCTGACGGCCACCGGGAGCGGGTATCCTCCTCCTCCACCTGGTGCCAACTCCTCAAGGACATGGCACAGGGGCCGCAAGATCCCCTTGTTGAGGAGGAGCCTCCTGCGCACCCGCTGTCCGTCATATATTCGAAAGACCAGCGATGCCTTGGGCCATGGCCGGCCTTGCCCTCTGGGTCCCTCCCTTGCCCGATGGGCAGCAGGGTCCTCGTGTGGGTCCGGCCCCGCACATGGGTCACCACCCCGAACCTCTGTCGATGTGGCTGCTGCTGCCACCTTCCCCGGCGTCTGGCCACCTGGCCTGCCACCTGCACCACGAGGGCAACCTCCGCAGGGTCCAAGATATCGTCCCTCTCATTCAATATCTGTACGGCATTGGGGAGGGCGAGACTGACTGGCAGCGATGGCTCCCACCCAGGACCCTCCATTTTCCATTGCCCCTCCCACGCACCCACCTCACATCCCCTGCCATCCGACACGCCCTGTCCAGGCACCCCCGGCTGCAGCGGGGGCCCCTTGGTCACCGGACCCCAGACCCCAGCACCCCAGACACCCGTTATCTGGACCAGTCGCTGGTCCCCTCCCCGGTGCACATACCCACCCTCTGGCGGAAATGTCCCCTGCGCTGGGGCCCAGCCTCTGGGTGTTGGGATGTGGGCCGCTGCGTCTATGGTTTTCCCTCACGCAGTGTTCAGGATCACGGTCTGATTGGGATGCAGGGCAATAACCCCCACATGCTACATGGCCCAACCACCCATGGGACCCTGTTTGGGAGGTGTGAAGTGCTCACTTAGCTGCGATTGCCAATTCCCCAATGAGTGACAGCCTACAACCGTGCAGCCAGAGGCCTCCACGGTCAGTGGAGTTATGGGTGGTCAGTGGGACGGACAGGCAGGGGCTGGGGTTGCCCCCATTACGGATACACACGATCCACGGGATGGCGCTGAGACACCAACACCCTCACGTGGGATCCACTCCTCCCCCAAATGGCAGCCACCCCCCCCCCCTCTCCCCCTTCCGAGCCCTGGGCCAGCAACCCCACTGCACCGGAGTTCATTGCCTGTGAGTGAAGATGGTTACTCACCGCCTCAGATCCCCACAGCAGCCCCTCCGCCAGTTTTAATCGGCGCCTACGTGACCACGTTCTGCGCAGGCCGTTAGATAGGGGGTCACTCCCATTAATTGTATGGAGAGTGACATTACGTGGTGATTATTAGATAGGGGGTCACTCCCGTTAATTATATGGAGAGTGACATTACGTGGTGATTATTAGATAGGGGGTCACTCCCATTAATTGTATGGAGAGTGACATTACGTGGTGATTATTAGATAGGGGGTCACACCCGTTAATTGTATGGAGAGTGACATTACGTGGTGATTATTAGATAGGGGGTCACACCCGTTAATTGTATGGAGAGTGGCATTACGTGGTGATTATTAGATAGGGGGTCACTCCCGTTAATTATATGGAGAGTGACATTACGTGGTGATTATTAGATAGGGGGTCACTCCCGTTAATTGTATGGAATGACATTACGTGGTGATTATTAGATAGGGGGTCACTCCCATTGTATGGAGAGTGACATTACGTGGTGATTATTAGATAGGGGGTCACTCCCGTTAATTGTATGGAGAGTGACATTACGTGGTGATTATTAGATAGGTGGTCACTCCCATTGTATGGAGAGTGACATTATGTGGTGATTATTAGATAGGGGGTCACTCCCATTAATTGTATGGAGAGTGACATTACGTGGTGATCATTAGATAGGGGGTCACTCCTATTGTATGGAGAGTGGCATTACGTGGTGATTATTAGATAGGGGGTCACTCCCATTAATTGTATGGAGAGTGACATTATGTGGTGATTATTAGATAGGGGGTCACACCCGTTAATTGTATGGAGAGTGACATTACGTGGTGATTATTAGATAGGGGGTCACTCCCATTGTATGGTGAGTGACATTACGTAGTGATTATTAGATAGGGGGTCACTCCCATTAATTGTATGGAGAGTGACATTACGTGGTGATTTTTAGATAGGGGGTCACTCCCATTGTATGGAGAGTGACATTACGTGGTGATTATTAGATAGGGGGTCACTCCCATTAATTGTATGGAGAGTGACATTACGTGGTGATTATTAGATAGGGGGTCACTCCCATTGTATGGTGAGTGACATTACGTAGTGATTATTAGATAGGTCACTCCCATTAATTGTATGGAGAGTGACATTACGTGGTGATTATTAGATAGGGGGTCACTCCCATTGTATGGAGAGTGACATTACGTGGTGATTATTAGATTGGGGGTCACTCCCGTTAATTGTATGGAGAGTGACATTACGTGGTGATTATTAGATAGGGGGTCACTCCCGTTAATTGTATGGAGAGTGACATTATGTGGTGATTATTAGATAGGGGGTCACTCCCATTAATTGTATGGAGAGTGACATTACGTGGTGATTATTAGATAGGGGGTCACTCCCATTGTATGGTGAGTGACATTACGTAGTGATTATTAGATAGGGGGTCACTCCCGTTAATTGTATGGAGAGTGACATTACGTGGTGATTATTAGATAGGGGGTCACTCCCGTTAATTGTATGGAGTGACATTACGTAGTGATTATTAGATAGGGGGTCACTCCCATTGTCTGGAGAGTGACATTACGTGGTGATTATTAGATAGGGGGTCACTCCTATTGTATGGAGAGTGGCATTACGTGGTGATTATTAGATAGGGGGTCACTCCCATTAATTGTATGGAGAGTGACATTACGTGGTGATTATTAGATAGGGGGTCACTCCTATTGTATGGAGAGTGGCATTACGTGGTGATTATTAGATAGGGGGTCACTCCCATTAATTGTATGGAGAGTGACATTACGTGGTGATTATTAGATAGGGGGTCACTCCCATTAATTGTATGGAGAGTGGCATTACGTGGTGATTATTAGATAGGGGGTCACACCCGTTAATTGTATGGAGTGACATTACGTGGTGATTATTAGATAGGGGGTCACACCCGTTAATTGTATGGAGAGTGACATTACGTGGTGATTATTAGATAGGGGGTCACACCCGTTAATTGTATGGAGAGTGACATTACGTGGTGATTATTAGATAGGGGGTCACTCCCGTTAATTATATGGAGAGTGGCATTACGTGGTGATTATTAGATAGGGGGTCACTCCCGTTAATTATATGGAGAGTGGCATTACGTGGTGTTATTGATTCTTGCTACGCCACGGTGGGATCCTGATTTCGCCAACAGAAGAAGGCAGGTTAGATCGCAAACAGATCGGTGCCCTAGGCGGTTCCCATTCTAGCCTCTCCCACAATCTAACAGCCTTGTCTTGTCGCACTGTCGTCGCGCTCTCACTCAAGCGTGACAAGGCCTCGGTCCAGTCCACTCTTCGAGACCAACTGCTCAGAGATCCGGCCGCCATTTTGGAAGGGTGCCCCAATCTCTAAGTGAGCTTCAGGGTCTCCTCTCCCACGCCCCAATTCATGGACAATGTTACCGCCCACACAAATGGGCATTACCCCATATCCTCCCAAGTCAGGATACCCCGCTACGGGGTTGCAGAGGGGCACCCCCCTTTTCAGGACCCCACCCTTCACCCTCCCAACCGTTATGAGGCCCCTTCATACCTGCCTTTCACCTTCCTTGCCCATCATAACCCCCTCATCCCCCTTCCATGGGCACGCGGCAGTGCCTGCCAGCGCCACTTGGGCATCCTGGCAGCCCAATGGATCATTGAAATATGCGGATCTGCATGAGCGATATCCAGATTGCGGCATCTCACAAGGTTTGGTTGAAACTCGTGAGACAACTCGAACGTCACAAATCTTGCGAGAGGCCTCCTAGTCAGGTGCAACGAGGCAAGTGAATGAAATTGCACCCCATAACATTATTCCTTTAGCCATCTATATGTAACAAATGGTTAGAATCAATCATGACCGCATATTTTATGACCTCTTAATTACAGCTTTAGCAGACAGTCTGGATACCTTACCCTAGGTCATTTGGTAATATTACTGCAACAAATACCTTAACTCAGAATTTTTAAACGTTTGCTGCAATAGATATAGAATACCAAATATACCAATTCCTACATTCATGACATGTGGGAGTCTCTATGTTCAGATGTCTGGAGTGAGAATTGAACCTTGAGTCACACTGACACACACGGATGTTTCAGCCAAACCAGTCATTCAGGAAATTCATTTTCAGAGAAATAATAGGAGGTTGGACTGATTCAATCGGGGGCACAGTTTAGTAAATAACAGGTCGTTCCACACGAGTACAACCCGAATGGAACTGTTTTCACAATGTAAAATGAAGCACTCACTGGTTAAATTGCCCTTTCAGTACCAGGTTGGGACCCGTGCCAGTCAGAGTCGCTGTACCACCAATACTGGCTGCGTAGCAGACGCACAGGGTCAGGCCTTTATACATGTTGGCCTCCTGTTTGTTGTGGGGTTCGATCGTAACTGTGGAAGCATTCGCCACCTTCTCCGGGAATTTCATCTCTTCATCCGGGGACTCATCTTCTACAGGGTGTAGAGAACAGAAAATCGTCACAGCCCTGACCCCAAACTCTCGAGTCAAACGCGATTTGGGCAGATGATGCGATAGCACCACTGGGGAGTGGGAGAAACTATCATGGCCAGGGGACCCAGAAGAAATAGGAGCAGATGAGGCCATTCGGCCCCTCGAGTCTACTCTGCTGTTCAATAAAATCTGTTCTGATTGTAAACTTAACTCCACTTTCCTGCCTGCCCTCCATAACCTGTGTGTTGTTGTTGTATTACTGAGAGAGCCGGGAACTATATTGTCATGTGCATTGTATAACCAAGCTGCCACATCGCTCAACTGCTTCACTGGTCAGGTGCTGAGCAACAATATATCAGTCCGCAGCACATGGTGTGTGAGGCACGATCAATTTGGCTGGAGACGAAGTTGAATCCAAACTGAGGCTTTATTAGTATCAGATGTGTGGCCTCCCACAGCAGCTGACGAAATGGCTGCTAGCTGGAGGCCACGCATATTTATAACCCGCCTCCTGGGCGGAGCTAGCATGCAGGGGCCCAGGTGAACCTGTAGTGCAGGTTCTACCGTACAACCCTTAATACAGGAACACAGTGGTTTACCACATTCACCCCCTGTTAAAATTGAGTCCGGCGGGGGTGGTGGATAACCATATACAATTCGCAATCTTTAATATTTACAGAGCAGTAAAAAATGTCTCTGGTCATCCGGTGGGCCGGTCAGAGGTTCAGCCGGTCCGGAGCCTTGATCGTCCTCTGGGATCGGCGAAGTGGAGCCGGCGATGTTGGTGCTGGCGTGGTCGATGTTAACTCCGGGAGCGTGCTGAAATCCTCTTCATCAACGGGGGTGGGCAGGGGGAGGACGGACGGTCCTAGGGAGGGTGATGGGGGCGGCGGGGGAGGAGAGGTTGGCGCCGGGGGCGGTGTGGGGGCAGAACCTGCTGGTGCCAGGTCCCTGAGGGAGACGGTATCCTGGCGGCCGTCGGGGAACGCCACGTAGGCGTACTGTGGGTTTGCGTGGAGCAGGTGCACCCTTTCCACCAACGGGTCTGCCTTGTGGAGCCGCACATGTTTACGGAGAAGCACGGTTCCCGGAGCTGCGAGCCAAGTTGGGAGTGATACCCCGGACGTGGACTTCCTGGGGAAGGCAAAAAGGCGTTCATGCGGTGTACTGTTAGTGGCAGTGCAAAGTAATGAGCGAATGGAATGGAGTGCATCAGGGAGGACCTCCTGCCAACAGGAGGCCGGGAGATTTCTGGACCGCAGGGCCAGCTGGACGGCCCTCCATACCGTCCCATTCTCCCTTTCTACCTGTCCATTTCCCCGGGGGTTGTAGCTTGTCGTTCTGCTGGAGGCGATACCCCTGCTGAGCAGGAACTGACGTAGCTCATCGCTCATGAATGAGGATCCCCTGTCACTGTGGATGTAGGCGGGGAAACCGAACAGAGCGAAGATAGAATTAAGGGCTTTAATGACGGTGGCAGACGTCATGTCGGGGCATGGGATGGCGAAGGGGAACCGGGAGTATTCATCGATCACACTGAGGAAATACGTGTGTCGGTCAGAGGAGGGGAGGGGGCTGAGGCGTTCAAAGGGCGGGAGGCCTTCACCAGGTGCGCGCGGTCCGGCCGGTAGAAGCGCGGTTTGCACTCCGCACAGACCTGGCAGTCCTTGGTGATCGTCCTTCCTTCCTCGGCGGAGTGGGGCAAATTTTGTGCCTTAATGAAGTGGTACAACCGAGTGACCCCTGGGTGACAAAGGCTGTCGTGCAGGGCCCGGAGTCGGTCTACCTGTGCGCTGGCACATGTACCTCGGGATAGGGCGTCTGGGGCTCGTTGAGTTGGCCAGGGCGATACATAATCTCATAATTATCGGTGGAGAGCTCGATTCTCCACCGCATGATTTTATCATTTTTGATCTTGCCCCGCTGTGTGTCGTTGAACATGAAGGCTACCGACCGTTGGTCAGTGAGGAGAGTGAATCTCCTGCCGGCCAGGTAATGCCTCCAATGTCGCACAGCCTCAACGATAGCCTGGGCCTCCTTTTCGCCGGATGAGTGCCGAATTTTGGAGGCATGGAGGGTGCAGGAAAAGAATGCCAGGGGCCTGCCTGCCTGGTTGAGGGTGGCGGCAAGGGCGACGTCCGATGCTTCGCTTTCTACTTGGAAAGGAAGTGTCTCGTTTACAGCGTGCATTCCAGCTTTGGTAATATCAGCTCTGATCCGGGCGAAGGCCTGTTGGGCCTCTGCCGTCAGGGGGAAATGAGTGGACTGTATGAGTGGGCGGGCCTTGTCCGCATAGTTTGGGACCCACTGGGCGTAGTAGGAAAAGAACCCCAGGCAGCGTTTGAGGGCCTTGGGGCAGTGGGGAAGTGGGAACTCCATGAGGGGGCGCATGCTGTCGGGATCGGGCCCCAGAACTCCGTTCTGGACCACGTAGCCGAGGATGGCTAAGCGGTTTGTACGGAACACACACTTCTCCTTGTTGTAGGTGAGGTTGAGGAGAGTGGCGGTGCGGAGAAATTTAGCGAGGATGGCGTCGTGGTCCTGCTGACCATGGCCGCAGATGGTCACATTGTCTAGGTACGGAAACGTGGCCTGCAAGCCGTACCGGTCGACCATTCGGTCCATCTCCCTTTAGAAGACCAAACCCCCATTGATGATGCCGAAGGGGACCCTAAGGAAGTGATATAGCCGGCCGTCTGCCTCGAAGGCGGTAAATGGCCGGTCCGATTTACGGATGGGGAGCTGGTGGTCGGCGGATTTTAGGTCCTCCGTTGAGTAGACCCGGTACTGTGCAATCTGGTTAACCATGTCAGATATGCGTGGGAGGGGGTACGCGTCGAGCTGCGTGTACCTGTTGATGGTCTGGCTGTAGTCCACGACCATTCGGCTTTTCTCCCCAGACTTAACCACTACCACTTGAGCTCTCCAGGGGCTGTTGCTGGCCTCGATGACTCCCTCCTGAAGCAACCGCTGGACCTCGGACCTGATGAAGGCCTTACCTGGGTGCTGTACCGTCTGCTCCTGGTGGCGACGGGTTTGCAATCTGGAGTTAGATTGGCAAAGAGGGAAGGAGGATCGACCTTTAGGGTCGCGAGGCCGCACACAGTGAGGGTGGTAAGGGTCCACCGAATTTAAGGGTAGGGCTCTGGGGGTTGCACTGAAAATCCAGGCCAAGGATAAGTTCAGCACAGAGGTTAGGGAGGACGTAGAGGCGAAAACCGTGGAACTCTATGCCTTGGACTGTGAGCGTGACCGTGCAGTACCCCCGGATCGCTACACGATGGGATCCGGAGGCCAGGGAGATACTTTGATTGGTAGGGTGGACCTTAAGGGAGCAGCGCCTTACCGTATTCGGGTGTACAAAGCTCTCGGTGCTCCCGGAGTCCAGAAGGCAGGAGGTCAGGTGGCCGTTGACTTTCACGCTGGTGGATGCGTTGGTCAGAGTGTGTGGTCTGGACTGGTCGATTGCCATGGATGCGAGTCGTGGTTGATCGTCGGGTAGTGAGGCGGCCGCTGCGTCAGGGTTCTGAAACGCCATTGGTCTCCGTGTACTGCGGGGTGGACAAGATGGCGGTGCCCGGAGGTCACAAAATGGCGGTGCCCATGGAACGCACGTTGCGGGGGGTGGAGCAAGATGGTGGCACCCATAAAACGCACGTGTTGTGCGGGGGAGAAGATGGCGGCGCCCATTGCTCGCACATGGCCTGGGGAGGAGGGGAGGATAGCGGCGCCCATTGTCCGTGACCCGGGGGGGGGGCGACCGCTGCCGCTGAGCGGGCCTGGCACACCGCTGCGTAGTGGCCCTTCTTCCCGCAAGCCTTACAAAGGGCAGCGCGTGCCGGGCAGCGTTGGCGGGGGTGTCTTTGTTGGCCGCAAAAATAGCATTGGGGCCCCCCGGAGATCACCGGCTGGCGCGTCGCGCAGGCGTACTGGGTGGGTAGCGCCCCCGCTGGGGCGGCTACCTATGGGGCCCATGAAGTGTAGGAGGAGTGGGCCGCGCGGTTGGGAGCGTAGGACTGTACATTGCGCAGGGCGACCGTCATGGAAAACGCTGGTGATTTAGTCTCTGCGAGGTCGCGCGAGGCCCCTTCTAGGAGCCGCTGCCTGATAACATCGGACCCAATCCAGTTACAAAAGCGTCCCTCATAAGGAGATCGGAGTGCTCCTTAGCTGTAACGTTCTGGCAGTCACAGTCCTGAACTAGTGGGATCAGGGCCCTCCAGAAGTCCTCGATTGACTCACCAGGTAGTTGAGTACGCGTTGCGAGCGCGTGTCTGGCGAAGAGCGTGTTCGTCTTCTGCTCATAACTCTTTGAGTCGAGTCATAGCGTCAGCGTAATTGGGCGCATCCTGGATCAGCGGGAGGATTTTAGAGTTGAGTCTGGAGTACAAGATTTGAATCTTCTGAGGCTCTGGAACAGGGGTCGGCGCCGCGTTGATATACGCCTCAAAACAAGCTCGCCAGTGCTGGAAGTCCTTTCTGGCGTCGCTTGTGCGTGGATCCAGCTGCAGTCGATCTGGTTTAATCCGGAGGTCCATCTTCTGAATCAGATACTAATAAATTGAGGCACGATCAATTTGGCTGGAGACGAAGTTGAATTCAAACTGAGGCTTTATTAGTATCAGATGTGTGGCCTCCCACAGCAGCTGACGAAATGGCTGTGAGCTGGAGGCCACGCATATTTATAACCCGGCTCCTGGGCGGAGCTAGCATGCAGGGGCCCAGGTGAACCTGTAGTGCAGGTTCTACCGTACAACCCTTAATATAAGAACACAGTGATTTATCACAGTGTGATTGCGAAATACATTGTGTGGATCTCCGGCAATTGAGAAGTGTGATTATTTCAAAGTTCAGGGAACCACAAGATATCGCAGTTTGAATTAATTTTCGATCAAAATCTGCCCAACTCAACTGTAAATCCGTTCAATGGCCCAGCCTGCACTGCTGCCTGGGCCAGAGAATTCCAAAGATTAACATCGCTCGGAGAAAATAAATTCCACCTCATCTCTGTCACCACGAGAAGTCTCCTTCTTTAAACAGTGTCCCTGGTTCTAAATACCCCCACAAGGGGATACATCCTCTCAGCATCTACCCCGTCAAAGTTCCTCAGAATATGATGTATCAATCAGACCAACTCTTATTCTTCCAAACTCCAGAGATTAAACCCAACCTGCTCAACATTTCCTCACGAGACAAACTCCTTCACCCCAGGAACCAGGCCCCAGGGAACCTGCTCGGTGCTGCTTCCAATGGAAGTACATCCTTCCGCAAATAAGGAGACCAAAACTGTGGTCAACCAACATCCGATGCAGTTGCAGAAAGACTCCTCTATCTCCATACTCCATCCCCTGCAATAAAGGCCAATATTCCATTTGCCCAAATCATTACTTGCTGTACCTGTGTGTTAACTCTTGTGATTCATGTACAAGGACACCGAGCTCCCTCTGGACTGTAGCATTCTTGATGAACAGTAAACACCGAACCAGTGGCCAGTGTGTCCATCGCTCACTCTGAGACTGAACTGGACGTTCAAGGTGCAGTAGAGAAGACAGTGGCGGGGGGCAGGGGGGTCATGAATTTACATTTATATTACACAGCGTGTTTTCCCCATTCTGATCGCTGCCCTGATGGTCCTCATCACTGATAGACATCTACAGAATGATTGGGCTGCTTCCACTCTGACTTTGAATGTTCTCCTCTGTGTCTTAATGTCTCTGAAGAGCAGGCTAGGCCGAGGGAGTGGGAGTAAAGTGAGAAACCTGAAAGGCACCGTATTGAGAGAGTGCTCAATAAACTAGAGACCTGCTTCCACATCAATAGTGGACCCCTTTATTTGCATAGCCGCGTCCTCTTCAGATTTTTCTAATTCCAGTCTTTCTGCCTCCTCCTCAGTGCAGCTGAGTTGGTCCAGCACGGCCTTTGCGATGGGGACCATCATGGCGGTTGTGGCAGTGTTACTGATCCACATGGAGAGGAAGGATGTCACGCCCATGAACCCCAACATTAACCTGAAAGGTCAGAAGCAAGACGGTTAACAATGTGAAAATATCTTCCAACTTCTTAAAGCCCTCCCCCTTTTTCTAGTAACCCACGGAGGCCCTGTATTTGGACATTAACCCACCAGAGCCCCTCCTCTCGATATTAACCCATCCAAACCACTCCCTCTGGACATTAACTCCTTGCTGAAGTTCAGCTCGGACATCAATGTGGAGAACAGCCTGGACCATATGTGAGTAAATATCTTGTGTTCTGGGTTTTGACCCCACATCTCAAACAGACTGGAGGCAACATTGCTTCAGGCGTTCCTGAAGCTGGAGCTCATCTCTCCTGCTCACTGACCCACCCACCATTGTGCACCGTTCCCCCCCACCACCACCACCCCGCCCCCCAACAGACCTTGAATAATCTACATTTCTAGAGCCTGATATTCTCCTGGAATGTCTTGCAGAGGGAGCTATTTCTTGTCTTATCATCCCCCTCTCTAATTCTAAGCATTAGTGTTCACTGTGAGCTTGATGCCATCCTTAAGAATATTGCACCAACAGTAGATGGAGTCTTACAGAGCTGGCTTGACACCCACAAAGAGGAGCGCTCTCAGGGCGATGCGTTTGTGGAGCTCCCAGTGCTCAATCGCTACGGCTACCATCAACCCGCCAAGAAATAGGACATTTGTGTCCTTCATGTACTGCATACAGACCTGAAACAGAAATCACACAGAGGTACATCACAGTGAGGCCATGTGGGTGAGTGTCACCCTTCCAGAGGCAAAAGAAACACATTCAGTTGCGAAAAACAAGACTGCGATGGGTTATGGTCAGTGATCCCTATTCAGACTAGGACTAGTGGGTTATGGTCAGTGATCTCCATTCACACTGGGACCAGTGGGTTATAGTCAGTGATCTCCATTCACACTGGGATCAGTGGGTTATGGTCAGTGATCTCCATTAACACTGGGGCCAGGGGGTTATGGTCAGTGATCTCCATTCACACTGAGACCAGTGGGTTATGGTCAGTGGTCTCCATTCACACTGGGGCCAGTGGGTTATAGTCAGTGATCTCCATTCACACTGGGGCCAGTGGGTTATAGTCAGTGATCTCCATTCACACTGAGACCAGTGGGTTATGGTCAGTGGTCTCCATTCACACTGGGACCAGTGGGTTACGGTCAGTGATCTCCATTCACACTGGGACCGGTGGGTTACGGTCAGTGATCTCCATTCACACTGGGGCCAGTGGGTTATGGTCAGTGATCTCCATTCACACTGGGACCAGTGGGTTATGGTCAGTGATCTCCATTCACACTGGGGCCAGTGGGTTATGGTCAGT
This sequence comes from Scyliorhinus torazame, assembly GCF_047496885.1. Taxonomy (NCBI): domain Eukaryota; kingdom Metazoa; phylum Chordata; class Chondrichthyes; order Carcharhiniformes; family Scyliorhinidae; genus Scyliorhinus; species Scyliorhinus torazame. The sequence continues at coordinate 219,649,379 of NC_092718.1, read as the reverse complement.
GATCTCCATTCACACTGGGACCAGTGGGATACGGTCAGTGACCTCCATTCACACTGGGACCAGTGGGTTATGGTCAGTGATCTCCATTCACACTGGGGCCAGTGGGTTATAGTCAGTGATCTCCATTCACACTGGGGCCAGTGGGTTATAGTCAGTGATCTCCATTCACACTGGGGCCAGTGGGTTATAGTCAGTGATCTCCATTCACACTGGGGCCAGTGGGTTACGGTCAGTGATCGCCATTCATACTGGGACCAGTGGGTTATAGTCAGTGATCTCCATTCACACTGGGACCAGTGGGTTATGGTCAGTGGTCTCCATTCACACTGGGACGAGTGGGTTATGGTCAGTCATCTCCATTCACACTGGGACCAGTGGGTTATGGTCAGTGGTCTCCATTCACACTGGGGCCAGTGGGTTATAGTCAGTGATCTCCATTCACACTGGGACCACTGGGTTACGGTCAGTGATCTCCATTCACACTGGAGCCAGTGGGTTATGGTCAGTGATCTCCATTCACACTGGGACCAGTGGGTTACGGTCAGTGATCTCCATTCACACTGGGACCAGTGGGTTACGGTCAGTGATCTCCATTCACACTGGGGCCAGTGGGTTACGGTCAGTGATCTCCATTCACACTGGGACCAGTGGGTTATGGTCAGTGATCTCCATTCACACTGGGACCAGTGGGTTACGGTCAGTGATCTCCATTCTCACTGGGACCAGTGGGTTACGGTCAGTGATCTCCATTCACACTGGGACCAGTGGGTTACGGTCAGTCATCTCCATTCACACTGGGACCAGTGGGTTACGGTCAGTGATCTCCATTCACACTGGGACCAGTGGGTTACGGTCAGTCATCTCCATTCACACTGGGACCAGTGGGTTACGGTCAGTGATCTCCATTCACACTGGGGCCAGTGGGTTACGGTCAGTGATCTCCATTCACACTGGGACCAGTGGGTTATGGTCAGTGATCTCCATTCACACTGGGACCAGTGGGTTATGGTCAGTGATCTCCATTCTCACTGGGACCAGTGGGTTACGGTCAGTGATCTCCATTCACACTGGGGCCAGTGGGAGGTGAGGAACAGGTGGTTGGTAAGTTCCATGTTTAGCAGCAGGCTCAGGTTGAGCTCAATCCTCTCTTGGAACTCCCTCAATGCAGCCACTCGGCTGGCCAGTCCCATGCTGGATTATTGGTTATTGGCCTTTAGTCTGACCAATCATCTGGCAGCGGAATCACCTGAGTCTCATTGTTTTGGGGAAGGATGGAGATTGCAGTGAGCCTCTGATGGAATCCTGTTTCTCCTCCACGTTTGATGGTCAATTTCAGAGAGTGAATACTTTACTTACCTTTCTGGACTCCATGATTCCAAACATCGGGAAGAGCAAAATGGGAAGGAAGGAGGTGACAGCCAGGGGGATGACTTCAGTGCACCAATAAACAGCCATCACAAGGACGACAAATCCACAATAGGCTTCCTGTGGGAGAGGGAAACACGCGTCAGGTCAACAGGAACCTCCAGCTGGAGACAACCACAACTCACATCTACCCAGCACCTTTCATACCCACCCCGAGCGCAGGGGCTGCAACTTACTGTGGTTTGGGCAACAATGGGGAGAGGCATGAAGATCAGCAGAGGGACTGCCAGCAGCAAGGGGTTCCTGTAGTTGCGGAGGTGGGTGAGGATGGGCAGCATGCTGGGTGGTCAGTGGCCGGAGCTTCTTGCGAACTGTCCACTCGAGTGACCTTCACTTGGCTCCAAAGTTCCCAATCACTCCTCTAAACGTCACCACTCCTCAACTGGCAGCGACCGACCCTTTGACCAGGCTAACCTGGTCTGGTTATGATTAACCAGCAGCCTCCCCCACCGTCACAGTGGCCAAGGGCAGCCCAGCCCAAGGGGAGGGGGGGGGGCTCACACCCCCGCCCAGCCGGGGCCGCATTTCACACGCAGCGCGCAGCCCGTCCCCCGCCCCCGGGAGGGTAGCCTGTCCCTTTAAGGGCTTGCCCCCCCCCCCCGGCTTGCCCCCCCCCCCTCCCTCAGGGACTGAGCCCATCAGCGCCGCCGGTGGCCACTCCTCAAAGTGCAGCTGGAGGGGGGAGGGGTCTGCTTGGTGAGGGAGGGGGTGTTACCCATGGAGGCAGCCTTTTCCCACCTGGGGGGGGGGGGTGGCTGCTTAGGAGCCCCCCCCCCCCCCCCCCACAGCAGGACCCCCCAGAGCGCCCAATACAGAAACCCACCCCCCAGCGCACAACAGAGAACCCCCCACAGTGGGACCTCCCCCCCCCCCCCCCCACAGCGCCCAATCCAGAAAGACCTCCCCAGAGTGCCCAATACAGAGACCCCCCCAAAGCACCCAATACAGAGACCCCCGCCAGAGCGCCCAATCCGGAGAGACCCCCCCCAGAGCGCCCAATACAGTGACCCACCCCCCAGCACACGACACAGAGAACCCCCCACAACGGGATCCCCTCCACAGTGCCCAATCCAGAGAGACCTCCCCCCCCCCAGAGTGCCCAATACAGAGACCCCCCCAAAGCACCCAATACAGAGACCCCCCACAGCACCCAATCCGGAGACCCCCCCCCCAGAGCACCCAATCCGGAGAGATCCCCCACAGCGCCCAATCCGGAGAGACCCCCCCCCACAGCACCCAATCCAGAGAGACCCCCCCACAGCGCACAACACAGCGGGACCCCCCCAGTGCCCAATCCGGAGAGACCCCCCCCCCACAGCGCCCAATCCGGAGAGACCCCCCCCACAGCGCCCAACACAGCGGGACCCCCCCACAGCACCCAATCCGGAGAGACCCCCCCACAGCACCCAATCCAGAGAGACCCCCCAGCGCCCAGTCCGGAGAGACCCCCCCACAGCACCCAATCCAGAGAGACCCCCCCCAGCGCCCAGTCCGGAGAGACCCCCCCACAGCGCCCAATCCGGAGAGACCCCCCCCACAGCGCCCAATCCGGAGAGACCCCCCCCACAACGCCCAATCCGGAGAGACGCCCCCCACAGCGCCCAATCTGGAGGGACCCCCACCCAGAGCACCCAATACGGAAGGCTCACCCGCCCGAGCACCCAATATAGAGACCCCCCCAGAGTGCCCAATCCAGCAGGACCCCCCCCCCCCCCATGACTCTGCAGGGAGGCCCCTGTCAGAGTTCGTCAGGGGGGTCTCCCCATATGGCAGAGGGACCCCCCCCTCCTACCCCCACCCCACCACCACCACCACCACCACCACCTCTGGTCAAATATGGCAGCAAGAGACTCTTAATTGGTCATTTATCGCTTCAACTGGTTTCTGGGTGGGAGAGCCACCGGTCACTGGGAGAATGGCAGCGGCAGTGAGGTGGTAATGGGCCCCCCCACCCTGGGCAGCGGCAGTGAGGTGGTAATGGGCCCCCCCACCCTGGGCAGCGGCAGTGAGGTGGTAATGGGCCCCCCCCACCCTGGGCAGCAGCAGTGAGGTGGTAATGGGCCCCCCCACCCCTGCAAGCCTCTGCTGATTTCCCGGCCTCCCGGTGCCTCTCCGATCTCTCTGAAGCCTCGAAAGTCCCAGCCACCAGGTAACACTGGGAGGCTGTGCATTGTCCCCCCAATACACACCAGCGCGCTGGGGGCTTTGTCCACATTACGATGACGCTCCCTCCATCACCGACACACACAGTGACAGCAGAGTTTAGCATGTACAACCCTCCATCAACTGCACCTTCCAAACCCGCAGTCTCTGCCACCTAGAAGGACAAGGGCAGCAGACACACAGGTCCCCCTCCAAGTCACTCACCACCCCGACATGGAAATATATCGGCCGTTCCTTCACTGTCACTGGGTCAACATCCTGGAACTCCCTCCCTAACAGCACAGTGGGCGTACCTACACCATATGGGCTGCAGCGGTTCAAGAAGGCAGCACACCCACCTCCTTCTCAAGGGGCAATTAGGGATGGGCAATAAATGCTGGTCTGGCCAGTAATGCCCACATTCCATTGCATGATTGTTTTAAAGAATTCTATCTGACGTCCATGAAATGAACTTGGGCTTATTGTTTGGTGGAACATCCTGTTAAACATTTACTCAGACATTTTGGTCTAGTAACAAACAGGTCACTAAATCCCACCTTATCAGCATTCAGGAATGAATGTACTGGAACCTGTGCTGGAGCCATGTCCTTGAGAGAGTTGAGGCCTGCACTGTCCTGTGTCAGCAAGGCAGCCTATTGTAGGACCTCTCCGAGAGAAAGGGAGCTATTTCCGTAACAGTCACTCATTTCTCATGATTTTATAAGTGATGCGACCATCAATTCACTCGAAGACACGTGGAGAAGTAAACCGTGGTTTTACTCAGCTTAGAACTGAGCCTGCCTGCGACCGGTACAACACTGAAGGCGGCCCCGCAGGTCAGCAGCTCTTATACTTCCTGTAAAGGGGGTGGAGCCATGGGCGGAGCCCGTACATGCCCCGACATATCCCCCTGTGGGTGAAGCCACACAATGGCCCATAGGTCGAGCCCACAGGGTTAATAACATAACACAGGGCACTGGCGAATTATCAGTAATTATACATTCACCACAAGACAGCCATTTCTACCACCACCCTCCCCACTTTGAGAAGGAAATATCCACATTGCCTTCTCACCCCCCCGCCCCCGGCTAATTTTACTGATGAAGGTGCCAGATTCTTCACTGGGGAATTCTGGCGGAGACATGCAGGTGGAGGTCACGTGTTGGGTCGCTCCTGCTAGAGCATTAGGTGCATTAGCTATGAGGAGCGGTTGAATAAACTCGGTTTGTTCTCACTGGAACGATCCCGGAAGTTGAGGGGCGGCCTGATAGAGGTCTACAAAATATGATGAGACAGAGTGTATAGTCAGAGGCTTTTCCCCAGGGTAGAGGGGTCAATTACTAGGGGGCATAGGTTTAAGGTGAGAGGGGCAAGGTTTAGAGTAGATGTACGAGGCAAGTTTTTTACGCAGAGGGTAGTGGGTGCCTGGAACTCGCTACCGGAGGAGGTGGTGGAAGCAGGGACGATAGTGACATTTAAGGGGCATCTTGATAAATACATGAATAGGATGGGAATAGAGGGATACGGACCCCCGGAAGTGTAGAAGATTTTAGTTTAGACGGGCAGCATGGTCGGCACGGGCTTGGAGGGCCGAAGGGCCTGTTCCTGTGCTGTACTTTTCTTTGTTCCTTATTCGCTTTTGTTTTTTTGGCCCTTTTAACCCAGATTTGGGGGGAAATCTTATATCTGAACAGTCTCAAGTAAAGTTTTGGTATTCAGAGGATGTTGAAAACCCAACGGAGGAATACGGGACGGAAAGGAACGAGCGCTATTCCGCCTGTGAGCTCGTGTTTGGTGCGGAGTTCTGTGGGAGGAGAGATGGCGGGAGCAAGCTCGCCGGGTGGGGCTGCGGCCATTATGGTGGACACGCTGGCCAAGGTGATGGCGGTGAGGTTCAAGCGGCAGTTTGCGGAGCATTTTGAGCAGCCCGATAAAGGAGGCTCTGGGAAAGGCGGCGGCGGCGATGCGGGAGCAAAGGAGCGGTGTTGAAGGGGAGGAGGCATTATCGCAGCACAGCGACCAGCTCGCCTCGATGGGAGAGGAGCTGCGGAAGGTGGAGAGCAATAAGGGGTTGTGAGGCGCAGTGGAAGACCCGGAGAACACCTCACGGTGACAGAATCTGTGGATCGCGGGTCTGCTCGGGGGGGGCTGGAGGGCCAGAGGCCGATGAAGTACTTCACCGAGATGTTGGCCGAGTTGTTGGGGGAGGGGAACACCTCCCTCGAGCTGGATAGGGCTCATCGGTCATTCCAGCCAAAGCCAAAGGTGAATCATCGACCGAGAGTTGTGATGGTTCGTTACCACAGCTACCAGGTGAAGAAGGTGCTGGGATGGGCCAAGCAGAATCGAAAGACGAGGTGGGAAGGCTGTGGTATTCGTATATACCAAGATGTAACAGGTGGTCTTTAACAGGGCAAAGGCAGCGCTCTACAAGAGTAATGTGCTGTTCGGGATGGTCTAGCCGGCGAAGTTGAGATGGCGGAGGAGGCAGAGACCTTTGCTAGGCCGAAGGATTGGGATTGAACTGAGTTTGGACTTTGTTTTCGTATGCTGTGGTTGGGAGGTTATGGTTTGGGGACACCGGGATAACGTGTTGGAGTTTTTTCCCCTTTTTTATTTGGGGTTTAGCATGTTTGGCTGGTTTAGAAGGGCTGGGTATGGGGGGCGGGGGGGCTTCTGTTGGTTTTGTACTCGGTATGTGGGGACGGGAGGGGGTTCTGTCAGGGCCACCTCGCTCGCAAACTGGAGTTGCCTGGTGAACGGGAGGGCCCGCGGTCGGCCGAGTCTATGTGGACTGGTTTTGATGGGAGGTGTGAATGGGGGAATGTGCAGAGAGAAGTGGTTTTGAGAGGAAGTGATTGGGGGGTTTTGGAAAGGGGGGAGGGAGGTGTAGCAGGCTGACGGGACTAGGGGTAGGGCCTTGGCTCACTCGTGGCGTGAGGCCAGGGGCCATGTTCATGAGTGAAAGGAGGGAGAGGGGGAGGGTTGAGAGACCCCAAGTCCGAATGTTAACATGAAACGTGTGGGGGTTGGGAGGACCGGTGAAGCGGGCGAGACTTTTCTTGAATTTGAAGAGCTTGAGAAGCGACGTGGTGACGTTGCAGGAGATCCACCTGAGGGTGAAGGACCAGGCTAGGCTTCGGAAGGCTTGGGTGAGTCAGGTGTTCCATTTGGGCTTTGACGGTAGGGCCTGGAAGGGGGCTAGCGGTACTAGTGGGTAAGAGAGTGAGGTTTCAGATGGAGATGGTGGCGGATCAGGGGGGCAGATACATTATAGTAACGGGTGCTTTGGAGGGGTGAGTGGTGGTATTGGTTGGTGTGTATGCCCCGAATTGGGATGGTGTCGGTTGACCGCGCTCGCTCGGTGACCCCGCGGGGGAGGGGCGGTGGTGTTAGCAGCATTTCTGAAGGAGATGGGGGAGCAGACACGTGGTGGGTCTTACACTCAGGGGTAGAGACTATTTCTGTTTCTCACCTGTTCATAATGTGTACTCAGGGATTGACTTCTTTATTACGAGGAGGTCAGTGTTGTGGGAGGTGAGGAAAGCGGAATACTCAGCGATTGTCGTTTCGGATCATGCTCCGCTCCTGGAGAGTATGGTCCTGGAGAGGAGGTCGGCACAAGAGGCCGACGTGGAGGTTGGGTGTGGGGCAGCTCGCGGATCTGATTTCGTTTTGTGCGAGGTTGGGGAAGGGGATTGATGATTATTTGGGGTTCAATAAGAATGGGGAGATCTCACCGTCGGTGGTTCGGGAGGCGCTGAAGGGTTGGTGAGGGGCGAGATCACGGGATAGGGAGGCAAGAGGGAAGCGGCGGTGGCTGGTGGATGAAATCTGGGAGGTTGATGGAAAGTACGCGGAAAATCCCATTCTGGAACTCTTGGTCAGTAGAATGGAACTGTAGGCTCGGTTGTCCTCGAATGTGCGGCGCTTGTTAAATGTGGTGCTCGCCCCATCAGAAGGGGTGGGGGGTGGGAGCTTGAGACGTTGGATGCAGTGAAGGCGTTTGACTATGTCGAGTGGAGCTATTTGTGTGCAGAGTTGGAAAGTTTGGGATTGGGCCTGAATTTGTGGCGTGGGTCAAATTGTTATACGAGGAACTGAAGGCGAGTTGTACGAATGAGGTGAACTCGGGATATTTTCAGCTGCCCGGGTGGAACGAGGCATGGGTCTCCCGTGTAGCCCCCTGTTGTTTGCGCTGGTGAGAGAGCGCATGGCCATTGTACGGGAAGTCTCCACCATCGCAATAGTGTGCGGACAGTCATGGCGTTGGGTGGGGGTGCTTCTGCCAGGGCCGGGGGGGCGGGGGAAGAGAGTGGCCAGTAGGTGGCAGTGGGGGCGGGGTGTTGCGCACTCCACTCACTGCTCACTGTGAACTTAGAGACACGGGTCATATGGGTGTGTGTCCCCCCCTCTCCCCCAGGCACTCCCCCAAGTGTCCTCATGTCCCAGCCGACCCATCAGCTGTGCGGGCGCGCTCCAGCACAACCAGTGCCACCCTGTTGGCTGGGATGAGTGTGTGTGGGGAGTGTAATGTGTGTGTGCGGCTGGGATGAGTGTGTGTGGGGAGTGTAATGTGTGTGTGCGGCTGGGATGAGTGTGTGTGGGGAATGTAATGTGTGAGTGCGGCTGGGATGTGTGTGTGCGGCTGATATGAGTGTGTGTGGCTGATATGAGTGTGTGTGGGGAATGTAATGTGTGAGTGCGGCTGGGATGTGTGTGTGCGGCTGGGATGAGTGTGTGTGGAGAGTGTAATGTGTGTGTGCGGCTGGGATGAGTGTGTGTGGGGAGTGTAATGTGTGTGTGCGGCTGGGATGAGTGTGTGTGGGGAGTGTAATGTGTGTGTGCGGCTGGGATGAGTGTGTGTGGATAGTGTAATGTGTGTGTGCGGCTGGGATGAGTGTGTGTGGGGAGTGTAATGTGTGTGTGAGGCTGGGATGCGTGTGTGTGGGGAATGTAATGTGTGAGTGCGGCTGGGATGAGTGTGTGTGGGGAGTGTAATGTGTGAGTGCGGCTGGGATGAGTGTGGGTGGGGAGTGTAATGTGTGTGTGCGGCTGGGATGAGTGTGTGTGGGGAGTGTAATGTGTGTGTGCGGCTGGGATGAGTGTGTGTGGGGAATGTAATGTGTGAGTGCGGCTGGGATGTGTGTGTGCGGCTGGGATGAGTGTGTGTGGAGAGTGTAATGTGTGTGTGCGGCTGGGATGAGTGTGTGTGGGGAGTGTAATGTGTGTGTGCGGCTGGGATGAGTGTGTGTGGGGAGTGTAATGTGTGTGTGCGGCTGGGATGAGTGTGTGTGGATAGTGTAATGTGTGTGTGCGGCTGGGATGAGTGTGTGTGGGGAGTGTAATGTGTGTGTGAGGCTGGGATGCGTGTGTGTGGGGAATGTAATGTGTGAGTGCGGCTGGGATGAGTGTGTGTGGGGAGTGTAATGTGTGAGTGCGGCTGGGATGAGTGTGGGTGGGGAGTGTAATGTGTGTGTGCGGCTGGGATGAGTGTGTGTGGGGAATGTAATGTGTGAGTGCGGCTGGGATGTGTGTGTGCGGCTGATATGAGTGTGTGTGGAGAGTGTAATGTGTGTGTGCGGCTGGGATGAGTGTGTGTGGGGAGTGTAATGTGTGTGTGCGGCTGGGATGAGTGTGTGTGGGGAGTGTAATGTGTGTGTGCGGCTGGGATGAGTGTGTGTGGGGAGTGTAATGTGTATGTGCGGCTGGGATGAGTGTGTGTGGATAGTGTAATGTGTGTGTGCGGCTGGGATGAGTGTGTGTGGGGAGTGTAATGTGTGTGTGAGGCTGGGATGCGTGTGTGTGGGGAATGTAATGTGTGAGTGCGGCTGGGATGAGTGTGTGGGGAGTGTAATGTGTGAGTGCGGCTGGGATGAGAGTGTGGGGAGTGTAATGTGTGAGTGCGGCTGGGATGAGTGTGGGTGGGGAGTGTAATGTGTGTGTGCGGCTGGGATGAGTGTGTGTGGGGAATGTAATGTGTGAGTGCAGCTGGGATGTGTGTGTGCGGCTGATATGAGTGTGTGTGGAGAGTGTAATGTGTGTGTGCGGCTGGGATGAGTGTGTGTGGGGAGTGTAATGTGTGTGTGCGGCTGGGATGAGTGTGTGTGGGGAGTGTAATGTGTGTGTGCGGCTGGGATGAGTGTGTGTGGGGAGTGTAATGTGTGTGCGCGGCTGGGATGGTGTGGGTGGGGAGTGTAATGTGTGTGTGCGGCTGGGATGAGTGTGTGTGGGGAGTGTAATGTGTGTGTGCGGCTGGGGGGAGTGCGTGTGGGGAGTGTAATGTGTGTGTGCGGCTGGGTTGAGTGTGTGTGGGGAGTGTAATTGTGTGTGTGCGGCTGGGGCGAGTGTGTGTGGGGAGTGTAGTGTGTGTGTGCGGCTGGGAGAGTGCGTGTGGGGAGTGTAGTGTGTGTGTGCGGCTGGGATGTGTGTGTGTCGGGAGTGTAATGTGTGTGTGCGGTTGGGGCGAGTGTGTGTGGGGAGTGTAGTGTGTGTGTGCGGCTGGGATGAGTGTGTGTGGGGAGTGTAATGTGTGTGTGCGGGGAGTGTAATGTGTGTGTGCGGCTGGGATGAGTGTGTGTGGGGAGTGTAATGTGTGTGTGCGGCTGGATGAGTGTGTGTGGGGAGTGTAATGTGTGTGTGCGGCTGGGATGAGTGTGTGTGGGGAGTGTAATGTGTGAGTGCGGCTGGATGAGTGTGTGTGGGGAGTGTAATGTGTGTGTGCGGCTGGGATGAGTGTGTGTGGGGAGTGTAATGTGTGTGTGCGGCTGGGATGAGTGTGTGTGGGGAGTGTAATGTGTGTGTGCGGCTGGGATGAGTGTGTGTGGGGAGTGTAATGTGTGAGTGCGGCTGGGATGAGTGTGTGTGGGAGTGTAATGTGTGTGTGCGGCTGGGATGAGTGTGTGTGGGGAGTGTAATGTGTGTGTGCGGCTGGGATGAGTGTGTGTGGGGAGTGTAATGTGTGTGTGCGGCTGGGATGAGTGTGTGTGGGGAGTGTAATGTGTGTGTGCGGCTGGGATGAGTGTGTGTGGAGAGTGTAATGTGTGTGTGCGACTGGGATGAGTGTGTGCGGAGAATGTAATGTGTGTGTGCGGCTGGGATGAGTGTGTGTGGGGAGTGTAATGTGTGTGTGCGGCTGGGATGAGTGTGTGTGGGGAGTGTAATGTGTGTGTGCGGCTGGGATGAGTGTGTGTGGGGAGTGTAATGTGTGTGTGGGGAGTGTAATGTGTGTGTGGGCCCACTCCCTCCCTCCTGGCCCACTCCCTCCCGGCCCACTCCCTCCCCCCTGGCCCACGCCCCCCCGGCCCACTCCCTCCCGGCCCACTCCCTCCCGGCCCACTCCCTCCCGGCCCACTCCCCCCCCCCCCCCTTTCCCGGCCCACTCCCTCCCGGCCCACTCCCTCCCGGCCCACTCCCTCCCGGCCCACTCCCCCCCCCCCCCCCTTTCCCGGCCCACTCCCTCCCGGCCCACTCCCTCCCCCCCAGCCCACTCCCTTCTGGCCCACTCCCTCCCCCCGGCCCACTCCCTCCCCCCCGGCCCACTCCCTGCCGCCCCCTACCCGGCCCACTCCCTCCTGGCCCACTCCCTCCCCCCCGGCCCACTCCCTCCCCCCTCCCCCCCGGCCCACTCCCTCCCCCCCCCCCCCCCCGGCCCACTCCCTCCCCCCCGGCCCACTCCCCCCCCCCCCCCCCCCCACTTCCCCCCGGCCCACTCCGTCCCCACTGGCCCACTCCCTCCCCCCCGGCCCACTCCCCCCCCCCCCCCCCCCGGCCTACTCCCTCCCCCCCCCCCACTTCCCCCCGGCCCACTCCGTCCCCCCTGGCCCACTCCCTCCCCCCCGGCCCACTCCCCCCCCCCCCGGCCTACTCCCTCCCCCCCCCCCACTCCCCCCCGGCCCACTCCCTCCCCCCTGGCCCACTCCCTCCCCCCCCCCCGGCCCACACCCTCCCCCCCCCCCCCCTCCCCTCCTGACCCATGGAATTGATGATGAAACGGGGGTTAAGTTGGAATCAGTGGAGTCACTCTGCAAGATTCACCCTTTGTTTGGGCTCCAGACCCTCCACCCACGGAAAAGAATTGTCTCTTGTTCCCAGCCCTCCCCTCCTATTGGTGGATCAGGCCAATCAGTGGCAGGCAGTCAGTTGGGTCACTGGGGCTGGTTGTTACACTGGACAATCCGTTCACAGCTTGTAGTTTCAATCCCTTTGACTCAGCGGTGAATTCGATAAGAGGGGGTTTTAATCCCAAAGAATAGAAATTTGATCATAGAAACTGAGCGATTGTTGGAAAAGTGGTCACTGACGTACTTTGTGGAAGGAGAACAACCAGAACCTGGTCTCACTTCCGGGTTACCCCAACCCCGCCTTGGCTCACTGCCCTCAGGGGCAACTAGCTGCCCTGACAGAGCCACTCACACCCAAGGACACAGAAGAGAATTATGATCCCAGACCAGACCCCAACAGTGGCTGGGATACTGAAACGAACCCCCCAATTTTCAGTTTATTTTGAAAGGCTGTGAGGAAAGAATAATTCGCACCAAGATTTGGAATTTTTAAAATGAAACTATTATTAACACAATATTAAACTCTTTAACATCACACCCAGAAATATCTGAAAACCCCTGAAACAATACTACTCAATACACTAAATACAACACACTTAATACAACATCCTTAATTCTATCTCTATTCCCAATTAAACAACAAGAAAGGAAATCGCTACAGCTCTCATTCCATCCTCCGTCCCAATAGCTCAGAATAATAGTTGTTTCCGGAACAGATTTGGCTGGATGTCTTCAAAATGCTGCTTCAACTGGTTTGTTTCAGCTCCCCCCATGGCCTCAGACAAGTCTGCACTGCTTTAAATACCGTTAATCTTTTATTAACCATCCTCCTGAGAGAGTAAAAGATTTTTCTTGTGGACTCAGTGTTAAAAGTCAGGTCAGAACTCAACTCCAACTCTTTCCCACAATATCTGGATACCTTCGGCTGGATTGATTTTGAGGCTATGTCTGTCAGCGAGGACCCAGCACCCAATCTCCGACCGGTGAGGGGCTAGCAGCCGTGCCACATAAAAGTGACATAAAACACACGGCCTTCACGAAATAAACGGTCGGAGAATTGCCGGGTCCGTGGCCGCGCATACACAAGCCAACCACCTTTAGCTGTTGTGCGGTACAACATGGCGTGGGCCGTGCGCGGACCCCACCTGCTAGATAGTGCCCCCTTGGCAGCCCCTCGCCACCCCAGGGCCACCTCCCACCTATCCCCCCAGCCCGCGATGTAGCCCCCCCCCCCCCGGCCAGCAGCACGGCTCCCGCCCAACTGTGCCACCGCCGGACACAGTCTGCCGCCGCCACACCAGCTTCACGAAAACTGAGAGCACACATATCCTGCGCCGTCGGGAACGCGGCACACTGGGGGTGGGCGTTCAGGTAACGTCCTGACGCCGCCGCAACACCGTGTGGCGAATTCCTCGATGACGCCATTATGGAGGGGGCGGAACATCCGAAAACAGGTGCCGCCCCCGATTCGGTCGTAAACAGGGATTCTCCAATCGCCGATTATGATATTGGTGTCAGGCAACGGAGAATCCCGCCCCACAGCTCCACCCAGCACTGACATCATCTCCCCAAGCTGAAAACACATTAACTCCTCAGGGACTCCCCCTGGTCAAACAACAGTGCGTTAGCCCAGGCTTTTACAATGGTCAATTTCCCCTCCGGCTCCTAAAGGCTTTCTGATCTTGCAAAAGTAGATTCTTACTACTGCAGTCAAACACACTCTAACCCAGGCTTTTAACCCTTAAATTGCCAAAACGTTTACAATCCAATATATCTAAAGTCCTGCATTTGTCACAGAATGACCACTCTTTCTGGACATAGATCACCAGAGACAGGAGGTTATTGAGGAGAATCTGGGCAGATCTGTGAGAACAGGAAATGAGGGGACCAGGGCAACAGAGTGCATTCAACCTGCCTAGACATTGATAATGGAGGTCTTGACCAATCAGAGTGACCAATCTCCAGCAGAGTCTGCAACAGACCAGAGACGCCTTCACCCCCCCCAACCTCTCTGTCGATGGCCACTCTCCCCGGGGTTCTCTTCCCCATTCTAACCCCTCCCTGTAAGAACTGACTCCTTCCCAGCTTTGCCCCGATCGCCCCCTGCCCCCCTCCCCTCCGCATGACCCTTCTGGGAAATAGCCGAGAAAGATTCGGCTCAATATTTCAGAGAGCGAGTGGTCAGTCTGAGGAACAGATTGTCCATGGGAGAAACTGGAACAATGATTGTTCCCTCCACCTGTGAATTGTTGAGATTTCTTTCGGGGAATAATATCTGGTGATGCAGCTTCCTGGAGACCTGACATGTTCCCAGTGGAGCTGGAAGGGAACAGGGGGGATCCAGATTTCCCCAATCACTCCCCCACTGGGCATTTACCTCACCTTGGGGCAAAGAGAGATCGGGGGGGGGGGGGGGGGGGGGGGGGAGAGAACCAGTGATCTGTCAGCTGATGATGCAGCCAGTATGTTCCAGACCAACACTGTGCAGACACAGACCCCCCTGGACAGACTTGATCTGGAACATACTGGCTGAAACACATAGACCCAATCCAACCTCCAGCTCCGTCAGCCTTCGGGCAGCACGCTAGCACTGTGGCTAGCACTGTGGCTTCACTGCACCAGGGTCCCAGGTTCGATTCCCGGCTGGGTCACTGTCTGTGCGGAGTCTGCACGTTCTCCCCGTGTCTGCGTGGGTTTCCTCCGGGTGCTCCGGTTTCCTCCCACAGTCCAAAGACGTGCAGGTTAGGTGGATTGGCCGTGATAAATTACCCTTAGTGACCAAAAAGGTTAGGAGGGGTTGTTGGGTTACAGGGATAGGGTGGAAGTGGGGGCTTGAGTGGGTCGGTGGAGACTCGATGGGCCGATTGGCCTCCTTCTGCACTGTATGTTCCATGTTCAGCACTTTGCAAATCGCAACAAACATTCAGAGAAAACCTTCCCCTCACTTTGCCCACACTGTCCCTCACCCCTGAGATTTCTCTCCCTCTCTCACACACACTGTCCCTCACCCCTGAGATTTCTCTCCCTCTCTCACACACACTGTCCCTCACCCCTGAGATTTCTCTCTCTCTCACACACTGTCCCTCACCCCTGAGATTTCTCTCTCACACACACTGTCCCTCACCCCTGAGATTTCTCTCTCACACACACTGTCCCTCACCCCTGAGATTTCTCTCTCTCTCTCACACACTGTCCCTCACCCCTGAGATTTCTCTCTCTCACACACACTGTCCCTCACCCCTGAGATTTCTCTCTCTCTCACACACACTGTCCCTCACCCCTGAGATTTCTCTCTCACACACACTGTCCCTCACCCCTGAGATTTCTCTCACACACACTGTCCCTCACCCCTGAGATTTCTCTCTCTCTCACACACTGTCCCTCACCCCTGAGATTTCTCTCTCTCTCACACACACTGTCCCTCACCCCTGAGATTTCTCTCTCACACACATTGTCCCTCACCCCTGAGATTTCTCTCTCTCTCACACACTGTCCCTCACCCCTGAGATTTCTCTCTCACACACACTGTCCCTCACCCCTGAGATTTCTCTCTCTCACACACTGTCCCTCACCCCTGAGATTTCTCTCTCACACACACTGTCCCTCACCCCTGAGATTTCTCTCTCACACACTGTCCCTCACCCCTGAGATTTCTCTCTCACACACTGTCCCTCACCCCTGAGATTTCTCTCTCACACACTCTGTCCCTCACCCCTGAGACTTCTCTCTCACACACTGTCCCTCACCCCTGAGATTTCTCTCTCTCACACACTGTCCCTCACCCCTGAGATTTCTCTCTCACACACACACTCTGTCCCTCACCCCTGAGATTTCTCTCTCACACACTGTCCCTCACCCCTGAGATTTCTCTCTCTCTCTCTCTCTCACACACACTGTCCCTCACCCCTGAGATTTCTCTCTCTCTCACACACTGTCCCTCACCCCTGAGATTTCTCTCTCACACACTCTGTCCCTCACCCCTGAGACTTCTCTCTCACACACTGTCCCTCACCCCTGAGATTTCTCTCTCACACACACTCTGTCCCTCACCCGAGATTTCTCTCTCTCACACACTCTGTCCCTCACCCCTGAGATATCTCTCTCTCACACACACTGTCCCTCACCCCTGAGATTTCTCTCTCACACACACTGTCCCTCACCCCTGAGATTTCTCTCTCTTCTTTTAAAAAAATATATTTTATTTCAAATTTTTACATATTTTCAACAAATCCCCCCCTCCCCCTTACACAAATAAGAAAAAACAAAGAACACCTAAATAAACATCAGGGGCGAGATTCTCCGACCCCCCGCCGGTTGGCGGGCCCCCCCCGCGATTCTCCGGCCCGAATGGGCCGAAGTCCCGCCGCTAAAATGCCTGTCCCGCCGGCGGAGATTAAACCACCTACCTTACTGGCGGGACAAGGCGGTGCGGGCGTGCTCCGGGGTCCTGGGGGGGGGTGGCGATCTGGCCCCGGGGGGTGCCCCCACGGTGGCCTGGCCTGCGATCGGGGCCCACCGATCCGCGGGCGGGCCTGTGCCGTGGGGGCACTCTTTTCCTTCCGCCTTCACCACGGTCTCCACCATGGCGGAGGCGGAAGAGACTCCCTCCACTGTGCATGCGCGGGAATGCCGTCAGCGGCCGCTGACGCTCCCGCGCATGCGCCGCCCGGAGATGTCATTTCCGCGCCGGCTGGCGGGTCACCAAAGGCCTTTTCCGCCAGCTGGCGGGGCGGAAATTCGTCCGGCGCCGGCCTAGCCCCTTAAGGTCGGGGTTCGGCCCCCAAAGATGCGGAGCATTCCGCACCTTTGGGGCGGCGCGATGCCCGACTGATTTGCGCCGTTTTGGGCGCCAGTCGGCGGACATCGCGCCGTTTCTGGAGAATTTCGCCCCTGATAGCTATGTCACGTATTCCCCCAACATACAAGCCCCCATTAAACGATAATAAACACAGTAGTAAACACAAAGTACCCACCCCCCCGGGTGCTGTTGCTGCTGACCACCTCCTAACGCTCCGCTAGAAAGTCAAGGAACGGTTGCCACCGCCTGAAGAACCCTTGCACAGATCCTCTTAAGGCAAATTTTACCCTCTCCAATTTAATGAACCCTGCCATGTCGCTGATCCAGGCTTCCACGCTCGGGGGCCTCGCACCCTTCCACGGTAGCAGAATCCTCCGCTGGGCTACCAGGGACGCACAGGCCAGAATACCGGCCTCTTTCGCCCCCTGCACTCCCGGCTCATCCGATACTTCGCTCTCTCTCTCTCTCACACACACACACTGTCCCTCACCCCTGAGATTTCTCTCTCTCTCTCACACACACACACTGTCCCTCACCCCTGAAATTTCTCTCTCTCTCACACACACTGTCCCTCACCCCTGAAATTTCTCTCTCTCACACACACACACACTGTCCCTCACCCCTGAGATTTCTCTCTCTCACACACACACTGTCCCTCACCCCTGAGATTTCTCTCCCTCGCACACACACTGTCCCTCACCCCTGAAATTTCGCTCTCACACACACTGTCCCTCACCCCTGAGATTTCTCTCTCTCTCACACACACTGTCCCTCACCCCTGAAATTTCGCTCTCACACACACTGTCCCTCACCCCTGAGATTTCTCTCTCTCTCACACACACACACTGTCCCTCACCCCTGAGATTTCTCTCTCACACACACACTTTCCCTCACCCCTGAGATTTCTCTCTCTCTCACACACTGTCCCTCACCCCTGAGATTTCTCCCTCTCACACACACTGTCCCTCACCCCTGAGATTTCTCCCTCTCACACACACTGTCCCTCACCCCTGAGATTTCTCCCTCTCACACACACTGTCCCTCACCCCTGAGATTTCTCTCTCTCTCACACACACACACTGTCCCTCACCCCTGAGATTTCTCTCTCTCACACACACTGTCCCTCACCCCTGAGATTTCTCTCTCACACACACACTCTGTCCCTCACCCCTGAGATTTCTCTCTCTCTCACACACACACACTGTCCCTCACCCCTGAGATTTCTCTCTCTCTCACACACACACACACTGTCCCTCACCCCTGAGATTTCTCTCTCTCACACACACTGTCCCTCACCCCTGAGATTTCTCTCTCACACACACACACTGTCCCTCACCCCTGAGATTTCTCTCTCTCTCTCACACACACACACACTGTCCCTCACCCCTGAGATTTCTCTCTCTCTCACACACTGTCCCTCACCCCTGAGATTTCTCTCTCTCTCAGCCTGTCCCTCACCCCTAAGATTTCTCTCTCACTCACACACACTGTCCCTCACCACTGAGATTTCTCTCTGTCTCTCTCACACACTGTCCCTCACCCCTGAAATTTCTCGGTCTCTCTCACACACTGTCCCTCACCCCTGAGATTTCTCTCTGTCTCTCTCACACACTGTCCCTCACCCCTGAGATTTCTCTCTCTCTCACACACTGTCCCTCACCCCTGAGATTTCTCTCTCTCTCAGTCTGTCCCTCACCCCTGAGATTTCTCTCTCACTCAAACACACTGTCCCTCACCCCTGAGATTTCTCTCTCTCTCAGTCTGTCACTCACCCCTGAGATTTCTCTCTCACACACACACACACTGTCCCTCACCCCTGAGATTTCTCTCTGTCTCTCTCACACACTGTCCCTCACCCCTAAGATTTCTCTCTGTCTCTCTCACACACTGTCCCTCACCCCTGAGATTTCTCTCTCACACACACTGTCCCTAACCCCTGAGATTTCTCTCTCACACACAAACTGTCCCTCACCCCTGAAATTTCTCTCTCACACACACACACACACTGTCCCTCACCCGAGATTTCTCTCTCACACACACTGTCCCTCACCCCTGAGATTTCCCTCTCTCACACACACTGTCCCTCACCCCTGAGAGTACTCTCTCACACACACACACTGTCCCTCACCCCTGAGATTTCTCTCTCTCTCTCACACACACACTGTCCCTCACCCCTGAGATTTCTCTCTGTCTCTCTCACACACTGTCCCTCACCCCTGAGATTTCTCTCTCTCTCACACACTGCCCTCACCCCTGAGATTTCTCTCTCACACACACTGTCCCTAACCCCTGAGATTTCTCTCTCTCACACACACTGTCCCTCACCCCTAAGATTTCTCTCTCTCTCACACACTGTCCCTCACCCCTGAGATTTCTCTCTCTCACACACACTGTCCCTCACCCCTGAGATTTCGCTCTCTCTCACACATTGTCCCTCACCCTAGAGATTTCTCTCTGTCTCTCTCACACACTGTCCCTCACCTCTCACACACTGTCCCTCACCCCTGAGATTTCTCTCTCTCTCACACACTGTCCCTCACCCCTGAGATTTCTCTCTGTCTCTCTCACACACTGTCCCTCACCCCTGAGATTTCTCTCTCACACACACACTGTCCTCACCACTGAGATTTCTCTCTCTCACACACACTGTCCCTCACCCCTGAAATTTCGCTCTCACACACACTGTCCCTCACCCCTGAGATTTCTCTCTCTCTCACACACTGTCCCTCACCCCTGAGATTTCTCTCTCTCAGTCTGTCCCTCACCCCTGAGATTTCTCTCTCTCTCACACACTGTCCCTCACCCCTGAGATTTCTCTCTCTCTCAGTCTGTCCCTCACCCCTGAGATTTCTCTCTCTCTCTCACACACACACACACACACACACACACTGTCCCTCACCCCTGAGATTTCTCTCTCACACACACACACTGTCCCTCACCCCTGAGATTTCTCTCTCTCTCAGTCTGTCACTCACCCCTGAGATTTCTCTCTCACACACACACACTGTCCCTCACCCCTGAGATTTCTCTCTCTCTCACACACACACACACTGTCCCTCACCCCTGAGATTTCTCTCTCTCACACACACTGTCCCTCACCCCTGAGATTTCTCTCTCACACACACACACTGTCCCTCACCCCTGAGATTTCTCTCTCTCTCACACACACACACACACTGTCCCTCACCCCTGAGATTTCTCTCTCTCTCACACACTGTCCCTCACCCCTGAGATTTCTCTCTCTCTCAGTCTGTCCCTCACCCCTAAGATTTCTCTCTCACTCTCACACACTGTCCCTCACCCCTGAAATTTCTCGGTCTCTCTCACACACTGTCCCTCACCCCTGAGATTTCTCTCTGTCTCTCTCACACACTGTCCCTCACCCCTGAGATTTCTCTCTCTCTCACACACTGTCCCTCACCCCTGAGATTTCTCTCTCTCTCAGTCTGTCCCTCACCCCTGAGATTTCTCTCTCACTCAAACACACTGTCCCTCACCCCTGAGATTTCTCTCTGTCTCTCTCACACACTGTCCCTCACCCCTAAGATTTCTCTCTGTCTCTCTCACACACTGTCCCTCACCCCTGAGATTTCTCTCTCACACACACTGTCCCTAACCCCTGAGATTTCTCTCTCACACACAAACTATCCCTCACCCCTGAAATTTCTCTCTCACACACACACACACACTGTCCCTCACCCGAGATTTCTCTCTCACACACACTGTCCCTCACCCCTGAGATTTCCCTCTCTCACACACACTGTCCCTCACCCCTGAGAGTACTCTCTCACACACACACACTGTCCCTCACCCCTGAGATTTCTCTCTCTCTCTCACACACACACTGTCCCTCACCCCTGAGATTTCTCTCTGTCTCTCTCACACACTGTCCCTCACCCCTGAGATTTCTCGGTCTCTCTCACACACTGTCCCTCACCCCTGAGATTTCTCTCTGTCTCTCTCACACACTGTCCCTCACCCCTGAGATTTCTCTCTCTCTCACACACTGCCCTCACCCCTGAGATTTCTCTCTCACACACACTGTCCCTAACCCCTGAGATTTCTCTCTCTCACACACACTGTCCCTCACCCCTAAGATTTCTCTCTCTCTCACACACTGTCCCTCACCCCTAAGATTTCTCTCTCTCACACACACTGTCCCTCACCCCTGAGATTTCGCTCTCTCTCACACATTGTCCCTCACCCTAGAGATTTCTCTCTGTCTCTCTCACACACTGTCCCTCACCCCTGAGATTTCTCTCTCTCTCACACACTGTCCCTCACCCCTGAGATTTCTCTCTGTCTCTCTCACACACTGTCCCTCACCCCTGAGATTTCTCTCTCACACACACACTGTCCTCACCACTGAGATTTCTCTCTCTCACACACACTGTCCCTCACCCCTGAAATTTCGCTCTCACACACACTGTCCCTCACCCCTGAGATTTCTCTCTCTCTCACACACTGTCCCTCACCCCTGAGATTTCTCTCTCTCAGTCTGTCCCTCACCCCTGAGATTTCTCTCTCTCTCACACACTGTCCCTCACCCCTGAGATTTCTCTCTCTCAGTCTGTCCCTCACCCCTGAGATTTCTCTCTCTCTCTCACACACACACACACACACACACACACACACACACACACACTGTCCCTCACCCCTGAGATTTCTCTCTCACACACACACACTGTCCCTCACCCCTGAGATTTCTCTCTCTCTCAGTCTGTCACTCACCCCTGAGATTTCTCTCTCACACACACACACTTTCCCTCACCCCTGAGATTTCTCTCTGTCTCTCTCACACACTGTCCCTCACCCCTGAGATTTCTCTCGGTCTCTCTCACACACTGTCCCTAACCCCTAAGATTTCTCTCTCACACACAAACTGTCCCTGACCCCTGAAATTTCTCTCACACACACACACTGTCCTCACCACTGAGATTTCTCTCTCTCTCACACACTGTCCCTCACCCCTGAGATTTCTCTCTCTCTCACACACTGTCCCTCACCCGAGATTTCTCTCTCTCTCACACACTATCCCTCACCCCTGAGATTTCCCTCTCTCACACACACTGTCCCTCACCTCTGAGAGTTCTCTCTCACACACACACACTGTCCCTCACCCCTGAGATTTATCTCTCTCTCTCACACACACACTGTCCCTCACCCCTGAGATTTCTCTCTCTCTCTCTCACACACTGTCCCTCACACCTGAGATTTCTCGGTCTCTCTCACACACTGTCCCTCACCCCTGAGATTTCTCTCTGTCTCTCTCACACACTGTCCCTCACCCCTGAGATTTCTCTCTCTCTCACACACTGTCCCTCACCCCTGAGATTTCTCTCTCACACACACTGTCCCTAACCCCTGAGATTTCTCTCTCTCACACACACTGTCCCTCACCCCTGAGATTTCTCTCTCTCACACACTGTCCCTCACCTCTGAGAATTCTCTCTCTCACACACACTGTCCCTCACCTCTGAGATTTCTCTCTGTCTCTCTCACACACTGTCCCTCACCCCTGAGATTTCTCTCTCACACACACACACACTGTCCTCACCACTGAGATTTCTCTCTCTCACACACACTGTCCCTCACCCCTGAAATTTCGCTCTCACACACACTGTCCCTCACCCCTGAGATTTCTCTCTCTCACACACACTGTCCCTCACCCGAGAGTTCTCTCTCACACACACACACTGTCCCTCACCCCTGAGATTTCTCTCTCTCACACACTGTCCCCCACCCTGAGATTTCCCTCTGTCTCTCTCACACACTGTCCCTCACCCCTAAGATTTCTCTCTGTCTCTCTCACACACTGTCCCTCACCCCTGAGATTTCTCTCTGTCTCTCTCACACACTGTCCCTCACCCCTGAGATTTCTCTCACACACACTGTCCCTAACCCCTGAGATTTCTCTCACACACACTGTCCCTAACCCCTGAGATTTCTCTCTCTCTCACACACTGTCCCTCACCCCTGAGATTTCTCTCACACACACTGTCCCTAACCCCTGAGATTTCTCTCTCTCTCACACACTGTCCCTCACCCCTGAGATTTCTCTCTGTCTCTCTCACACACTGTCCCTCACCCCTGAGATTTCTCTCTCACACACACACTGTCCTCACCACTGAGATTTCTCTCTCTCACACACACTGTCCCTCACCCCTGAGATTTCTCTCTGTCTCTCTCACACACTGTCCCTCACCCCTGAGAGTTCTCTCTCTCACACACACTGTCCCTCACCCCTGAGATTTCTCTCTCTCTCACACATTGTCCCTCACCCTAGAGATTTCTCTCTGTCTCTCTCACACACTGTCCCTCACCCCTGAGATTTCTCTCTCTCTCACACACTGTCCCTCACCCCTGAGATTTCTCTCTGTCTCTCTCACACACTGTCCCTCACCCCTGAGATTGCTCTCTCACACACACACTGTCCTCACCACTGAGATTTCTCTCTGTCTCTCTCACACACTGTCCCTCACCCCTGAGATTTCTCTCTCTCTCACACACTGTCCCTCACCCCTGAGATTTCTCTCTGTCTCTCTCACACACTGTCCCTCACCCCTGAGATTTCTCTCTCTCACACACATTGTCCCTCACCTCTGAGATTTCTCTCTCTCACACACACTGTCCCTCACCCCTGAGGTTTCTCTCTCTCTCAGTCTGTCCCTCACCCCTGAGATGTCTCTCTCTCTCACACACACACACACACACACACACACTGTCCCTCACCCCTGAGATTTCTCTCTCACACACACACACTGTCCCTCACCCCTGAGATTTCTCTCTCTCTCAGTCTGTCACTCACCCCTGAGATTTCTCTCTCACACACACACACACACTGTCCCTCACCCCTGAGATTTCTCTCTCTCTCAGTCTGTCACTCACCCCTGAGATTTCTCTCTCACACACACACACACACATTGTCCCTCACCCCTGAGATTTCTCTCTGTCTCTCTCACACACTGTCCCTCACCCCTGAGATTTCTCTCTGTCTCTCTCACACACTGCCCCTCACCCCTAAGATTTCTCTCGGTCTCTCTCACACACTGTCCCTCACCCCTGAGATTTCTCTCTCACACACACTGTCCCTAACCCCTCAGATTTCTCTCTCACACACAAACTGTCCCTGACCCCTGAAATTTCTCTCACACACACACACACTGTCCCTCACCCGAGATTTCTCTCTCTCTCACACACTGTCCCTCACCCCTGAGATTTCCCTCTCTCACACACACTGTCCCTCACCCCTGAGATTTCTCTCTCTCTCTCACACACACACTGTCCCTCACCCCTGAGATTTCTCTCTGTCTCTCTCACACACTGTTCCTCACCCCGGAGATTTCTCGGTCTCTCTCACACTGTCCCTCACCCCTGAGATGTCTCTCTGTCTCTCTCACACACTGTCCCTCACCCCTGAGATTTCTCTCTCACACACACACTGTCCTCACCACTGAGATTTCTCTCTCTCACACACACTGTCCCTCACCCCTGAAATTTCATTCTCACACACACTGTCCCTCACCCCTGAGATTTCTCTCTCTCACACACACTGTCCCTCACCCCTGAGAGTTCTCTCTCACACACACACTGTCCCTCACCCCTGAGATTTCTCTCTCTCTCACACACTGTCCCCCACCCCTGAGATTTCTCTCTGTCTCTCTCACACACTGTCCCTCACCCCTGAGATTTCTCTCTGTCTCTCTCACACACTGTCCCTCACCCCTGAGATTTCTCTCACACACACTGTCCCTAACCCCTGAGATTTCTCTCTCTCACACACTGTCCCTCACCCCTGAAATTTCTCTCTCACACACACACTGTCCCTCACCCCTGAGATTTCTCTCTCTCTCACACACTGTCCCTCACACCTGAGATTTCTCTCTGTCTCTCTCACACACTGTCCCTCACCCCTGAGATTTCTCTCTCACACACACGCTGTCCTCGCCCCTGAGATTTCTCTCTCTCACACACTGTCCCTCACCCCTGAAATTTCGCTCTCACACACACTGTCCCTCACCCCTGAGATTTCTCTCTCTCACACACACTGTCCCTCACCCCTGAGAGTTCTCTCTCACACACACACTGTCCCTCACCCCTGAGATTGCTCTCTCTCTCACACACTGTCCCCCACCCCTGAGATTTCCCTCTGTCTCTCTCACACACTGTCCCTCGCCCCTGAGATTTCTCTCTGTCTCTCTCACACACACACACACACACACACACACACACTGTCCCTCACCGCTGAGATTTCTCTCTCACACACACACACTGTCCCTCACCCCTGAGATTTCTCTCTCTCTCAGTCTGTCACTCACCCCTGAGATTTCTCTCTGTCTCTCTCACACACTGTCCCTCACCCCTGAGATTTCTCTCTCACACACACTGTCCCTAACCCCTGAGATTTCTCTCTCACACACAAACTGTCCCTGACCCCTGAAATTTATCTCTCACACACACACACACTGTCCCTCACCCGAGATTTCTCTCTCTCTCACACACTGTCCCTCACCCCTGAGATTTCCCTCTCTCACACACACTGTCCCTCACCCCTGAGAGTTCTCTCTCACACACACACACACACTGCCCCTCACCCCTGAGATTTCTCTCTCTCTCTCACACACACACTGTCCCTCACCCCTGAGATTTCTCTCTCTCACACACTGTCCCTCACACCTGAGATTTCTCGGTCTCTCTCACACACTGTCCCTCACCCCTGAGATTTCTCTCTCTCTCTCACACTGTCCCTAACCCCTGAGATTTATCTCTCACACACACTCTGTCCCTCACCCCTGAGATTTCTCTCTCTCACACACACTGTCCCTCACCCCTGATATTTCTCTCTCGCTCTCCCTCACACACACACTGTCCCTCACCCCTGAGATTTCTCTCTCTCACACACTCCGTCCCTCACCCCTGAGATTTCTCTCTCTCTCACACACTCTGTCCCTCACCCCTGATATTTCTCTCTCACACACACTGTCCCTCACCCCTGAGATTTCTCTCTCTCACACACTCTGTCCCTCACCCCTGAGATTTCTCGCTCTCTCACACACTGTCCCTCACAGACACTGCCCCTCACCCCTGAGATTTCTCTCTCTCTCACACCCTGTCCCTCACCCCTGAGATGTCTCTCTCACTCTCACACTGTCCCTCACCCCTGAGATTTCTCTGTCTCTCTCAGAAACACACTGTCCCTCACCCCTGAGATTTCTCTCTCTCTCTCACACTGTCCCTCACCCCTCAGATTTATCTCTCACACACACTCTGTCCCTCACCCCTGAGATTTCTCTCTCTCTCTCACACTGTCCCTCACCCCTGAGATTTCTCTCTCTCACACACACTGTCCCTCACCCCTGGGATTTCTCTCTCTCTCTCACACTGTCCCTCACCCCTGAGATTTCTCTCTCTCTCCCTCACACACACACACTGTCCCTCACCCCTGAGATTTCTCTCTCTCACACACACACTGTCCCTCACCCCTGAGATTTCTCTCTCTCACACACTCTGTCCCTCACCCCTGAGATTTCTCTCTCTCTCTCACACCCACACACTGTCCCTCACCCCTGAGATTTCTCTCTCACTCACACACACTGTCCCTCACCCCTGAGATTTCTCTCTCTCACACACACTGTCCCTCACCCCTGAGATTTCTCTCTCACACACACTGTCCCTCACCCCTGAGATTTCTCTCTCTCACACACACTGTGCCTCACCCCTGAGATTTCTCTCTCTCACTCACACTGTCCCTCACCCCTGAGATTTCTCCCTCTCACCCACACTGTCCCTCACCCCTGAGATTTCTCTCTCTCTCTCACACTGTCCCTCACCCCTGATATTTCTCTCTCACACACACTGTCCCTCACCCCTGAGATTTCTCTCTCTCTCTCACACTGTCCCTCACCCCTGAGATTTCTCCCTCTCACCCACACTGTCCCTCACCCCTGAGATTTCTCTCTCTCTCTCACACTGTCCCTCACCCCTGATATTTCTCTCTCACACACACTGTCCCTCACCCCTGAGATTTCTCTCTCTCACACACTCTGTCCCTCACCCCTGAGATTTCTCTCACCCACACTGTCCCTCACCCCTGAGATTTCTCTCTCTCACACACTCTGTCCCTCGCCCCTGAGATTTCTCTCTCTCACCCACTCTGTCCCTCACCCCTGAGATTTCTCTCTCTCTCACACACACTGTCCCTCACCCCTGAGATTTCTCTCTCTCACCCACACTGTCCCTCACCCCTGAGATTTCTCTCTCTCTCTCACACTGTCCCTCACCCCTGATATTTCTCTCTCACACACACTGTCCCTCACCCCTGAGATTTCTCTCTCTCACACACTCTGTCCCTCGCCCCTGAGATTTCTCTCTCTCACACACTCTGTCCCTCACCCCTGAGATTTCTCTCTCACCCACTCTGTGCCTCACCCCTGAGATTTCTCTCTCTCACCCACTCTGTCCCTCACCCCTGAGATTTCTCTCTCTCACACACACTGTCCCTCGCCCCTGAGATTTCTCTCTCTCTCACACACTGTCCCTCACCCCTGAGATTTCTCTCTCTCACACACACTGTCCCTCACCCCTGAGATTTCTCTCTCTCACACACACTGTCCCTCACCCCTGAGATTTCTCTCTCTCTCACACACTGTCCCTCACCCCTGAGATTTCTCTCTCACACACACACTGTCCCTCACCCCTGAGATTTCTCTCTCTCTCACACTGTCCCTCACCCCTGAGATTTCTCTCTCTCACACACTCTGTCCCTCGCCCCTGAGATTTCTCTCTCACACACACACACACACACACACTGTCCCTCACCCCTGAGATTTCTCTCTCTCACTCACACACACTGTCCCTCGCCCCTGAGATTTCTCTCTCTCACACACTCTGTCCCTCACCCCTGAGATTTCTCTCTCACACACTGTCCCTCACCCCTGAGATTTCTCTCTCACACACACTGTCACTCACCCCTGAGATTTCTCTCTGTCTCTCTCTCACACTGTCCCTCACCCCTGAGATTTCTCTCTCTCTCACACACTGTCCCTCACCCCTGAGATTTCTCTCTCACACACACTGTCCCTCACCCCTGAGATTTCTCTCTCTCTCACACACTGTCCCTCACCCCTGAGATTTCTCTCTCACACACACACTGTCCCTCACCCCTGAGATTTCTCTCTCTCTCACACTGTCCCTCACCCCTGAGATTTCTCTCTCTCACACACACTGTCCCTCACCCCTGAGATTTCTCTCTCACGCACACACTGTCCCTCACCCCTGAGATTTCTCTCACACACACTGTCCCTCACCCCTGAGATTTCTCTCTCACTCACACTGTCCCTCACCCCTGAGATTTCTCTCTCACACACACACACTGTCCCTCACCCCTGAGATTTCTCTCTCTCACACACACTGTCCCTCACCCCTGAGATTTCTCTCTCTCACACACACTGTCCCTCACCCCTGAGATTTCTCTCTCTCTCACACACTGTCCCTCACCCCTGAGATTTCTCTCTCTCTCACACACTGTCCCTCACCCCTGAGATTTCTCTCTCTCACACACACTGTCCTTCACCCCTGAGATTTCTCTCTCTCACACACACTGTCCCTCACCCCTGAGATTTCTCTCTCTCTCACACACTGTCCCTCACCCCTGAGATTTCTCTCTCACACACACACTGTCCCTCACCCCTGAGATTTCTCTCTCTCTCACACTGTCCCTCACCCCTGAGATTTCTCTCTCTCACACACACTGTCCCTCACCCCTGAGATTTCTCTCTCACACACACACTGTCCCTCACCCCTGAGATTTCTCTCTCTCACACACTCTGTCCCTCACCCCTGAGATTTCTCTCTCACACACACTGTCCCTCACCCCTGAGATTTCTCTCTCACTCACACTGTCCCTCACCCCTGAGATTTCTCTCTCTCTCACACACTGTCCCTCACCCCTGAGATTTCTCTCTCTCACACACATTGTCCCTCACCCCTGAGATTTCTCTCTCTCACACACACTGTCCTTCACCCCTGAGATTTCTCTCTCTCACACACACTGTCCCTCACCCCTGAGATTTCTCTCTCTCACACACACTGTCCCTCACCCCTGAGATTTCTCTCTCTCACACACACTGTCCCTCACCCCTGAGATTTCTCTCTCTCTCTCACACACTGTCCTTCACCCCTGAGATTTCTCTCTCTCACACACACTGTCCCTCACCCCTGAGATTTCTCTCTCTCACACACACTGTCCCTCACCCCTGAGATTTCTCTCTCTCACACACACTGTCCCTCACCCCTGAGATTTCTCTCTCTCACACACACACACTGTCCCTCACCTCTGAGATTTATCTCACACACACACACTGTCCCAAACCCCTGAGATTTCTCTCTCTCTCACACACTGTCCCTCACCCCTGAGATTTATCTCACACACACACTGTCCCAAACCCCTGAGATTTCTCTCTCACACACACTGTCCCTCACCCCTGAGGTTTCTCTCTCACACACACACTGTCCCTCACCCCTGAGATTTCTCTCTCTCACACACACTGTCCCTCACCCCTTAGATTTCTCATTCTCTCACACACTGTCCTTCACCCCTGAGATTTCTCTCTCTCACACACACTGTCCCTCACCCCTGAGATTTCTCTCTCTCACACACACTGTCCCTCACCCCTGAGGTTTCTCTCTCTCACACACACTGTCCCAAACCCCTGAGATTTCTCTCTCGCTCACACACTGTCCCTCACCCCTGAGATTTCTCTCTAACACACAATGTCCCAAACCCCAGAGGTTTCTCTCTCTCTCACACACTGTCCCTCACCCCTGAGATTTCTCTCTCTCACACACTGTCCCTCACCCCTGAGATTTCTCTCTCTAACACACAATGTTCCAAACCCCAGAGGTTTCTCTCTCTCTCACACACTGTCCCTCACCCCTGAGATTTCTCTCTCTCACACACACTGTCCCAAACCCCTGAGGTTTCTCTCTCTCACACACACACTGTCCCTCACCCCTGAGATTTCTCTCTCTCTCACACACTGTCCTTCACCCCTGAGGTTTCTCTCTCTCACACACACATACCCTGTCCCTCAGCCCTGAGATTTCTCTCTCTCTCACACACTGTCCCTCACCCCTGAGATTTCTCTCTCACACACACACTGTCCCTCACCCCTGAGAGTTCTCTCTCTCTCACACACACTGTCCCTCACCCCTCAGATTTTTCTCTCACACACACTGTCCCTCACCCCTGAGAGTTCTCTTTCTCTCACACACACTGTCCCAAACCCCTGAGGTTTCCCTCTCACACACACTGTCCCTCACCCCTGAGAGTTCTCTCTCACACACACACTGTCCCTCACCCCTCAGATTTCTCTCTCACACACACTGTCCCTCACCCCTGAGATTTCTCTCTCTCAACACACTGCCCCTCACCCCTGAGATTTCTCTCTCTTACACACTGTCCCTCACCCCTGAGATTTCTCGCTCTCACACACACCGTCCCTCAGCCCTGAGATTTCTCTCTCTCACACACTGCCCCTCACCCATGAGAGTTCCCTCCCTCAGACACTCTGTCCCTCACCCCTGAGATTTCTCTCTCTCACACACTTTGTCGCTCACCCCTGAGATTTCTCTCTCGCACACTGTCCCTCACCCCTGAGATTTCTCTCTCTCACACACACTGTCCCTCACCCCTGAGATTTCTCTCTCTCTCACACTGTCCCTCACCCATGAGAGTTCCCTCCCTCAGACACTCTGTCCCTCACCCCTGAGATTTCTCTCTCTCACACACTTTGTCGCTCACCCCTGAGATTTCTCTCTCGCACACTGTCCCTCACCCCTGAGATTTCTCTCTCTCACACACTCTTTGTCCCTCACCCCTAAGATTTCTCTCTCTCTCACACACTGTCCCTCACCCCTGAGATCTCTCTCTCTCTCACACTCTGTCCCTCACCGCTGAGATTTCTCTCTCTCTCTTACACTGTCCCTCACCCCTGAGATTTATCTCTCTCACACACACTGTCCCTCACCCCTGAGATTTATCTCTCTCACACACACTGTCCCTCACCCCTGAGATTTCTCTCTCTCTCTTACACTGTCCCTCACCCCTGAGATTTCTCTCTCTCTCTTACACTGTCCATCACCCCTGAGAATTCTCTCTCTCACACACACTGTCCCTCACCCCTGAGACTTCTCTCTCTCACACACTCTGTCTCTCACCCCTGAGATTTCTCTCTCACACACACTGTCCCTCACCCCTGAGATTTCTCTCTCTCACACACACTGTCCCTCACCCCTGAGATTTCTCTCTCTCACACACACTGTCCCTCACCCCTGAGATTTCTCTCTCTCACACACACTGTCCCTCACCCCTGAGATTTCTCTCTCTCTCACACACTGTCCCTCACCCCTGAGATTTCTCTCTCTCACACACTCTGTCCCTCACCCCTGAGATTTCTCTCTCTCACACACACTGTCCCTCACCCCTGAGATTTCTCTCTCTCACACACACTGTCTCTCACCCCTGAGATTTCTCTCTCACACACACTGTCCCTCACCCCTGAGATTTCTCTCTCTCACACACACTGTCCCTCACCCCTGAGATTTCTCTCTCACACTCACACTGTCCCTCACCCCTGAGATTTCTCTCTCTCACACACTCTGTCCCTCTGGGTCACTCTGCCCAGTCTGTCTGTTGCTGGGTTGAAGGTGGAAATGGGACTTACTGATCTGGGCACCGCAATGGGTAAAGGCAGGAAGAGCAGCAGCGGCGCTGCCAGCAGCAAAGGCTGCCTGTAGTTGCGAAGGTGCCTGACACAGGGCAGCATTGTGGCTGGTCAGTGGCCGGAGCCTCTCCACTTACTGACTGTCCACTGCACTGACCATCGCTCACTGCCAGCTGCCAGGGAGGCTCACTCCTCTCCAGCCTCCTCTCTGTCCCCTGGCGGGCAGCCGGCGCTTTAACCCAGTCTGCTTGTTATTAACCAGCAGCTTCCCGATCCCTGCTCCCGAGCTCCGGGACCAGGGGGCCTGTCCCTTTAACAGAGGAAGCCCCGCCCCCACACACTCTCAGCCAATCAGCACATCAGGCTCAGCAGCGCCGCCGGTGGTCTCTACTGGAAATGCAGCTGGAGAGGGGGAGGGGCTGGGGAGAGGAGGAGGGGCTGGGGAATGTGGGAGGGGCTGGGGAGAGGGGGAGGGGCTGGGGAGAGGGGGGTGGGCAGGGAGAGGGGGAGGGGCTGGGGAATGTGGGAGGGGCTGGGGAGTGGGGAATGGGCAGGGAGAGGGGGAGGGGCTGGGGAATGTGGGAGATGCTGGGGAGTGGGGGAGGGGGGGAGAGGGGAGGAGAGAGGGGGGGCTGGGGAGTGAATGAGGGGCTGGGGAGGAAGTGGGGGAGGGGCTGGGGAAGAGGGGGAGGGGCTGGGGAGTGGGAAGGGGAATGGGGGAGGGGTGCGGGAGGGCCTTGGGAGTGGGTTGGGGAGGGGGAGTGTAGGGTGGAGGGGCTGGGGAATGGGGTTGGGGCTGGGGAGGGGCAGGAGAGTGGTTGAGGGGCTGGGGAGGGGCAGGATTCTGGGGGAGGGGCTAGGGAGGGGTTGGGCAGTATGGGAGGGTCTGGGCAGAGGGGAGGGGCTGGGGCGGGTCTGTGGGACGGGGAGGAGGAGTGAGGGAGGGGCTGGGTAAGGGGAGGGGCTGGGGAGGGGCAGGAGAGTGGGAAGGGGCTGTGGAGGGGCAGGAGTGGGAAAGGGGCTTTGGGGGCAGAGAGTGGGGGAGGGGCTGGGGAGGGGCAGGAAAGTGGGGGAGGTGCAGGAGAGTGGGGGAGGGGTTGGGCAGTGTGGGAGGGGTTAGGCAGTGTGGGAGGGGCTGGGGAGAGGGGAGGGGCTGGGGAGAGGGGAGGGGCTGGGGCGGGTCTGTAGGGAGGGGAGGGGGGTGAGGGAGGGGCTGGGCAGGGGGAGGGGCAGGATAGCTGGGGAGGGGCAGGAGAGTGGGGAGGGGCAGGAGAGTGGGGGAAGGGTTGTGGATTAGTGGAGGGGCTGGGAGAGGGGAGGGGCTCGGGCGCGTCTGTGGGGAGGGGTGGGGGAGGGGCTGGACAGAGGGGAGGGTCTGGACATAGGGGAGGGGCTGGGGCGGGTCTGTGGGGAGGGGGAGGGGCTGGACAGAGGGGAGGGGCTGGGGCGGGTCTGTGGGGAGGGGAGGGGGGTGAGGGAGGGGCAGGAGAGCAGGGGAGGGGCTGGGGAGGGGCAGGAGAGTGGGAAGGGGCTGTGGAGGGGCAGGAAAGTGGGGGAGGGGCAGGAGAGTGGGGGAGGGGTTGTGGATTAGGGGAGGGGCTGGGGAGAGGGGAGGGGCTGGGGCGGGTCTGTGGGGAGGGGGAGGGGCTGGGTAGGGGGAGGGGCGGGGAGGGGCAGGAGAGTGGGGGAGGGGCTGTGGATTAGGGGAGGGGCTGGAAGAGGAAAAGGGGTCTGCTTGGTGAGTGGGTTGGGGGGTGCTGTTACCCATGGAGGGGGGTGCACCTTGGGTAACAGAGTGCCCGATCCAGAGGGTTCTCCCCCCCCCCCCACAGTGCACATTCCAGAGGGACCCCCACCCATGACTCTTCGGGGAAGTCGCTGTCAGGGTTCACCAGGAGGGCTATCCCCATGTGTCAGAGGGCACCCCCCCAACACCTCTGGTCAAACATGGCAGGAAGAGACCATTAATTGGTAGCATGGTAGCACAGTGGTTAGCACTGTGGCTTCACAGTGCCAGGATCCAGGTTCGATTCCCTGCTGGGTCACTGTCTGTGTGGAGTCTGCACGTTCTCCCCGTGTGTGCGTGGGTTTCTTCCGGGTGCTCCGGTTTCCTCCCACAATCCAAAGATGTGCAGGTTAGGTGGATTGGCCACGATAAATTGCTCCTTAGTGTCCAAAAAGGTAGGTGGGTTACGGGGATAGTGTGGAGGTGTGGGGTTCAGTAGGGTGCTCTTTCCAAGGGCCGGTGCAGACTCGATGGGCCGAATGGCCTCCTTCTCCACTGTAAATTCTATGATTAATTGGCCATTTATCGCTCTAACCGGTGTCTGGGTGGGAGGGCCACCCATCACTGGGCAGCGGCAGTGAGGTGGTAATGGGCCCCCTCACCCTGGGCAGCGGCAGTGAGGTGGTAATGGGCCCCCCCCACCCTGGGCAGCAGCAGTGAGGTGGTAATGGGCCCCCCACCCCCGCAAGCCTCTGATTTCCCGGCCTCCCGGTGCCTCTCCGATCTCTCTGAAGCCTCGAAAGTCCCAGCCACCAGGTAACACTGGGAGGCTGTGCATTGTCCCCCCAATACACACCAGCGCGCTGGGGGCTTTGTCCACATTACGATGACGCTCCCTCCATCACCGACACACACAGTGACAGCAGAGTTTAGCATGTACAACCCTCCATCAACAGCACCTTCCAACCCCGCGGTCTCTGCCACCTAGAAGGACAAGGGCAGCAGATGCATGGATGTAGGTTTCCTTCCAAGGTACACACCATCCCGACTTGGAACTATTTTGCCATTAACTCTCTGTCATTGGGTCAAAATCCTGGAACTCCCTCCCTAACAGCTCAGTGGGTGTACCTACACCACACAGACTGCAGCGGTTCAAGAAGGCGGCTCACTCACCACCTTCTCAAGGGGCAATTAGGGATGGGCAATAAATGCTGGTCCAGTCAGCCACGTTCACACCCCATGAATCATTGTTAAAACATTCCATCTGAGGCTTATTGTTTCGTGGAACGTCCTGTTTAGCTTTACTTGGACAGTCGGTTTAGTAACAGGTCACCATATCCCACCTTATCAGGATTTAGGAATGTCTTGTACTTGGACCTGTGCTGGAGCCAGGTCCTTGACAGAGATGAAAAGGCTGCCGTGTCCTGTGTCAGCAAGACAGCCTGTTGTGGGACCTCTCTTAATGGGAACGAGGAGAGGGAGGGAGTTGTTTCAACAACATTCAATTTATTTCTCGTGATTTTACAGCCCCAGGAACTTCGAGCTGCAAACAGACATTGATTCTCGGTTCTGTGAAGTTCTGTGTTGACGTGGGGAGCAGGGCATGGCTGTCTATTGCAGTGCCTTAAGTGGGCTTGAAACAGGGGGCTGAGGAATGTAACGTAACCCACTCCAATATCTCACTGTGCTGACACTGGTTGTAACACAGAATGTTCCTAACCCAAGACACATTTTTGCATGACTTTCTCCCCAGCTCTGGACACTGGTGTCCTGGGGACAATGATTCCGGATCCACATGCTGGCTTCCTTGGATGGCTTCCTTGTCTATTGGGGGTGGGGGGGGGGGTGGGTGGGGGGGGGGAGGGCGGTGGGGTTGGGTATCCCAGCTCTGATCTTGTTCAACAAAAGTTAGGCGAAGGCTTCACATGACAAATGGACATCTGTGGAAAAGGACAAGGAACCGTCCAGGTAAAGAATAATTAACTGGAGTAAAGTCAACATCAAAGGGGTTAAGAATGGATCTGGGGCCAAATAAACTGAGCTCAAAGACTGGCAAAAATAAACTCAGCAGCTGAACAATGGGATACGTTCAAAGAAGGGGTGAATCGAGCGCAATCAACCCTTGAAAATTAAAGGTAGGGTTAAAGAAATCCAGAACATCCTGTATGCCAAAAGCGAGAGAGATAAATTAATAATGTTTATTGTCACAAGTAGGCTTATGAAGTTACTGTGAAAATCCCCTAGTTAAGCTGAAGAAGGAAAAGTCTTCTGATGACGCATGTCAAATTAAGGAAAGCCAGCACGGATTCGTTAAGGAAAATTTGTGTTTCTCTAACTTGCTGGATATGGAGTTGGCTGAGTGACAAGAAACAATAGGTGGATTGGCCATGATAAATTGCCCTTAGTGTCCGAAAAGGTTAGTGGGGTTACTGGGTTACGGGGATAGGGTGGAGTCATGGGCTTAAGTAGGGTGCTCTTTCCAAGAGCCGGTGCAGACTCGATGGGCCGAATGGCCTCCTTCTGCACTGTAAATTCTATGAATGAGTACTGGTCAGGGAGGCACTGCCCCTGGACAGGTGATAATCCAGAGGCCCAGAGTGATGCTCTGGGGACGCAGGTTCAAATCCCACCTTGCTGTGTCCAATAAAAAAACATTTATTCATTGGATGTTGGCATCGCTAATTGCCCTCTCTGAGGGCATTTGAAGAGTCGACCACATGCTGACACATCGGCCAGATCAGGTAAGGACAGCAGATTTCCGGCATTGAACCAGGTGGGTTTTTATGACAACCGACAATGGTTTTGTGGTCATCATTCGACCTTTTATTTATTACGTAAATTTTTGTTACATTTTTATTAAATTCAAATTTCACCATCTGCTGTGGGGGAGGGGGGTTTGAACCCTGGCCCCCAGAGCATTACTCTGGGTCTCGGGATTGCTAGTCCAGTGACAATACCACGCTACCACCCTGGCGGCTATCTTTAATTTGCCCATATCTGGAATTAAAAGTGTAATGGTGATCGTAAAACCATCATTTATTAAAAAGATATTTTTATTCACTTTATATAATACAAAATAACAGGAAAGAATAACACACAGATACATAGATAAGATCCCCCCAAAATATAAACTAACCCCATACACAGCCCAAACCCCACCCCTCTTAACAACTAACGGTGACCAATTCCTTGAAATGCACAATATAGACTGCCTTCTCCAGCAGAACCCCTCCATTGCTCCCCTCATGGTGTATCTGCCTTTCTCAGGGTACAGGGACTCCATCAGCTCTCCCAGCCGCACCCAGGCACAGGGTGACCACTGTAGAGCTCCTTTAAAATTGGGGGGGGTGCCCTGGGCGATGAGCTACCCAGGATGATGCCACTGTCCACCCTGAATTCTTGACATTTAGGTAGGAAGGGCTTCATGTCCTCAGTGGGGTGTCTTTGGATTCTGCCGCTGACCATCGCGTGGTGTAGTTTCGCCAACGTGGGGTCTTTCCGGGTCCATCTCTGGATCTGCCTGATGGATACAGGCAAGGTGTGCATAAAATTCAAAGTCCTCGGCGCCGTGAGGCAGTAGTGCTAACCACCGTGCTGCCCCAGGACATATGATAAATACATAGACACAGACATCAGAGTGTACATCAGTGTAGTGCCACAACAATACAAAAGACATGTGGAGAGATCAGTTCAGTCCAGAAGAGGAGTCTGGTAACAGCGGGGAAGAAGCTGTTTTTGCGTCTGTTAGTGCGTGTTCTCAGGGGCGAAATTCTCCCCCAACGGCACGATGTCCGCCGACTGGCGCCAAAAACGGCGCCAATCAGACGGGCATCGCGCCGGCCCAAAGGTGCGGAATGCTCCGCATCTTTGGCGGCCTAGCCCTGACATTGAGGGGCTAGGCCGACGCCGGAGGGATTTCCGCCCCGCCAGCTGGCGGAAATGGCGTTTGTTGCCCCGCCAGCTGGCGCGGAAATGCGGCGCATGCACGGGAGCGTCAGCGGCCGCTGTCAGTTTCCCGGCGCATGCGCAGTGGGGAGAGTCTCTTCTGCCTCCGCCATGGTGGAGGCCGTGGCGGAGGCGGAAGGGAAAGAGTGCCCCCACGGCACAGGCCCGCCCGCGGATCGGTGGGCCCCGATCGCGGGCCAGGCCACCGTGGGGGCACCCCCCGGCGTCAGATCGCCCGGCGCCCCCCCCCCAGGACCCCGGAGCCCGCCCACGCCGCCTGATCCCGCCGGTAAATACCAGGTTTGATTTACGCCGGCGGGACAGGCAATTTC
This sequence comes from Scyliorhinus torazame, assembly GCF_047496885.1. Lineage (NCBI taxonomy): Eukaryota > Metazoa > Chordata > Chondrichthyes > Carcharhiniformes > Scyliorhinidae > Scyliorhinus > Scyliorhinus torazame. The sequence continues at coordinate 219,612,225 of NC_092718.1, read as the reverse complement.
TGGGCGGGACTTCGGCCCATCCGGGCCGGAGAATCCAGCGGGGGGTCCCGCCAACCGGCGCGGCCCGATTCCCGCCCCCGCCCAATCTCTGGTACCGGAGACTGCGGCGGGGGCGGGGGCGGGATTCACGGCGGCCAACAGCCATTCTCCGACCCGGCGGGAGGGGTCGGAGAATGACGCCCCATACTTCTGTATCTCCGATGGAAGAGATTGGAAGAGAGAATAAGCCGGGTGGGAGGGATCTTTGATTATGCTGCCCACTTTCCCAAGGCAGCGGGCGGTGTAGATGGAGTCAATGAAGTTACGATGACCTTGTTCATTCTTGTTGCGGGGGTAAGGGGGGGGGGGTTGTGGTAACGGTAGGTGACTCAGGGCATCAGCATTGGCTATGTACATTCCTCAGTGCTCAAAGGAGTATTCATATTCCGCCAACAAGAGTGCTCAGTGCTGAATGTGAGCTGAGGCAATGAGTGGGATCGTCTTGTCCTCCTTAAAAAGGCCCAACAGGGGTTTATGGCCCGTGATTATCGGAGAGTGCCGGCCATAGGCACACAGATGGAATTTCTTCACTGCGAATATCACGGCCAGACCCTCCTTTTCGATTTGGGCAGAACGCCACTCTGCACCTGCCGTGTTTGTGACGCATGTCCGACCGGTCACTCAGGGCCATCAACCCAATGATGGGAGAGGACCGGCCATCGGCACAGACGCCGCGTTTTAGCAGCTGTGGCCTCGTGGGATCATAGGGCACCGAGACATTAACAACAGCGGCCGTTGCTTCTCGTTTGTGACTGCTTCATCCTGCGGCACAACCCACAACTACTTCTGCTTCTCCTTCAACAACGCGTGCAGGCCGCCAGGAAGGTGGCCAGGTTGGGGATAAATCTCCCACAATAATTGGTGAGGCCAAGGAACAACTTCACTTCTGTCGGGTTTCGTGGGGTCGGTGCCCCTTTTTATGGCCTTCACATTTTCCTCTATAGGATGCAGGCCGTCCTTGTCGTCACGGTAACTGACGTAGTTCCATCTCCCGTCTAGAACACATACTTTTCCCGCTTGAGGCGGACGTCTGCATCTGGGGACTGCTGCTAATTGTGTTTCTCATTATTTGGCTCTGAAGATGGCGGCCAATATGGTGGCCTTCCTTCATTCTAATTACGTTTGCTCTCGAGTCGCCCGGTATCTTTCGACACCGCCACAAGGTTCAAAACCGAATACTGATCACAGACTGGATACACCAGTTAGTAAGTTCAAACTCAATGCTCATTTATTTACACACAGTCAAATATACTCATGCACAAAACGCTACAAACTAAACTATCACTACCGCTAAAGCCTATACTTAGCTTCGGGCGCCCACTCAGTCAGAGGAACAATGGCCGGTGTTCAGTGCTGGGTCGGATTGGTACGGAATAACAGCTGGGAGCGTCTGTCTGGTAGCGTGCGTTGACCTTGGACTTACTTGTTCTGATGTTGCTGTTGGGCAGGTCTCTCCTCGGTGAGAGCCGGGGCCGCAAGAGAGCGATTCTCTCTTGGGAGATTCTTCTTATACCCAAAAGGGGCTTTGCGCGCTTTTGGGTGGTCCTTGAACTTGGCCCCAATTAATTGGGCCTTTTCCCAATCGTTCCCATCGATTTCCTCCAATAAAGGGGTGGCTGCCCTGATGACTGGGCGTGTCCCAGGTGACCGTTGGCCTGCTTCTGGATTCCTCTGGCGCCGGGGTGTCTGTCTTGGTATCGTTTACTTAAATGTTATCTTTTTGTTCCCGGGGATGGCTCATTAGTATGGAAATGGTCTGCAGTATCGATCTTGTCTGGGAGCTGCGGCTCCCATCAACAGACAAACCTTGTACCTGCTTGCTTTCTTAGTATTGTCAATTTTCCCTGCAATCTTTGCAGAGTGTCCATTTTGTAATCGGGAAGTGGCCATCCCAGGTGGCTACAGGACTTCCTCCGGCTTTGCCAGGTGTTCCATGTCGGTGGCTCCTGTGATTAACCCATCATCTCGGTACACTGCCACCCTAGGCAGCTCTCGAAGGATGTTTTCCATTGTCCGCTAGAAAATGGAACTCGCTGATGAGATTCCGAAAGGCAGGCGGGTGTATTCATACAACCCCTTCTGGGCCTTGATGGTGATAAACCTCCTGGATGCCGTATCGAGCTCCAGCTGGACATTACATGGCTCATGTCCAGCTGGATAAACGTGCGGCCTCCAGCCAGCTTTGCGAAGAGATCTTCAATCCACGACAGGGGCCGCCGGTCAAGGCAGGAGGCCCTGTTGAATTTGTAGTCTCTGCAAAGGTGGACCAACTAGTCAGGTTTTGGTACTGGTTGCGGCCCATTCCGCAAACTGTACCGGGTGTATCATGTGGAGGTGCTCCAGCTGCCCAGGGTCAGCCTCTGCTTGGCGAACAAGGTGTAGGGGACCGGGTGTGCCCTGAAATATTTAGGCAGGGTGTCCGGGTTCATGTAGATCTTTACCCTTGCTCCTTTGGCCTTGCCAAGGCCCTCCTGGAAGACCTCAGGATATTTCCCAACAACTTCATATGTGCGCCTGTTTACATCCCGAAGATCTGCTGTCAGTACAGTTGGACGTTTTGCAGACAGTCTCTGACTGGAAGACTGGGGCCTAGCTCTTGCACGACTATTAGGGGAAATCAGACCATCTGTTACCACGGGCGACTGGGTCATGGTCGACCAGGCCCTGGTGTCCCGCAGCCACAGGGGCCCGATGACGGCACAATATGTCATATCTCCAAATTTGCAGATTACACCAAGCTGTGTGGGAGGGTGAGCTGTGAGGAGGATGCAGAGGTCCTTCAGTGTGATTTGGACAAGTTGAGTGAGTGGGTGAATGATTGGCAGATGCGGTATAATGTGGATAAATGTGAGGTTATCCACTTTGGTAACAAAAGCGGGAAGGCAGAATATTTTTTTAAAATATGTTTTTATGAAGAATTTTTCAACAATATTTTCCACCTTACAAACAACCCCCCCCCCCCTCCCGTAACAAAGAAAAGAAAGAGAACTCACGTGGAAAGACATGAACATGGCAAGTCAATAAGATACAGAACTTTGTACATTGGATTCTTCCCGTACATGGCAGTTTCCGGATCATTCATGTGTTTTCTTGTTCGAATGCCCCCCAGAGAACCCCCCCCCCCTCCCTCCCCCCCCCCCTCCCCCCACGAACAACCCACGGACAATGCCCCCCCCATCTCCCCCCCCCCCAGTTGCTGCTGCTGCTGTCCGACCTTCATCTAACGCTCCGCGAGATGGTCTAGGAACGGTTGCCACCGCCTGTAGAACCCCTGCGCAGACCCTCTCAAGGCGAACTTAATCCTCTCCAACTTTATGAACCCAGCCATATCATTTATCCAGGCCTCCACGCTGGGGGGCTTCGCCTCTTTCCACATTAGCAAGATCCTTCGCCGGGCTACTAGGGATGCAAAGGCCAGAATGCTGGCCTCTTTCGCCTCCTGCACCCCCGGTTCGTCCACTACTCCGAATATTGCTAGCCCCCAGCTTGGCTTGACCCGGACTTTCACCACCTGAGATATTGCTCCCGCCACTCCTCTCCAGAACCCCTCCAGTGCCGGGCATGACCAAAACATATGGACATGGTTCGCCGGACTTCCTGAGCACCTCCCACATCTGTCCTCCACCCCAAAGAACCTACTCAACCTCGCCCCCGTCAAGTGCGCTCTGTGAACCACCTTAAATTGTATCAGGCTAAGCCTGGCACACGAGGAAGAGGAATTAACCCTACTTAGGGCATCGGCCCATAGCCCCTCCTCAATCTCCTCCCCCAACTCCTCCTCCCATTTACCTTTCAGCTCCTTTACCAAAGCCTCCCCCTCTTCTTTCATCTCCTGCTATATCGTCGACACCTTGCCCTCTCCGACCCATACGCCCAAAATCACCCTGTCTTGAATCCCTGTGCCGGGAGTAGCGGAAATTCCTTCCCCTGCCGCCTCACAAATGCCCTCACTTGCATGTACCTGAAAGCGTTTCCCGGGGGTAGCCCAAACCTCTCCTCCAGCACCCCTAAGCTCGCAAACGTCCCGTGAATGAACAGGTCCCCCATTCTTCTAATCCCTGCCCGATGCCAGCTCTGAAACCCCCCGTCCATCCTTCCTGGGACAAACCGATGGTTGTCTCTGATCGGGGACCACACCGAGGCTCCCGTCGCACCCCTGTGCCGTCTCCACTGCCCCCAGATCTTTAGCGTTGCCGCCACCACCGGGCTCGTGGTGTACTTTGTTGGCGAGATCGGCAGCAGTGCCGTCACCAGTGCCCTCAGGCTCGTTCCTTTGCAGGACGCCATCTCCAACCTCTTCCATGCCGCCCCTTCTCCCTCCATCACCCACTTGCAGATCATTGCCACGTTGGCTGCCCAATAGTAACCAGCCAAATTCGGCAACGCCAACCCTCCTCTATCTCTGCTACGCTCCAGGAACCCCCTCCTTACCCTCGGGGTCTTACTCGCCCACACAAATCCCGTAATGCTCCTGCTTACCCTCTTAAAGAAGGCCTTAGTAATCACCATTGGGAGGCATTGGAATACAAAAAGAAATCTCGGGAGGACCACCATTTTAACCGACTGTACCCTGCCCGCCAACGAGTGTGGCAACATGTCCCACCTTTTAAAATCCTCCTCCATCTGTTCCACCAACCGCGTCAAATTAAGTTGGTGCAGTGCCCCCCAGCTCCTTGCTACCTGAATCCCCAAGTATCGAAAGCTCCTTTCCGCCCTCCTCAACGGCAGGTCGTCTATCCCTCTTCCCTGATCCCCCGGATGGATCACAAAGAGCTCACTCTTTCCCACGTTGAGCTTATAGCGCGAAAAATCTCCAAACTCCCATAGGATCTGCATAACCTCAACCATCCCCTCCACTGGATCCGTCACATCGTCTGCGTACAGCGACACTCGATGTTCCTCTCCCCCTCGAACCACCCCCTTCCATTTTCCCGACTCCCGTAACGCCATGGCCAAAGGTTCAATTGCCAATGCAAACAGCAGAGGGGACAGGGGGCACCCCTGCCTCGTCCCTCGATACAGCCGGGAATACTCCAACCTCCGCCGGTTCGTGACCACACTCGCCACCGGGGCTCTGTACAGGAGCTTAACCCAACAAATAAACCCTCCCCCAAACCCAAACCTCCTCAACACTTCCCAGAGATACTCCCACTCTACCCGATCGAAGGCCTTCTCCGCGTCCATGGCTGTCACTATCTCCGCTTCTCCCTCCACCGATGGCATCATTATCACAGTCAGTAGCCTCCGCACATTGGTGTTTAGCTGCCTGCCCTTTACAACCCCCGTCTGGTCCTCGTGGATCACCCCCAGGACACAGTCCTCAATCCTCGTGGCCAACATTTTGCCAGCAACTTAGCATCTACATTAAGGAGCGAGATCGGTCTATACGACCCACATTGCAGTGGGTCCTTATCCCGCTTCAAGATCAAAGAGATCGTCGCCTCCGACATTGTCGGGGGCAGGGTCCCCCCCTCCTTTGCTTCATTGAAGGTCCTTACCAGCAACGGGGCTAACAGGTCTACAAACTTCCTATAAAACTCCACCGGGAACCCATCCGGCCCCGGGGCCTTCCCTGCCTGCATGCTCCCCAGTCCTTTAACCAGCTCCTCCACCCCAATTGGCGCCCCCAAACCATCCACCTCCTACTCCTCCACCCTTGGGAACCTCAATTGGTCCAAGAATCGCCGCATCCCCTCTTTCCCCCCTGAAGGCTGGGACCTATACAGCTCCTCGTAAAAGGCCTTAAATGCCTCATTCACTTTCCCTGCCATCCTTGACTCCACCTATTTCCCTCGCTGCCATCCTCTTACGGAGCTGATGTGCCAGCATCCGGCTCGCCTTCTCCCCATATTCATATATCGCCCCCTGTGCCTTCCTCCACTGTGCCTCTGCCTTCACTGTGGTCAACAGGTCGAACTCCGTCTGGAGACTTTGTCTCTCCCTGAGTAGTCCCTCATCAGGGGACTCTGCATAACTCCTGTCCACCCTTAACATCTCCCCCACTAACCTCTCCCTTTCCCTGCCCTCTCTCTTCACCCTATGAGCCCTGATGGAGATTAACTCTCCCCTGACCACCGCCTTCAACGCCTCCATAGTTGGAACAAAAGAATTGGGTCCTCAAAATTTACTTTAAAAGAAGAAGGCTAATGGTATGTTGGCCTTCATAGCGAGAGGATTCGAGTACAGAAGCAGGGATGTGTTGCTGCAATTATGCCGGGCCTTGGTGAGGCCACACCTGGAGTAGTGTGAGCAGTTTTAGTCTCCTTCTCTGAACAAGGATGTTCTTGCTATGGAGGTGATGTACCGTCAATTACCACGAGACGAGAATGGTGAGACAATCGAGGCTTTATTGCACAAGATGTTGTGCCTCCTGCAGCTGGAACCAGAATGGGAGCAGCGCAGGAGAGCAGACACTTTCATACACCGCCTGCTGGGAGGAGACAGCAGGCAGGGATTTACCGTTGTACCTGTAATATACGGGCGGTACCGTAATACATACAATATATCACTAGTGGTGTTCACCACATTCACCCCTTGTTAAAAAAGAGTCAGGCGGGGTTGAAGAAATCATTACAAATTAAGTCTGTCGGGGGCTTTGACCCTCCGCCGTGATTGTCCCAGTCCTGGTGGTGATGTGGGCACCGACGTGGTCACCTGCGACTCCGGGAGCATGTTGTCCTCTTCTTGGCCACCCCTGAGTGGATCCAGTGCGAGGACGGATCCTGCTGGGGTGGGGGCTGCGGTGAGGTTTGCTGGAGGGAGGGCGAGTGGCGCAGTGGTGAAGGACGCAAACGGGGGAGTAAGGGGCGGTGTCAGGTCGGGGGTCATGGGTGGGGACCCAGCGGGTGCCAGGTCCCGGCGGGAGACTGTGTCCTGGCGCCCATCAGGGTGTGCCACGTAGGCGTACTGTGGGTTGGAGGAGGTGGACTTTCCCGACCAAGGGATCCGATTTATGGCTCCGCACATGTTTCCGGAGGAGGACAGGTCCAGGAACTGTCAGCCATGTTGGGAGCGGGACCCCGGAGGTAGACTTCCTGGGGAAGGCAAACACACGTTCGTGAGGAGTCTCATTAGTGGCGGTGCAGAGAAGTGACCGGATGGAGTGGAACGCATCGGGAAGGACCTCCTGCCAGCGGGAGACTGGGAGATTTCTAGACCGTAGGGCCAGCAGGACGGCCATCCAGACCGTCCCGTTCTCCCTCTCCACCTGCCCGTTTCCCCGGGGGTTGTACCTGGTCGTCCTGCTTGAGACGATGCCCTTGCTGAGCAGGAACTGACGCAGCTCATCGCTCATGAAGAAGGATCCCCGATCGCTGTGGATATAGGCGGGGAAACCGAACAGAGTGAAGATGCTGTGCAGGGCTTTGATGACCGTGGCAGAAGTCATGTCGGGGCATGGGATGGCGAAAGGGATCCGGGAGTACTCGTCAATTACGCTGAGGAAGTACACGTTGCGGTCGGTGGAGGGGAGGGGCCCTTTGAAGTCCACGCTGAGGCGTTCGAAGGGGCGGGAGGCCTTCACCAGGCGCGTTCTATCTGGCCGGTAGAAGTGCGGCTTGCACTCTGCGCAGATTTGGCAGTCTCTGGTGACGGTCCTGACCTCCTCAATGGAGTAGGGCAGGTTGCGGGCCTTGACAAAATGGAAGAACTGGGTGACCCCCGGGTGGCAGAGGTTATAGTGGAGAGCCCGGAGTCGGTCCACTTGTGCGCTGGCACATGTACCGCGGGATAGGGCATCGGGGGGCTCGTTGAGCTTCCCTGGGCAATCTCATAATTATAGGTGGAGAGCTCGATCCTCCACCTCAAAATCTTGTCATTTTTGATCTTGCCCTGCTGTGTGTTATTGAACATGAAGGCAACCGACCGTTGGTCAGTGAGGAGAGTGAATCTCCTGCCAGCCAGGTAATGTCTCCAATGTTGCACAGCTTCCACAATGGCCTGGGCCTCCTTTTCGACAGAGGAGTGCTGAATTTCAGAGGCGTGGAGGGTGCGGGAAAAGAAGGCCACGCATCTGCCCGCCTGGTTGAGGGTGGCGGGAGTTCCAGGAGGGGGCGCATGCGGTCGGAGTCGGGCCCTAGGACTCCATTTTCCACTACGTAGCCAAGGATGGCTAAGCGGTTGGTGCGGAACACGCATTTCTCCTTATTGTGTTATGGGTGAGGCATTTTCAGAACCCCAAAATGTATCATGGAGTTCAACCAACCTCTCCCTTTAATGTATTGTTGCTTTTCCAAGCACACGGCTTGTTCCCTAGGTGTGGGATTACAATTATGGACTCGTGAGTTTTTAAGCACAAAACAATGTTTATTCCATTAACTCAACTTAACATCTTAAATAAACATTGGATCTCTTAACACCCCTTACTTCAAAGATAACTCAGAAAATATTGCAACAGTAAATAATTCCTCAAAATGTTCCTCCAAACTTCCAAGAGACTTAACACCTTTAAACAAAATCACATCAGGTTAAAGGCTTCACTCTTATAAGTTAAAATCACCCAAATGATCCAGAGATAGTCTTTCATGGCAGGGATCCAGCTCACTTCAAACACAGACACACACAAGCTGCTTTTTCAAAACTGAAACTTCAAAATGGCTGATCTAAAGCCCAGCTCCACCCACTCTCTGACATCACTGTTTTCTTAAAGGTACATTGCTGAAACATCCATGTTTTAAACGTACTCTCACATGACAATTGTATGTGAGGTTAAGGAGTTTGGCGGTATGGAGGAATTTTTGGAGGTTTGCGTCGTGGTCCTGCTGATCGTGGCCGCAGATGGCAACGTTATCTAGGTACGGGAAGGTGGCCCGCAGCCCGTACTGGTCAACCATTCGGTCCATCTCTCGCTGGAAGACCGAGACCCCATTGGTGACGCCGAAGGGAACTCTAAGGAAGTGATAGAGGAGGCTATCTGCTTCGAACGCAGTGTATTGGCGGTCCTCCGGGCGGATGGGGAGCTGGTGGTAAGTGGACGTCAAGTCAACTGTAGAGAAGACCCGATACTGCGCAATCTGATTGACCATGTCAGATATGCATGGGAGGGGGTACGCGTCGAGCTGTGTGTACCGATTGATGGTCTGACTGTAGTCAATGACCATCCTGTGCTTCTCCCCAGTCTTCACTACCAGTACCTGAGCTCTCCAGGGGCTGTTGCTGGCCTAAATGATCCCCTCCAGCAGAAGCCGCTGGACCTCCGACCTGATGAAGGTCCTGTCCTGGGCACTGTACCGTCTGCTCCTGGTGGCGACGGGTTTGCAGTCCGGGCTGAGGTTTGCAAACAGTGAAGGTGGATCGACCTCAAGGGTCGTGAGGCCGCAGACGGTGAGGGGGGAGGCAGGGGCCCGCCGAATTTCAACGTAGGGCTTTGGAGATGGCATTGAAAATCCAGGCCTAGCAACAGGGCAGCGCAGAGGTGGGGGAGGACGTAGAGCCGGAAGTTGCTGTACTCTACGCCCTGGACGGTGAGGGTCACGATACAGTAACCCCGGATTTCAACGAAATGGGATCCGGAGGCCAGGGAGATTTTCTGGGTGACGGGGTGTACCGGGAGGGAGCAGCGCCTTACCGTAGTGGGGTGGATGAAGCTCTCTGTGCTCCCGGAGTCAAAGAGGCAGGTCGTCTCGTGCCCGTTGATTTTCACCGTCATCGTGGCGGCCGCGAGGTTGCGGGGCCGGGACTGGCCCAGGGTGATGGAGACGAGCTGCGGCAGATGCTGGGAGGTCCCGGGCTGGTCAGCGGTGGCGGAGGCATCAGTAGGCAGTGAACGGACAGACGAGCAGGGGTCCTGAGGCACAGTCCAAAATGGTGCCGAAGATGGCGGCGCCCACGGGGCGCACGTGGGGGTGTAGGAACGCCGGGCCTGGAAACAGCGGCGACCGACCGAGCCTGGCAAACAGAAACAAAGTGTCCTTTCTTCCCACACCCGTTGCAGGTCGCGCTCCGAGCCGGGCAGCGCTGCCTGGGGTGTTTGCTTTGTCCACAGAAATAACACTTGGGCCCCCCGGAGTTGGCTGGCTGCCGCGCGGCACAGGCTTGCGGTGAGCTGGAGTCGGCAGCTGGTGGGGCCCACGATGCCCACGAGGGTGCCGCGCGGTCGGGGGTGTAGGACTCCAGGTTACGGGAGGTCACTTCTCGTGAATTAGCAAGCTGCCTACTCTCCGCAAGATCGAGCTTACCCCCTTCCAATAGTCGCTGGCGAACGTATACAGACTTCATGCCCGTGACGTAAGCGTCTCTAATTAATAGTTCGGTGTTTGGACTGCCGAGACTGCCTGGCAGTCACAGTTCCTACTGAGGATCTGTAGGGCCCGCAAGAAATTGTTCAGAGTCCCCCCGGGGAGTTGCCGTCTCGTGGCCAGGAGGTGCCTGGCTACACTTGGTTCACCGGTTTAACGTAATGTCCCTTTCGGAGCATCATCGCTTCTGAGTAGGTGGGCGCATCCCGGATGAGGGGGAAAATTTCAGGGCTCACCCGTGAGTAGAGGACTTGGAGCTTCTGTGGGTCCGAGATTTCTTCAGTGGCTGCTCTGAGGTAGCCTTCGAAGCAGGCTAGCCAGTGGTCGAAGGTGGACGTGGCGTTGGCTGCGTGAGGGCTCAGCTACAGGCGATCAGGCTTGACCAGGACATCCATGTTTTAAAATCTTGTGCAATAAATTGATGTACAGTCAATTACCACGAGACGAGAATGGTGGAACAATCGAGGCTTTATTGCACAAGATGTTGTGCCTCCTGCAGCTGGAACCAGAATGGGAGCAGCGCAGGAGAGCAGACACTATGATACGCCGCCTGCTGGGAGGAGCCAGCAGGCAGGGATTTACCGTTGTACCTGTAATATACGAGCAGTGCCGTAATACATAGAATATATCGCTAGTGGTGTTTACCACAGGAGGGAGTGCAGAGAAGTTGTACCAGGCTGATTCCTGGGATGGCCTGACTTACATACGAGGAGAGATTGAATTGGTTAGGATTGTATTTGCTGAGTTCAGATAGAAACCTATAAAATTCTAACCGGACCGGGCAGGGTTGATGCAGGAAGGATGTTCCCGAGGTCAGCAGCAAGCGGCACTCCCCACGCCAATGGGAGGATGCAAATGGCTCAATTGCATCTGATTAACAGGCGAGAAGCTGAGAGAGAACCTGGCCCCACTCCTGGTGCCTGAGAAGACACTCCGGCGGGACCGAACTGAGAATCCTGCCTGATGTCCCAGGTGCCACCCTCACCATTCCTGGGCATGTGCTGTCTCACCAGCAGGACAGACACAGCAGAGGTGGTGGCACAGTGGTATATAGCCGGAAGCTGCCCTGGGAATTGTCAACATCTCTCTGGACCCCATGAAGTCTCCTGGCTTCAGGTTAAACATGGACAAGGAAACCTCCTGCTGATTACCTCGTACCGGCCACCATCAGCTGATGAATCAGTTCTCCTCCATGTTGAACACCACGTGGAGGAAGCACTGAGGGTGGCAAGGGCACAGAATATACTCTGGGTGGGGGTTTCAATGTCCATCACCAAGAGTGGCTCGGTGATACCACCACTGACCGAGCTGGCCGGGTCCTAAAGGACAGAGCTGCTAGACTGGGACTGCAGCAGGCGGTGAGGGAACCAACAAGAGGGAAAAACACACTGGACCTCACCCTCACCAGCCTGCCTGCTGCAGATGCACCTGTCCCTGACAGTATCGGTAGAAGTGACCACCGCACGGTCCCTGTGGAAATGCAGGCCCTGCCTTCACAATGAAGATACCCTCCATCGTGTTCTGTGGTTCCACCACCATGCTAAGATTGATTTCAAACAGATCGAGCAACTCAAGACTAGGCACCCATGAGGCGCTGAGGGCCATCAGCAGCAGAACTATAAGAATAATCTTTATTGTCACAAGTAGATTTACATTAACACTTCAATGAAAAATGAAAATGAAAATCGCTTATTGTCACGAGTAGGCTTCAATGAAGTTACTGTGAAAAGCCCCCAGTCACCATATTCCGGCGCCTCTTCAGGGAGGCTGATACGGGAATCAAACCGTGCTACTGGCCTGCCTTGGTCTGCTTTCAAAGCCAGCTCTTTAGCCCTGTGCTAAACCAGACCCGTTACTGAAGGTAATGTGAAAATCCCTTAGTCGCCACATGATGGCGCAGCTGACCACAATCTGCAACCTCACGGCCCAGCATATCTCCCTCTCTAGTATTACCACCCAGCCAGGGCATCAAACGTGGTTCAATGAAGGGTACAGACTAGCATGTCAAGGACAACACCAGGCACACCGAAAAATGATGTGTCAACCTCGTGTCTCCTGCTCCTATTATCCATGATCAAGGATTTCATAGCAAAGCAGTTGGAAAGCAATGCTGTAATCAAACAGTCAGCATGGACTTACGAAAGGAAAATCGTGCTTGACAAACCTACTAGAAACCTTTGAAGATGTAACTAGAAGAGCTGACCAGGGAGAACCAGTGGATGTGCTTTATTTAGGCTTTCATAAGGCTTTCGATGAGGTCTCAACGAGCCCCCCGATGCCCTATCCCGAGGTACATGTGCCAGTGCACAAGTGGACTGACCTCGGACCCCGCACGACGCTCTCTGTCACCCAGGGGTCACCCGGTTCCTTCACTTCATAAAGGCCCGCAATCTGCCCTACTCCATTGAGGAGGTCCGGCCTATCACCAGAGACTGCCAGGTATGCGCGGAGTGCAAACCGCACTTCCACCGGTGCCAGACCATGCGCGCCTGGTGAAGGGCTCAGCGTGGATTTCAAAGGGCCCCTCCCCTCCACCGACCGTAACACGGACATCCTCAGTGTGGTCGATGAACACTCCAGATTCCCCTTTGCCGTCCCATGCCCCAATATGACATCTGCCACCGTCATCAAAGCCCCCAGCACCATCTTCGCTCTGTTCGGTTTCCCCGCCTACATCCACAGCGACCGGGGATCCTCCTTTATGAGCGATGAGCTGCGTCAGTTCCTGCTCAGCAAGGACATTGCCTCGAGCAGGACGGCCAGCTACAACCCCCGGGGGAACGGGCAGGTGGAGCGGGAGAATGGGACGGTCTGGAAGGCCGTCCAGCTGGCCCTACGGTCCATAATTCTCCCGGTGTCCCGCTGGCAGGAGGTCCTCCCCGACGCCCTCCACTCCATCCGATCACTACATTGCACTGCGACTAATGCAACCCCCCATGAACGTCTCCTTGCCTTCCCCAGGAAGTCCACCTCCGGGGTTTCGCTCCCAACGTGGCTGGCCGCTCCAGGACCCATTCTCCTCCGCAAGCACGCGCGGCCCCACAAGGCAGAACCATTGGTCGAGAGGGTACAGCTACTCCATGCAAACCCGCAGTACGCCGCGGCGTACCCCGACTGCCGCCAAGACACCGTCTCCCTCAGGGACCTGGCACCAGCTGGGTCCCCACACCATCCCCCCCTCTGCCCCGGTGCCACACTTCCTCCCCCCAGCGCACCTCACCACAGAGCCCGCTCCAGGACAATCCGTCCTCCCCTTGGTCCCACCCGGGGATGAAGATGAGGTCTCCACTCTCCCGGAGTCACCAGCGACCGAGCCGCGCCTGCATCGCCACCGGGACTGCGGCGCTCACAATGGAGAATCAAGGCACCCGAATGGCTGAATTTGTGAACTTTCCCCAAAATGTTAACCTTAAAATGCATGTCAATAGTTTTCCACCACCCCCGCTAGACTCTTTTTTAACAGGGGGCAGTCACTACTGTTGTATATATCACATACAAGATGTACTACAGGTACGGGGGGTAGATCCCTGCCTGCTGGCTCCGCCCAGTAGTCGGAGTATAAATGTGTGTGCTCACCGAGCTGCAGCCATTTCGGCAGCAGCTGCAGGAGGCCACACATCTCTGCGTAATAAAGCCTCGATTACTCTCTACTCTCGCCTCGTCGGAATTGATAGTGCATCAATGTGTGAGGGAGCGGGGCGAGATGTGTCTGATTCATCACTCGTGGGATTCGATGCATCCCTTTAACACTGCACTGTAATTGCAGTCCAGAGTACTGCTTCTCACACTCTTTGCATCTTACTGCTGTCCATACTTATTAATGTTCCACCGAATCCATCATGGCAACAGTGTAGAGGGAGCTTTACTCTGTATCTAACCTCGTGCTGTACCTGTCCTGGGAGTGTTTGATGGGGACAGTGTAGAGGGAGCTTTACTCTGTATCTAACCCCATGCTGTACCTGTCCTGGGAGTGTTTGATGGGGACAGTGTAGAGGGAGCTTTACTCTGTATCTAGCCCCATGCTCTACCTGTCCTGGGAGTGTTTGATGGGGACAGTGTAGAGGGAGCTTTACTCTGTATCTAACCCCGTGCTGTACCTGTCCTGGGAGTGTTTGATGGCGACAGTGTAGAGGGAGCTTTACTCTGTATCTAACCCCGTGCTGTACCTGTCCTGGGATTGTTTGATGGGGACTATGAGGGGGAGCTTTACTCTGTATCTAACCACGTGCTGTACCTGTCCTGGGAGTGTTTGATGGGGACAGTGTAGAGGCAGCTTTGCTATGTATCTAACCCAGTGCTGTACCTGTCCTGGGAGTGTTTGATGTGGACAGTGTAGAGGGAGCTTTACTCTGTATCTAACCCCGTGCTGTACCTGTCCTGGGAGTGTTTGATGGGGACAGTGTAGAGGGAGCTTTACTCTGTATCGAACCCCGTGAAATGCCTCTCCTGGGAGTGTTTGATGGGGACAGTGTAGAGGGAGCTTTACTCTGTATCTAACCCCGTGCTGTACTTATCCTGGGAGTGTTTGATGGGGACAGTGTAGAGGGAGCTTTACTCTGTATCTAACCCCGTGCTGTACCTGTCCTGGGAGCGTTTGATGGGGACAGTGTAGAGGGAGCGAAACTCTGTATCTAACCCCGTGCTGTACCTGTCCTGGGAGTGTTCGATTGGGACAGTGTAGAGGGAGCTTTACTCTCTATCTAACCCCTGCTGTACCTGTCCTGGGAGCGTTTGATGGGGTCAGTGTAGAGGGAGGTTTACTCTGTATCTAACCCCTGCTGTACCAGTCCTGGGAGCGTTTTATGGGGACAGTGTAGAGGGAGGTTTACTCTGTATCTAACCCCTGCTCTACCTGTCCTGGGAGCGTTTGATGGGGACAGTGTAGAGGGAGCTTTACTCTGTATCTATCCCCGTGCTGTACCTGTCCTGGGAGTGTTTGATGGGGACAGTGTAGAGGGAGCTTTACTCTGTATCTAACCCCGTGCTGTCCGTGTCCTGGGAGTGTTTGATGGGGACAGTGGAGAGGGTGCGTTACTCTGTATCTAACCCCGTGCTGTACCTGTCCTGGGAGTGTTTGATGGGGACAGTGTAGAGGGAGCTTTACTCTGTATATGACCCCGTGCTGTACCTGTCCTGGGAGTGTTTGATGGGGACAGTGTAGAGGGAGCTTTACTCTGTATCTAACCCCGTGCTGTACCTGTCCTGGGAGCGTTTGATGGGGACAGTGTAGAGGGAGGTTTACTCTGTATCTAACCCCTGCTGTACCTGTCCTGGGAGTGTTTGATGGGGACAGTGTAGAGGGAGCTTTACTCTGTACCTAACCCCGTGCTGTACCTGTCCTGGGAGTGTTTGATGGGGACAGTGGAGAGGGAGCTTTACTCTGTATATGACCCCGTGCTGTACCTGTCCTGGGAGTGTTTAATGGGGACAGTGGAGAAGGGGCTTTACTCTGTATCTAACACCGTGCTGTACCTGGCCTGGGAGTGTTGGATGGGGACAGTGTATATGGAGTTTTACTCTGTATCTGACCCCGTGTTGTACCTGTCCTGGGAGTGTTTGTTGGGGACAGTGTAGAGGGAGCTTTACTCTGTATCTAACCCCGTGCTGTACCTGTCCTGGGAGTGTTTGATGGGGACAGTGCAGAGGGAGCTTTACTCTGTATCTAACCCTGTGCTGTACCTGTCCTGGGAGTGTTTGATGGGGACAGTGTAGAGGGAGGTTTACTCTCTTTCTAACCCCTGCTGTACCTGTCCTGGGAGCGTTTGATGGGGTCAGTGTAGAGGGAGGATTACTCTGTATCTAACCCATGCTGTACCTGTCCTGGGAGCGTTTGATGGGGACAGTGTAGAGGGAGGTTTACTCTGTATCTAACCCCTGCTGTACCTGTCCTGGGAGCGTTTGATGGGAACAGTGTAGAGGGAGCTTTACTCTGTATCTAACCCCGTGCTGTACCTGTCCTGGGAGTGTTTGATGGGGACAGTGTAGAGGGAGCTTTACTCTGTATCTAACACTGTGCTGTACCTGTCCTGGGAGTGTTTGATGGGGACAGTGTAGAGGGAGCTTTACTCTGTATCGAACCCCGTGAAATGCCTCTCCTGGGAGTGTTTGATGGGGACAGTGTAGAGGGAGCTTTACTCTGTATCTAACCCCGTGCTGTACTTATCCTGGGAGTGTTTGATGGGGACAGTGTAGAGGGAGCTTTACTCTGTATCTAACCCCGTGCTGTACCTGTCCTGGGAGCGTTTGATGGGGACAGTGTAGAGGGAGCTATACTCTGTATCTAACCCCGTGCTGTACCTGTCCTGGGAGTGTTCGATTGGGACAGTGTAGAGGGAGCTTTACTCTCTATCTAACCCCTGCTGTACCTGTCCTGGGAGCGTTTGATGGGGTCAGTGTAGAGGGAGGTTTACTCTGTATCTAACCCCTGCTGTACCAGTCCTGGGAGCGTTTTATGGGGACAGTGTAGAGGGAGGTTTACTCTGTATCTAACCCCTGCTCTACCTGTCCTGGGAGCGTTTGATGGGGACAGTGTAAAGGGAGCTTTACTCTGTATCTATCCCCGTGCTGTACCTGTCCTGGGAGTGTTTGATGGGGACAGTGTAGAGGGAGCTTTACTCTGTATCTAACCCCGTGCTGTCCGTGTCCTGGGAGTGTTTGATGGGGACAGTAGAGAGGGTGCGTTACTCTGTATCTAACCCCGTGCTGTACCTGTCCTGGGAGTGTTTGATGGGGACAGTGGAGAGGGAGCTTTACTCTGTATATGACCCCGTGCTGTACCTGTCCTGGGAGTGTTTAATGGGGACAGTGGAGAAGGGGCTTTACTCTGTATCTAACACCGTGCTGAACCTGGCCTGGGAGTGTTGGATGGGGACAGTGTATATGGAGTTTTACTCTGTATTTGACCCCGTGTTGTACCTGTCCTGGGAGTGTTTGATGGGGACAGTGTAGAGGGAGCTTTACTCTGTATCTAACCCCGTGCTGTACCTGTCCTGGGAGTGTTTGATGGGGACAGTGCAGAGGGAGCTTTACTCTGTATCTAACCCTGTGCTGTACCTGTCCTAGGATGTGTTTGATGGGGACAGTGTAGAGGGAGATTTACTCTGTATCTAACCCTGTGCTGTACCTGCCCTGGGAGCGTTTGATGGGGACAGTGTAGAGGGAGGTTTACTCTCTTTCTAACCCCTGCTGCACCTGTCCTGGGAGCGTTTGATGGGGTCAGTGTAGAGGGAGGATTACTCTGTATCTAACCCATGCTGTACCTGTCCTGGGAGCGTTTGATGGGGACAGTGTAGAGGGAGGTTTACTCTGTATCTAACCCCTGCTGTACCTGTCCTGGGAGCGTTTGATGGGAACAGTGTAGAGGGAGCTTTACTCTGTATCTAACCCCGTGCTGTACCTGTCCTGGGAGTGTTGGATGGGGACAGTGTATATGGAGTTTTACTCTGTATCTAACCCCGTGTTGTACCTGTCCTGGGAGTGTTTGATGGGGACAGTGTAGAGGGAGCTTTACTCTGTATCTAACCCCGTGCTGTACCTGTCCTGGGAGTGGTTGATGGGGACAGTGCAGAGGGAGCTTTACTCTGTATCTAACCCCGTGCTGGACCTGTCCTGGGAGTGTCTGATGGGGTCAGTGTAGAGGGAGATTTACTCTGTATCTAACCCGGTGCTGTACCTGTCCTGGGAGTGTTTGATGGGGACAGTGGAGATGGAGCTTTACTCTGTATCTAACCCCGTGCTGTACCTGGCCTGGGAGTGTTTGATGGGGACTGTGTAGATGGAGCTTTACTCTGTATCTCACCCCGTGCTGTACCTGTCCTGGGAGTGTTTGATGTGGACTTTGTAGACGGACTTTTACTCTGCATCTAACCCCGTGTTCTACCTGTCCTGGGAGTGTTCGATTGGGACAGTGTAGAGGGACCTTTACTCTGTATCTAACCCCGTGCTGTACCTGTCCTGGCAGTGTTTGATGGGAACAGTGTAGATGGAGTTTTACTCTGTATCTAACCCCGTGTTGTACCTGTCCTGGGAGCGTTTGATTGGGACAGTGTAGTGGGAGCTTTACTCTGTATCTAACCCCGTGTTGTACCTGTCCTGGGAGTGTTTGATTGGGACAGTGTAGAGGGAGCTTTACTCTGTATCTAACCCCGTGCTGTACCTGTCCTGGGAGTGTTTGATGGGGACAGTCTAGAGGGAGCTTTACTCTGTATCTAACCCCGTGCTGTACCTGTCCTGGTAGTGTTTGATGGGGACAGTGTAGAGGGAGCTTTACTCTGTATCTAAACCCGTGCTGTACCTGTCCTGGGCGTGTTTGATGGGGACAGTCTAGAGGGAGCTTTACTCTGTATCTAACCCCGTGCTGTACCTGCCCTGGGAGCGTTTGATGGGGACTGTGTAGAGGGAGGTTTACTCTGTATCTAACCCATGCTGTACCTGTCCTGGGAGCGTTTGATGGGGACAGTGTAGAGGGAGGTTTACTCTGTATCTAACCCCGTGCTGTACCTGTCCTGGGAGTGTTTGATGGGGACAGTGGAGAGGGAGCTTTACTCTGTATATGACCCCGTGCTGTACCTGTCCTGGGAGTGTTTGCTGGGGACTGTGTAGAGGGAGATTTACTCTGTATCTAACCCCGTGCTGTACCTGTCCTGGGAGTGTTTGATGGGGACAGTGTTCAGGGAGGTTTACTCTGTATCTACCCCCTGCTGTACCTGTCCTGGGAGCGTTTGATGGGGTCAGTGTAGAGGGAGGTTTACTCTGTATCTAACCCCTGCTGTACCTGTCCTGGGAGCGTTTGATGGGGACAGTGTAGAGGGAGGTTTACTCTGTATCTAACCCCTGCTCTACCTGTCCTGGGAGCGTTTGATGGGGACAGTGTAGAGGGAGCTTTACTCTGTATCTAACCCCGTGCTGTACCTGTCCTGGGAGTGTTTGATGGGGACAGTGTAGAGGGAGCTTTACTCTGTATCTAACCCCGTGCTGTCCCTGTCCTGGGAGTGTTTGATGGGGACAGTGTAGAGGGAGCTTTACTCTGTATCTAACCCCGTGCTGTACCTGTCCTGGGAGTGTTTGATGGGGACAGTGTAGAGGGAGCTTTACTCTGTATATGACCCCGTGCTGTACCTGTCCTGGGAGTGTTTGATGGGGACAGTGGAGAAGGGGCTTTACTCTGTATCTAACACCGTGCTGTACCTGGCCTGGGAGTGTTGGATGGGGACAGTGTATATGGAGTTTTACTCTGTGTCTAACCCCGTGTTGTACCTGTCCTGGGAGTGTTTGATGGGGACAGTGTAGAGGGAGCTTTACTCTGTATCTAACCCCGTGCTGTACCTGTCCTGGGAGTGTTTGATGGGGACAGTGCAGAGGGAGCTTTACTCTGTATCTTACCCCGTGCTGGACCTGTCCTGGGAGTGTGTGATGGGGTCAGTGTAGAGGGAGCTTTACTCTTTATCTAACCCGGTGCTGTACCTGTTCTGGGAGTGTTTGATGGGGACAGTGTAGATGGAGCTTTACTCTGTATCTAACCCCGTGCTGTACCTGGCCTGGGAGTGTTTGATGGGGACTGTGTAGATGGAGTTTTACTCTGTATCTCACCCCGTGCTGTACCTGTCCTGGGAGTGTTTGATGGGGACAGTGTAGATGGAGTTTTACTCTGTATCTAACCCTGTGCTGTACCTGTCCTGGGAGTGTTTGATGGGGACAGTGTAGAGGGAGATTTACTCTGTATCTAACCCCGTGCTGTACCTGTCCTGGGTGTGTTTGATGGGGACTGTGTAGATGGAATTTTACTCTGTATCTAACCCCGTGTTGTACCTGTCCTGGGAGTGTTTGATGGGGACAGTGTAGAGGGAGCTTTACTCTGTATCTAACCCTGTGCTGTACCTGTCCTGGGAGTGTTTGATGGGGACAGTGTAGAGGGAGCTATACTCTGTATATGACCCCGTGCTGTACCTGTCCTGGCAGTGTTTGATGGGGACAGTGGAGAAGGGGCTTAACTCTGTATGTAACCCTGTGCTGTACATGTCGTGGGAGTGTTTGATGGGGACAGTGTAGAGGGAGATTTACTCTGTATCTAACCCCGTGCTGTACCTGCCCTGGGAGCGTTTGATGGGGACAGTGTAGAGGGAGGTTTACTCTCTTTCTAACCCCTGCTGTACCTGTCCTGGGAGCGTTTGATGGGGTCAGTGTAGACGGAGGTTTACTCTGTATCTAACCCATGCTGTACCTGTCCTGGGAGCGTTTGATGGGGACAGTGTAGAGGGAGGTTTACTCTGTATCTAACGCCTGCTGTACCTGTCCTGGGAGCGTTTGATGGGAACAGTGTAGAGGGAGCTTTACTCTGTATCTAACCCCGTGCTGTACCTGTCCTGGGAGTGTTTGATGGGGACAGTGTAGAGGGAGCTTTACTCTGTATCTAACCCTGTGCTGTACCTGTCCTGGGAGTGTTTGATGGGGACAGTGTAGAGGGAGCGTTGCTCTGTATCTAACACCGTGCTGTACCTGGCCTGGGAGTGTTTGATGGGGACAGTGTAGAGCGACCTTTACTCTGTATCTAACCCCGTGCTGTACCTGTCCTGGGAGTGTTCGATGGGGACAGTGTATATGGAGTTTTACTCTGTATCTAACCCCGTGTTGTACCTGTCCTGGGAGTGTTTGATGGGGACAGTGTAGAGGGAGCTTTACTCTGTATCTAACCCCGTGCTGTACCTGTCCTGGGAGTGTTTGATGGGGACAGTGCAGAGCGAGCTTTACTCTGTATCTAACCCCGTGCTGGATCTGTCCTGGGAGTGTTTGATGGGGTCAGTGTAGAGGGAGATTTACTCTGTATCTAACCCGGTGCTGTATCTGTCCTGGGAGTGTTTGATGGGGACAGTGTAGATGGAGCTTTACTCTGTATCTAACCCCGTGCTGTACCTGGCCTGGGAGTGTTTGATGGGGACTGTGTAGATGGACTTTTACTCTGTATCTAACCCCGTGTTGTACCTGTCCTGGGAGTGTTCGATTGGGACAGTGTCGAGGGACCTTTGCTCTGTATCTAACCCCGTGTTGTACCTGTCCTGGGAGTGTTTGATGGGGACTGTGTAGATGGACTTTTACTCTGTATCTAACCCCGTGTTGTACCTGTCCTGGGAGTGTTTGATTGGGACAGTGTAGTGGGAGCTTTACTCTGTATCTAACCCCGTGTTGTACCTGTCCTGGGAGTGTTTGATTGGGACAGTGTAGAGGGAGCTTTACTCTGTACCTAACACCGTGCTGTACCTGTCCTGGGAGTGTTTGATGGGGACAGTGTAGAGGGAGCTTTACTCTGTATCTAACCCCGTGCTATACCTGTCCTGGGAATGTTTGATGGGGACAGTGTATATGTAGTTTTACTCTGTATCTAACCCCGTGTTGTACCTGTCCTGGGAGTGTTGATGGGGACAGGGCAGAGGGAGCTTCACTCTGTATCTAACCCCGTGCTGTACCTGTCCTGGGAGTGTTTGATGGGGACAGTGCAGAGGGAGCTTTACTCTGTATCTAACCCTGTGCTGGACCTGTCCTGGGAGTGTTTGATGGGATCAGCGTAGAGGGAGCTTTACTCTGTATCTAACCCGGTGCTGTACCTGTCCTGGGAGTGTTTGATGGGGACTGTGTAGATGGACTTTTACTCTGTATCTAACCCCGTGTTGCACCTGTCCTGGGAGTGTTCGAATGGGACAGTGTAGAGGGAGCTTTACTCTGTATCTAACCACGTGCTGTACCTGTCCTGGCAGTGTTTGATGGGAACAGTGTGGATGGAGTTTTACTCTGTATCTAACCCCGTGTTGTACCTGTCCTGGGAGTGTTTGATTGGGACAGTGTAGAGGGAGCTTTACTCTGTATCTAACCCCGTGTTGTACCTGTCCTGGGAGTGTTTGATTGGGACAGTGTAGAGGGAGCTTTACTCTGTATCTAA
Organism: Scyliorhinus torazame; assembly: GCF_047496885.1. Taxonomy (NCBI): domain Eukaryota; kingdom Metazoa; phylum Chordata; class Chondrichthyes; order Carcharhiniformes; family Scyliorhinidae; genus Scyliorhinus; species Scyliorhinus torazame. Next base: position 219,590,022 of record NC_092718.1, on the reverse strand, counting down.
CCCCTTGCTGTACCTGTCCTGGGAGTGTTTGATGGGGACAGTGTAGAGGGAGCTTTACTCTGTATCTAACCCCGTGCTGTACCTGTCCTGGTAGTGTTTGATGGGGACAGTGTAGAGGGAGCTTTACTCTGTATCTAACCCCGTGCTGTACCTGTCCTGGGCGTGTTTGATGGGAACAGTCTAGAGGGAGCTTTACTCTGTATCTAACCCCGTGCTGTACCTGTCCCGGGAGTGTTTGATGTGGACAGTGTAGAGGGAGCTTTACTCTGTATCTAACCCCGTGCTGTACCTGTCCTGGGAGTGTTTGATGGGGACAGTGTAGAGGGAGCTTTACTCTGTATCTAACCCCGTGCTGTACCTGTCCTGGGAGTGTTTGATGGGGACAGGGTAGAGGGAGCTTTACTCTGTATCTAACCCCGTGCTGTACCTGGTCTGGGAGTGTTTCTTGGGGGCAGTGTAGAGGGAGCTTTAGTCTGTATCTAACCCCGTGCTGTACCTGGCCTGGGAGTGTTTGATGGGGACAGTGTATATGTAGTTTTACTCTGTATCTAACCCCGTGCTGTACCTGTCCTGGGAGTGTTTGATGGGGACAGTGGAGATGGAGCTTTACTCAGTATCTAACCCCGTGCTGGACCTGTCCTGGGAGTGTTTGATGGGGTCAGTGTAGAGGGAGCTTTACTCTGTATCTAACCCCGTGCTTTACCTGTCCTGGGAGTGTTTGATGGGGACAGTGTAGATGGAGCTTTACTCTGTATCTAACCCCGTGCTGTACCTGGCCTGGGAGTGTTTGATGGGGACTGTGTAGATGGAGCTTTACTCTGTATCTCACCCCGTGCTGTACCTGTCCTGGGAGTGTTTGATGGGGACAGTGTAGATGGAGTTTTACTCTGTATCTAACCCTGTGCTGTACCTGTCCTGGGAGTGTTTGATGGGGACAGTGTAGAGGGAGCTTTACTCTGTATCTAACCCCGTGCTGCACCTGTCCTGGGAGTGTTTGATGTGGACTTTGTAGACGGACTTTTACTCTGCATCTAACCCCGTGTTCTACCTGTCCTGGGAGTGTTCGATTGGGACAGTGTAGAGGGACCTATACTCTGTATCTAACCCCGTGCTGTACCTGTCCTGGCAGTGTTTGATGGGAACAGTGTAGATGGAGTTTTACTCTGTATCTAACCCCGTGTTGTACCTGTCCTGGGAGCGTTTGATTGGGACAGTGTAGTGGGAGCTTTACTCTGTATCTAACCCCGTGTTGTACCTGTCCTGGGAGTGTTTGATTGGGACAGTGTAGATGGAGCTTTACTCTGTATCTAACCCCGTGCTGTACCTGTCCTGGGAGTGTTTGATGGGGACAGTCTAGAGGGAGCTTTACTCTGTATCTAACCCCGTGCTGTACCTGTCCTGGTAGTGTTTGATGGGGACAGTGTAGAGGGAGCTTTACTCTGTATCTAAACCCGTGCTGTACCTGTCCTGGGCGTGTTTGATGGGGACAGTCTAGAGGGAGCTTTACTCTGTATCTAACCCCGTGCTGTACCTGCCCTGGGAGCGTTTGATGGGGACTGTGTAGAGGGAGGTTTACTCTGTATCTAACCCATGCTGTACCTGTCCTGGGAGCGTTTGATGGGGACAGTGTAGAGGGAGGTTTACTCTGTATCTAACCCCGTGCTGTACCTGTCCTGGGAGTGTTTGATGGGGACAGTGGAGAGGGAGCTTTACTCTGTATATGACCCCGTGCTGTACCTGTCCTGGGAGTGTTTGCTGGGGACTGTGTAGAGGGAGATTTACTCTGTATCTAACCCCGTGCTGTACCTGTCCTGGGAGTGTTTGATGGGGACAGTGTTCAGGGAGGTTTACTCTGTATCTACCCCCTGCTGTACCTGTCCTGGGAGCGTTTGATGGGGTCAGTGTAGAGGGAGGTTTACTCTGTATCTAACCCCTGCTGTACCTGTCCTGGGAGCGTTTGATGGGGACAGTGTAGAGGGAGGTTTACTCTGTATCTAACCCCTGCTCTACCTGTCCTGGGAGCGTTTGATGGGGACAGTGTAGAGGGAGCTTTACTCTGTATCTAACCCCGTGCTGTACCTGTCCTGGGAGTGTTTGATGGGGACAGTGTAGAGGGAGCTTTACTCTGTATCTAACCCCGTGCTGTCCCTGTCCTGGGAGTGTTTGATGGGGACAGTGTAGAGGGAGCTTTACTCTGTATCTAACCCCGTGCTGTACCTGTCCTGGGAGTGTTTGATGGGGACAGTGTAGAGGGAGCTTTACTCTGTATATGACCCCGTGCTGTACCTGTCCTGGGAGTGTTTGATGGGGACAGTGGAGAAGGGGCTTTACTCTGTATCTAACACCGTGCTGTACCTGGCCTGGGAGTGTTGGATGGGGACAGTGTATATGGAGTTTTACTCTGTGTCTAACCCCGTGTTGTACCTGTCCTGGGAGTGTTTGATGGGGACAGTGTAGAGGGAGCTTTACTCTGTATCTAACCCCGTGCTGTACCTGTCCTGGGAGTGTTTGATGGGGACAGTGCAGAGGGAGCTTTACTCTGTATCTTACCCCGTGCTGGACCTGTCCTGGGAGTGTGTGATGGGGTCAGTGTAGAGGGAGCTTTACTCTTTATCTAACCCGGTGCTGTACCTGTTCTGGGAGTGTTTGATGGGGACAGTGTAGATGGAGCTTTACTCTGTATCTAACCCCGTGCTGTACCTGGCCTGGGAGTGTTTGATGGGGACTGTGTAGATGGAGTTTTACTCTGTATCTCACCCCGTGCTGTACCTGTCCTGGGAGTGTTTGATGGGGACAGTGTAGATGGAGTTTTACTCTGTATCTAACCCTGTGCTGTACCTGTCCTGGGAGTGTTTGATGGGGACAGTGTAGAGGGAGATTTACTCTGTATCTAACCCCGTGCTGTACCTGTCCTGGGTGTGTTTGATGGGGACTGTGTAGATGGAATTTTACTCTGTATCTAACCCCGTGTTGTACCTGTCCTGGGAGTGTTTGATGGGGACAGTGTAGAGGGAGCTTTACTCTGTATCTAACCCTGTGCTGTACCTGTCCTGGGAGTGTTTGATGGGGACAGTGTAGAGGGAGCTATACTCTGTATATGACCCCGTGCTGTACCTGTCCTGGCAGTGTTTGATGGGGACAGTGGAGAAGGGGCTTAACTCTGTATGTAACCCTGTGCTGTACATGTCGTGGGAGTGTTTGATGGGGACAGTGTAGAGGGAGATTTACTCTGTATCTAACCCCGTGCTGTACCTGCCCTGGGAGCGTTTGATGGGGACAGTGTAGAGGGAGGTTTACTCTCTTTCTAACCCCTGCTGTACCTGTCCTGGGAGCGTTTGATGGGGTCAGTGTAGACGGAGGTTTACTCTGTATCTAACCCATGCTGTACCTGTCCTGGGAGCGTTTGATGGGGACAGTGTAGAGGGAGGTTTACTCTGTATCTAACGCCTGCTGTACCTGTCCTGGGAGCGTTTGATGGGAACAGTGTAGAGGGAGCTTTACTCTGTATCTAACCCCGTGCTGTACCTGTCCTGGGAGTGTTTGATGGGGACAGTGTAGAGGGAGCTTTACTCTGTATCTAACCCTGTGCTGTACCTGTCCTGGGAGTGTTTGATGGGGACAGTGTAGAGGGAGCGTTGCTCTGTATCTAACACCGTGCTGTACCTGGCCTGGGAGTGTTTGATGGGGACAGTGTAGAGCGACCTTTACTCTGTATCTAACCCCGTGCTGTACCTGTCCTGGGAGTGTTCGATGGGGACAGTGTATATGGAGTTTTACTCTGTATCTAACCCCGTGTTGTACCTGTCCTGGGAGTGTTTGATGGGGACAGTGTAGAGGGAGCTTTACTCTGTATCTAACCCCGTGCTGTACCTGTCCTGGGAGTGTTTGATGGGGACAGTGCAGAGCGAGCTTTACTCTGTATCTAACCCCGTGCTGGATCTGTCCTGGGAGTGTTTGATGGGGTCAGTGTAGAGGGAGATTTACTCTGTATCTAACCCGGTGCTGTATCTGTCCTGGGAGTGTTTGATGGGGACAGTGTAGATGGAGCTTTACTCTGTATCTAACCCCGTGCTGTACCTGGCCTGGGAGTGTTTGATGGGGACTGTGTAGATGGACTTTTACTCTGTATCTAACCCCGTGTTGTACCTGTCCTGGGAGTGTTCGATTGGGACAGTGTCGAGGGACCTTTGCTCTGTATCTAACCCCGTGTTGTACCTGTCCTGGGAGTGTTTGATGGGGACTGTGTAGATGGACTTTTACTCTGTATCTAACCCCGTGTTGTACCTGTCCTGGGAGTGTTTGATTGGGACAGTGTAGTGGGAGCTTTACTCTGTATCTAACCCCGTGTTGTACCTGTCCTGGGAGTGTTTGATTGGGACAGTGTAGAGGGAGCTTTACTCTGTACCTAACACCGTGCTGTACCTGTCCTGGGAGTGTTTGATGGGGACAGTGTAGAGGGAGCTTTACTCTGTATCTAACCCCGTGCTATACCTGTCCTGGGAATGTTTGATGGGGACAGTGTAGAGGGAGCTTTACTCTGTATCTAACCCCGTGCTGTACCTGGCCTGGGAGTGTTTGATGGGGACAGTGTATATGTAGTTTTACTCTGTATCTAACCCCGTGTTGTACCTGTCCTGGGAGTGTTGATGGGGACAGGGCAGAGGGAGCTTCACTCTGTATCTAACCCCGTGCTGTACCTGTCCTGGGAGTGTTTGATGGGGACAGTGCAGAGGGAGCTTTACTCTGTATCTAACCCTGTGCTGGACCTGTCCTGGGAGTGTTTGATGGGATCAGCGTAGAGGGAGCTTTACTCTGTATCTAACCCGGTGCTGTACCTGTCCTGGGAGTGTTTGATGGGGACTGTGTAGATGGACTTTTACTCTGTATCTAACCCCGTGTTGCACCTGTCCTGGGAGTGTTCGAATGGGACAGTGTAGAGGGAGCTTTACTCTGTATCTAACCACGTGCTGTACCTGTCCTGGCAGTGTTTGATGGGAACAGTGTGGATGGAGTTTTACTCTGTATCTAACCCCGTGTTGTACCTGTCCTGGGAGTGTTTGATTGGGACAGTGTAGAGGGAGCTTTACTCTGTATCTAACCCCGTGTTGTACCTGTCCTGGGAGTGTTTGATTGGGACAGTGTAGAGGGAGCTTTACTCTGTATCTAACCCCTTGCTGTACCTGTCCTGGGAGTGTTTGATGGGGACAGTGTAGAGGGAGCTTTACTCTGTATCTAACCCCGTGCTGTACCTGTCCTGGTAGTGTTTGATGGGGACAGTGTAGAGGGAGCTTTACTCTGTATCTAACCCCGTGCTGTACCTGTCCTGGGCGTGTTTGATGGGAACAGTCTAGAGGGAGCTTTACTCTGTATCTAACCCCGTGCTGTACCTGTTCCGGGAGTGTTTGATGTGGACAGTGTAGAGGGAGCTTTACTCTGTATCTAACCCCGTGCTGTACCTGTCCTGGGAGTGTTTGATGGGGACAGTGTAGAGGGAGCTTTACTCTGTATCTAACCCCGTGCTGTACCTGTCCTGGGAGTGTTTGATGGGGACAGGGTAGAGGGAGCTTTACTCTGTATCTAACCCCGTGCTGTACCTGGTCTGGGAGTGTTTCTTGGGGGCAGTGTAGAGGGAGCTTTAGTCTGTATCTAACCCCGTGCTGTACCTGGCCTGGGAGTGTTTGATGGGGACAGTGTATATGTAGTTTTACTCTGTATCTAACCCCGTGCTGTACCTGTCCTGGGAGTGTTTGATGGGGACAGTGGAGATGGAGCTTTACTCAGTATCTAACCCCGTGCTGGACCTGTCCTGGGAGTGTTTGATGGGGTCAGTGTCGAGGGAGCTTTACTCTGTATCTAACCCCGTGCTTTACCTGTCCTGGGAGTGTTTGATGGGGACAGTGTAGATGGAGCTTTACTCTGTATCTAACCCCGTGCTGTACCTGGCCTGGGAGTGTTTGATGGGGACTGTGTAGATGGAGCTTTACCCTGTATCTAACCCCGTGCTGTACCTGTCCTGGGAGTGTTTGATGGGGACAGTGTAGCGGGAGCTTTACTCTGTATCTAACCCCTTGCTGTACCTGTCCTGGGAGTGTTTGATGGGGACAGTGTAGAGCGAGCTTTACTCTGTGTCTAACCCCGTGCTGTACCTGTCCTGGGAGTGTTTGATGGGGACAGTGTAGAGGGAGCTTTACTCTGTATCTAACCCCGTGCTGTACCTGTCCTGGGCGTGTTTGATGGGGACAGTGTCGAGGGAGCTTTACTCTGTATCTAACCCCGTGCTGTACCTGTCCTGGGAGTGTTTGATGGGGACAGTGTAGAGGGAGCTTTACTCTGTATCTAACCCCGTGCTGTACCTGTCCTGGGCGTGTTTGATGGGGACAGTGTAGAGGGAGCTTTACTCTGTATCTAACCCCGTGCTGTACCTGTCCTGGGAGTGTTTGATGGGGACAGTGTAGAGGGAGCTTTACTCTGTATCTAACCCCGTGCTGTACCTGGCCTGGGAGTGTTTGATGGGGACAGTGTATATGCAGTTTTACTCTGTATCTAACCCCGTGTTGTACCTGTCCTGGGAGTGTTTGATGGGGACAGTGTAGAAGGAGCTTTTCTCTGTATCTAACCCCGTGCTGTACCTGTCCTGGCAGTGTTTGATGGGGACAGTGCAGAGGGAGCTTTACTCTGTATCTAACCCCGTGCTCACCTGTCCTGGGAGTGTTTGATGGGGTCAGTGTAGAGGGAGCTTTACTCTGTATCTAACCCCGTGCTGTACCTGTCCTGGGAGTGTTTGATGGGGACAGTGTAGATGGAGCTTTACTCTGTATCTAACCCCGTGCTGTACCTGGCCTGGGAGTGTTTGATGGGGACAGGGTAGATGGAGCTTTACTCTGTATCTAACCCCGTGTTGTACCTGTCCTGGGAGTGTTTGATGGGGACAGTGTAGAGGGAGCTTTAGTCTGTATCTAACCCCGTGCTGTACCTGTCCTGGGAGTGTTTGATGGGGACAGTGGAGATGGAGCTTTACTCTGTATCTAACCCCGTGCTGGACCTGTCCTGGGAGTGTTTGATGGGGACTGTGTAGATGGAGTTTTACCCTGTATCTAACCCCGTGCTGTACCTGTCCTGGGAGTGTTTGATGGGGACAGTGTAGCGGGAGCTTTACTCTGTATCTAACCCCTTGCTGTACCTGTCCTGGGAGTGTTTGATGGGGACAGTGTACAAAGAACAAAGAACAAAGAAATGTACAGCACAGGAACAGGCCCTTCGGCCCTCCAAGCCCGTGCCGACCATACTGCCCGACTAAACTACAATCTTCTACACTTCCTGGGTCCGTATCCTTCTATTCCCATCCTATTCATATATTTGTCAAGATGCCCCTTAAATGTCCCTATCGTCCCTGCCTCCACTACCTCCTCCGGTAGTGAGTTCCAGGCACCCACTACCCTCTGCGTAAAAAACTTGCCTTGTACATCTACTCTAAACTTTGCCCCTCTCACCTTAAACCTATGCCCCCTAGTAATTGACCCCTCTACCCTGGGGAAAAGCCTCTGACTATCCACTCTGTCTATGCCCCTCATAATTTTGTATACCTCTATCAGGTCGCCCCTCAACCTCCTTCGTTCCAGTGAGAACAAACCGAGTTTATTCAATCGCTCCTCATTGCTTATGCCCTCCATACCAGGCAACATTCTGGTAAATCTCTTCTGCACCCTCTCTAAAGCCTCCACATCCTTCTGATAGTGTGGCGACCAGAATTGTACACTATACTCCAAGTGTGGCCTAACTAAGGTTCTATACAGCTGCAACATGACTTGCCAATTCTTATACTCAATGCCCCGGCCAATGAAGGCAAGCATGCCGTATGCCTTCTTGACTACCTTCTCCACCTGTGTAGCCCCTTTCAATGACCTGTGGACCTGTACTCCTAGATCTCTTTGACTTTCAATACTCTTGAGGGTTCTACCATTCACTGTATATTCCCTACCTGCATTAGCCCTTCCAAAATGCATTACCTCACATTTGTCCAGGTTAAACTCCATCTGCCATCTCTCCGCCCAAGTCTCCAGACAATCTAAATCCTGCTGTATCCTCAGACAGTCCTCATCGCTATCCGCAATTCCACCAACCTTTGTGTCGTCTGCAAACTTACTAATCAGTCTGCAAACTTACTAATCAGTCTGCAAACTTACTAATCAGAGGGAGCTTTACTCTGTATCTAACCCCGTGCTGTACCTGTCCTGGGAGTGTTTGATGGGGACAGTGTAGAGGGAGCTTTACTCTGTATCTAACCCCGTGCTGTACCTGTCCTGGGCGTGTTTGATGGGGACAGTGTAGAGGGAGCTTTACTCTGTATCTAACCCCGTGCTGTACCTGTCCTGGGAGTGTTTGATGGGGACAGTGTAGAGGGAGCTATACTCTGTATCTAACCCCGTGCTGTACCTGTCCTGGGAGTGTTTGATGGGGACAGTGTAGAGGGAGCTTTACTCTGTATCTAACCCCGTGCTGTACCTGTCCTGGGAGTGTTTGATGGGGACAGTGCAGAGGGAGCTTTACTCTGTATCTAACCCCGTGCTGTACCTGTCCTGGGAGTGTTTGATGGGGACAGTGTAGAGGGAGCTTTACTCTGTATCTAACCCCGTGCTGTACCTGTCCTGGGAGTGTTTGATGGGGACAGTGTAGAGGGAGCTTTACTCTGTATCTAACCCCGTGCTGTACCTGTCCTGGGAGTGTTTGATGGGAACAGTGTATATGGAGTTTTACTCTGTATCTAAACCCGTGTTGTACCTGTCCTGGGAGTGTTTGATGGGGACAGTGTAGAAGGAGCTTTTCTCTGTATCTAACCCCGTGCTGTACCTGTCCTGGCAGTGTTTGATGGGGACAGTGCAGAGGGAGCTTTACTCTGTATCTAACCCCGTGCTCACCTGTCCTGGGAGTGTTTGATGGGGTCAGTGTAGAGGGAGCTTTACTCTGTATCTAACCCCGTGCTGTACCTGTCCTGGGAGTGTTTGATGGGGACAGTGTTCAGGGAGGTTTACTCTGTATCTACCCCCTGCTGTACCTGTCCTGGGAGCGTTTGATGGGGTCAGTGTAGAGGGAGGTTTACTCTGTATCTAACCCCTGCTGTACCTGTCCTGGGAGCGTTTGATGGGGACAGTGTAGAGGGAGGTTTACTCTGTATCTAACCCCTGCTCTACCTGTCCTGGGAGCGTTTGATGGGGACAGTGTAGAGGGAGCTTTACTCTGTATCTAACCCCGTGCTGTACCTGTCCTGGGAGTGTTTGATGGGGACAGTGTAGAGGGAGCTTTACTCTGTATCTAACCCCGTGCTGTCCCTGTCCTGGGAGTGTTTGATGGGGACAGTGTAGAGGGAGCTTTCCTCTGTATCTAACCCCGTGCTGTACCTGTCCTGGGAGTGTTTGATGGGGACAGTGTAGAGGGAGCTTTACTCTGTATATGACCCCGTGCTGTACCTGTCCTGGGAGTGTTTGATGGGGACAGTGGAGAAGGGGCTTTACTCTGTATCTAACACCGTGCTGTACCTGGCCTGGGAGTGTTGGATGGGGACAGTGTATATGGAGTTTTACTCTGTGTCTAACCCCGTGTTGTACCTGTCCTGGGAGTGTTTGATGGGGACAGTGTAGAGGGAGCTTTACTCTGTATCTAACCCCGTGCTGTACCTGTCCTGGGAGTGTTTGATGGGGACAGTGCAGAGGGAGCTTTACTCTGTATCTTACCCCGTGCTGGACCTGTCCTGGGAGTGTGTGATGGGGTCAGTGTAGAGAGAGCTTTACTCTTTATCTAACCCGGTGCTGTACCTGTTCTGGGAGTGTTTGATGGGGACAGTGTAGATGGAGCTTTACTCTGTATCTAACCCCGTGCTGTACCTGGCCTGGGAGTGTTTGATGGGGACTGTGTAGATGGAGTTTTACTCTGTATCTCACCCCGTGCTGTACCTGTCCTGGGAGTGTTTGATGGGGACAGTGTAGATGGAGTTTTACTCTGTATCTAACCCTGTGCTGTACCTGTCCTGGGAGTGTTTGATGGGGACAGTGTAGAGGGAGATTTACTCTGTATCTAACCCCGTGCTGTACCTGTCCTGGGTGTGTTTGATGGGGACTGTGTAGATGGAATTTTACTCTGTATCTAACCCCGTGTTGTACCTGTCCTGGGAGTGTTTGATGGGGACAGTGTAGAGGGAGCTTTACTCTGTATCTAACCCTGTGCTGTACCTGTCCTGGGAGTGTTTGATGGGGACAGTGTAGAGGGAGCTATACTCTGTATATGACCCCGTGCTGTACCTGTCCTGGCAGTGTTTGATGGGGACAGTGGAGAAGGGGCTTAACTCTGTATGTAACCCTGTGCTGTACATGTCGTGGGAGTGTTTGATGGGGACAGTGTAGAGGGAGATTTACTCTGTATCTAACCCCGTGCTGTACCTGCCCTGGGAGCGTTTGATGGGGACAGTGTAGAGGGAGGTTTACTCTCTTTCTAACCCCTGCTGTACCTGTCCTGGGAGCGTTTGATGGGGTCAGTGTAGACGGAGGTTTACTCTGTATCTAACCCATGCTGTACCTGTCCTGGGAGCGTTTGATGGGGACAGTGTAGAGGGAGGTTTACTCTGTATCTAACGCCTGCTGTACCTGTCCTGGGAGCGTTTGATGGGAACAGTGTAGAGGGAGCTTTACTCTGTATCTAACCCCGTGCTGTACCTGTCCTGGGAGTGTTTGATGGGGACAGTGTAGAGGGAGCTTTACTCTGTATCTAACCCTGTGCTGTACCTGTCCTGGGAGTGTTTGATGGGGACAGTGTAGAGGGAGCGTTGCTCTGTATCTAACACCGTGCTGTACCTGGCCTGGGAGTGTTTGATGGGGACAGTGTAGAGCGACCTTTACTCTGTATCTAACCCCGTGCTGTACCTGTCCTGGGAGTGTTCGATGGGGACAGTGTATATGGAGTTTTACTCTGTATCTAACCCCGTGTTGTACCTGTCCTGGGAGTGTTTGATGGGGACAGTGTAGAGGGAGCTTTACTCTGTATCTAACCCCGTGCTGTACCTGTCCTGGGAGTGTTTAATGGGGACAGTGCAGAGCGAGCTTTACTCTGTATCTAACCCCGTGCTGGATCTGTCCTGGGAGTGTTTGATGGGGTCAGTGTAGAGGGAGATTTACTCTGTATCTAACCCGGTGCTGTATCTGTCCTGGGAGTGTTTGATGGGGACAGTGTAGATGGAGCTTTACTCTGTATCTAACCCCGTGCTGTACCTGGCCTGGGAGTGTTTGATGGGGACTGTGTAGATGGACTTTTACTCTGTATCTAACCCCGTGTTGTACCTGTCCTGGGAGTGTTCGATTGGGACAGTGTCGAGGGACCTTTGCTCTGTATCTAACCCCGTGTTGTACCTGTCCTGGGAGTGTTTGATGGGGACTGTGTAGATGGACTTTTACTCTGTATCTAACCCCGTGTTGTACCTGTCCTGGGAGTGTTTGATTGGGACAGTGTAGTGGGAGCTTTACTCTGTATCTAACCCCGTGTTGTACCTGTCCTGGGAGTGTTTGATTGGGACAGTGTAGAGGGAGCTTTACTCTGTACCTAACACCGTGCTGTACCTGTCCTGGGAGTGTTTGATGGGGACAGTGTAGAGGGAGCTTTACTCTGTATCTAACCCCGTGCTATACCTGTCCTGGGAATGTTTGATGGGGACAGTGTAGAGGGAGCTTTACTCTGTATCTAACCCCGTGCTGTACCTGGCCTGGGAGTGTTTGATGGGGACAGTGTATATGTAGTTTTACTCTGTATCTAACCCCGTGTTGTACCTGTCCTGGGAGTGTTGATGGGGACAGGGCAGAGGGAGCTTCACTCTGTATCTAACCCCGTGCTGTACCTGTCCTGGGAGTGTTTGATGGGGACAGTGCAGAGGGAGCTTTACTCTGTATCTAACCCTGTGCTGGACCTGTCCTGGGAGTGTTTGATGGGATCAGCGTAGAGGGAGCTTTACTCTGTATCTAACCCGGTGCTGTACCTGTCCTGGGAGTGTTTGATGGGGACTGTGTAGATGGACTTTTACTCTGTATCTAACCCCGTGTTGCACCTGTCCTGGGAGTGTTCGAATGGGACAGTGTAGAGGGAGCTTTACTCTGTATCTAACCACGTGCTGTACCTGTCCTGGCAGTGTTTGATGGGAACAGTGTGGATGGAGTTTTACTCTGTATCTAACCCCGTGTTGTACCTGTCCTGGGAGTGTTTGATTGGGACAGTGTAGAGGGAGCTTTACTCTGTATCTAACCCCGTGTTGTACCTGTCCTGGGAGTGTTTGATTGGGACAGTGTAGAGGGAGCTTTACTCTGTATCTAACCCCTTGCTGTACCTGTCCTGGGAGTGTTTGATGGGGACAGTGTAGAGGGAGCTTTACTCTGTATCTAACCCCGTGCTGTACCTGTCCTGGTAGTGTTTGATGGGGACAGTGTAGAGGGAGCTTTACTCTGTATCTAACCCCGTGCTGTACCTGTCCTGGGCGTGTTTGATGGGAACAGTCTAGAGGGAGCTTTACTCTGTATCTAACCCCGTGCTGTACCTGTTCCGGGAGTGTTTGATGTGGACAGTGTAGAGGGAGCTTTACTCTGTATCTAACCCCGTGCTGTACCTGTCCTGGGAGTGTTTGATGGGGACAGTGTAGAGGGAGCTTTACTCTGTATCTAACCCCGTGCTGTACCTGTCCTGGGAGTGTTTGATGGGGACAGGGTAGAGGGAGCTTTACTCTGTATCTAACCCCGTGCTGTACCTGGTCTGGGAGTGTTTCTTGGGGGCAGTGTAGAGGGAGCTTTAGTCTGTATCTAACCCCGTGCTGTACCTGGCCTGGGAGTGTTTGATGGGGACAGTGTATATGTAGTTTTACTCTGTATCTAACCCCGTGCTGTACCTGTCCTGGGAGTGTTTGATGGGGACAGTGGAGATGGAGCTTTACTCAGTATCTAACCCCGTGCTGGACCTGTCCTGGGAGTGTTTGATGGGGTCAGTGTAGAGGGAGCTTTACTCTGTATCTAACCCCGTGCTTTACCTGTCCTGGGAGTGTTTGATGGGGACAGTGTAGATGGAGCTTTACTCTGTATCTAACCCCGTGCTGTACCTGGCCTGGGAGTGTTTGATGGGGACTGTGTAGATGGAGCTTTACCCTGTATCTAACCCCGTGCTGTACCTGTCCTGGGAGTGTTTGATGGGGACAGTGTAGCGGGAGCTTTACTCTGTATCTAACCCCTTGCTGTACCTGTCCTGGGAGTGTTTGATGGGGACAGTGTAGAGCGAGCTTTACTCTGTGTCTAACCCCGTGCTGTACCTGTCCTGGGAGTGTTTGATGGGGACAGTGTAGAGGGAGCTTTACTCTGTATCTAACCCCGTGCTGTACCTGTCCTGGGCGTGTTTGATGGGGACAGTGTCGAGGGAGCTTTACTCTGTATCTAACCCCGTGCTGTACCTGTCCTGGGAGTGTTTGATGGGGACAGTGTAGAGGGAGCTTTACTCTGTATCTAACCCCGTGCTGTACCTGTCCTGGGCGTGTTTGATGGGGACAGTGTAGAGGGAGCTTTACTCTGTATCTAACCCCGTGCTGTACCTGTCCTGGGAGTGTTTGATGGGGACAGTGTAGAGGGAGCTTTACTCTGTATCTAACCCCGTGCTGTACCTGGCCTGGGAGTGTTTGATGGGGACAGTGTATATGGAGTTTTACTCTGTATCTAACCCCGTGTTGTACCTGTCCTGGGAGTGTTTGATGGGGACAGTGTAGAAGGAGCTTTACTCTGTATCTAACCCCGTGCTGTACCTGTCCTGGCAGTGTTTGATGGGGACAGTGCAGAGGGAGCTTTACTCTGTATCTAACCCCGTGCTCACCTGTCCTGGGAGTGTTTGATGGGGTCAGTGTAGAGGGAGCTTTACTCTGTATCTAACCCCGTGCTGTACCTGTCCTGGGAGTGTTTGATGGGGACAGTGTAGATGGAGCTTTACTCTGTATCTAACCCCGTGCTGTACCTGGCCTGGGAGTGTTTGATGGGGACAGGGTAGATGGAGCTTTACTCTGTATCTAACCCCGTGTTGTACCTGTCCTGGGAGTGTTTGATGGGGACAGTGTAGAGGGAGCTTTAGTCTGTATCTAACCCCGTGCTGTACCTGTCCTGGGAGTGTTTGATGGGGACAGTGGAGATGGAGCTTTACTCTGTATCTAACCCCGTGCTGGACCTGTCCTGGGAGTGTTTGATGGGGACTGTGTAGATGGAGTTTTACCCTGTATCTAACCCCGTGCTGTACCTGTCCTGGGAGTGTTTGATGGGGACAGTGTAGCGGGAGCTTTACTCTGTATCTAACCCCTTGCTGTACCTGTCCTGGGAGTGTTTGATGGGGACAGTGTACAAAGAACAAAGAACAAAGAAATGTACAGCACAGGAACAGGCCCTTCGGCCCTCCAAGCCCGTGCCGACCATACTGCCCGACTAAACTACAATCTTCTACACTTCCTGGGTCCGTATCCTTCTATTCCCATCCTATTCATATATTTGTCAAGATGCCCCTTAAATGTCCCTATCGTCCCTGCCTCCACTACCTCCTCCGGTAGTGAGTTCCAGGCACCCACTACCCTCTGCGTAAAAAACTTGCCTTGTACATCTACTCTAAACTTTGCCCCTCTCACCTTAAACCTATGCCCCCTAGTAATTGACCCCTCTACCCTGGGGAAAAGCCTCTGACTATCCACTCTGTCTATGCCCCTCATAATTTTGTATACCTCTATCAGGTCGCCCCTCAACCTCCTTCGTTCCAGTGAGAACAAACCGAGTTTATTCAATCGCTCCTCATAGCTTATGCCCTCCATACCAGGCAACATTCTGGTAAATCTCTTCTGCACCCTCTCTAAAGCCTCCACATCCTTCTGATAGTGTGGCGACCAGAATTGTACACTATACTCCAAGTGTGGCCTAACTAAGGTTCTATACAGCTGCAACATGACTTGCCAATTCTTATACTCAATGCCCCGGCCAATGAAGGCAAGCATGCCGTATGCCTTCTTGACTACCTTCTCCACCTGTGTAGCCCCTTTCAATGACCTGTGGACCTGTACTCCTAGATCTCTTTGACTTTCAATACTCTTGAGGGTTCTACCATTCACTGTATATTCCCTACCTGCATTAGCCCTTCCAAAATGCATTACCTCACATTTGTCCAGGTTAAACTCCATCTGCCATCTCTCCGCCCAAGTCTCCAGACAATCTAAATCCTGCTGTATCCTCAGACAGTCCTCATCGCTATCCGCAATTCCACCAACCTTTGTGTCGTCTGCAAACTTACTAATCAGTCTGCAAACTTACTAATCAGTCTGCAAACTTACTAATCAGAGGGAGCTTTACTCTGTATCTAACCCCGTGCTGTACCTGTCCTGGGAGTGTTTGATGGGGACAGTGTAGAGGGAGCTTTACTCTGTATCTAACCCCGTGCTGTACCTGTCCTGGGCGTGTTTGATGGGGACAGTGTAGAGGGAGCTTTACTCTGTATCTAACCCCGTGCTGTACCTGTCCTGGGAGTGTTTGATGGGGACAGTGTAGAGGGAGCTATACTCTGTATCTAACCCCGTGCTGTACCTGTCCTGGGAGTGTTTGATGGGGACAGTGTAGAGGGAGCTTTACTCTGTATCTAACCCCGTGCTGTACCTGTCCTGGGAGTGTTTGATGGGGACAGTGCAGAGGGAGCTTTACTCTGTATCTAACCCCGTGCTGTACCTGTCCTGGGAGTGTTTGATGGGGACAGTGTAGAGGGAGCTTTACTCTGTATCTAACCCCGTGCTGTACCTGTCCTGGGAGTGTTTGATGGGGACAGTGTAGAGGGAGCTTTACTCTGTATCTAACCCCGTGCTGTACCTGTCCTGGGAGTGTTTGATGGGAACAGTGTATATGGAGTTTTACTCTGTATCTAACCCCGTGTTGTACCTGTCCTGGGAGTGTTTGATGGGGACAGTGTAGAAGGAGCTTTTCTCTGTATCTAACCCCGTGCTGTACCTGTCCTGGCAGTGTTTGATGGGGACAGTGCAGAGGGAGCTTTACTCTGTATCTAACCCCGTGCTCACCTGTCCTGGGAGTGTTTGATGGGGTCAGTGTAGAGGGAGCTTTACTCTGTATCTAACCCCGTGCTGTACCTGTCCTGGGAGTGTTTGATGGGGACAGTGTAGATGGAGCTTTACTCTGTATCTAACCCCGTGCTGTACCTGGCCTGGGAGTGTTTGATGGGGACTGTGTAGATGGAGCTTTACACTGTATCTAACCCCGTGCTGTACCTGTCCTGGGAGTGTTTGATGGGGACAGTGTAGAGGGAGCTTTACTCTGTATCTAACCCCGTGCTGTACCTGTCCTGGGAGTGATTGATGGGGACTGTGTAGATGGAGTTTTACTCTGTATCTAACCCCGTGTTGTACCTGTCCTGGGAGTGTTTGATGGGGTCAGTGTAGAGGGAGCTTTACTCTGTATCTAACCCCGTGCTTTACCTGTCCTGGGAGTGTTTGATGGGGACAGTGTAGATGGAGCTTTACTCTGTATCTAACCCCGTGCTGTACCTGGCCTGGGAGTGTTTGATGGGGACAGTGTAGCGGGAGCTTTACTCTGTATCTAACCCCTTGCTGTACCTGTCCTGGGAGTGTTTGATGGGGACAGTGTAGAGGGAGCTTTACTCTGTGTCTAACCCCGTGCTGTACCTGTCCTGGGAGTGTTTGATGGGGACAGTGTAGAGGGAGCTTTACTCTGTATCTAACCCCGTGCTGTACCTGTCCTGGGCGTGTTTGATGGGGACAGTGTCGAGGGACCTTTACTCTGTATCTAACCCCGTGCTGTACCTGTCCTGGGAGTGTTTGATGGGGACAGTGTAGAGGGAGCTTTACTCTGTATCTAACCCCGTGCTGTACCTGTCCTGGGCGTGTTTGATGGGGACAGTGTAGAGGGAGCTTTACTCTGTATCTAACCCCGTGCTGTACCTGTCCTGGGAGTGTTTGATGGGGACAGTGTAGAGGGAGCTATACTCTGTATCTAACCCCGTGCTGTACCTGTCCTGGGAGTGTTTGATGGGGACAGTGTAGAGGGAGCTTTACTCTGTATCTAACCCCGTGCTGTACCTGTCCTGGGCGTGTTTGATGGGGACAGTGTAGAGGGAGCTTTACTCTGTATCTAACCCCGTGCTGTACCTGTCCTGGGAGTGTTTGATGGGGACAGTGTAGAGGGAGCTATACTCTGTATCTAACCCCGTGCTGTACCTGTCCTGGGAGTGTTTGATGGGGACAGTGTAGAGGGAGCTTTACTCTGTATCTAACCCCGTGCTGTACCTGTCCTGGGAGTGTTTGATGGGGACAGTGCAGAGGGAGCTTTACTCTGTATCTAACCCCGTGCTGTACCTGTCCTGGGAGTGTTTGATGGGGACAGTGTAGAGGGAGCTTTACTCTGTATCTAACCCCGTGCTGTACCTGTCCTGGGAGTGTTTGATGGGGACAGTGTAGAGGGAGCTTTACTCTGTATCTAACCCCGTGCTGTACCTGTCCTGGGAGTGTTTGATGGGGACAGTGTATATGGAGTTTTACTCTGTATCTAACCCCGTGTTGTACCTGTCCTGGGAGTGTTTGATGGGGACAGTGTAGAAGGAGCTTTACTCTGTATCTAACCCCGTGCTGTACCTGTCCTGGCAGTGTTTGATGGGGACAGTGCAGAGGGAGCTTTACTCTGTATCTAACCCCGTGCTCACCTGTCCTGGGAGTGTTTGATGGGGTCAGTGTAGAGGGAGCTTTACTCTGTATCTAACCCCGTGCTGTACCTGTCCTGGGAGTGTTTGATGGGGACAGTGTAGATGGAGCTTTACTCTGTATCTAACCCCGTGCTGTACCTGGCCTGGGTGTGTTTGATGGGGACTGTGTAGATGGAGCTTTACACTGTATCTAACCCCGTGCTGTACCTGTCCTGGGAGTGTTTGATGGGGACAGTGTAGAGGGAGCTTTACTCTGTATCTAACCCCGTGCTGTACCTGTCCTGGGAGTGATTGATGGGGACTGTGTAGATGGAGTTTTACTCTGTATCTAACCCCGTGTTGTACCTGTCCTGGGAGTGTTCGATTGGGACAGTGTAGAGGGAGCTTTACTCTGTATCTAACCCCATGCTGTACCTGTCCTGGGAGTGTTTGATGGGACAGTGTAGATGGAGTTTTACTCTGTATCTAACCCCATGCTGTACCTGGCCTGGGAGTGTTTGATGGGGACAGTGTATATGTAGTTTTACTCTGTATCTAACCTCGTGCTGTACCTGTCCTGGGAGTGTTTGATGGGGACAGTGGAGATGGAGCTTTACTCAGTATCTAACCCCGTGCTGGACCTGTCCTGGGAGTGTTTGATGGGGTCAGTGTAGAGGGAGCTTTACCCTGTATCTAACCCCGTGCTGTACCTGTCCTGGGAGTGTTTGATGGGGACAGTGTAGCGGGAGCTTTACTCTGTATCTAACCCCTTGCTGTACCTGTCCTGGGAGTGTTTGATGGGGACAGTGTACAAAGAACAAAGAACAAAGAAATGTACAGCACAGGAACAGGCCCTTCGGCCCTCCAAGCCCGTGCCGACCATACTGCCCGACTAAACTACAATCTTCTACACTTCCTGGGTCCGTATCCTTCTATTCCCATCCTATTCATATATTTGTCAAGATGCCCCTTAAATGTCCCTATCGTCCCTGCCTCCACTACCTCCTCCGGTAGTGAGTTCCAGGCACCCACTACCCTCTGCGTAAAAAACTTGCCTCGTACATCTACTCTAAACTTTGCCCCTCTCACCTTAAACCTATGCCCCCTAGTAATTGACCCCTCTACCCTGGGGAAAAGCCTCTGACTATCCACTCTGTCTATGCCCCTCATAATTTTGTATACCTCTATCAGGTCGCCCCTCAACCTCCTTCGTTCCAGTGAGAACAAACCGAGTTTATTCAATCGCTCCTCATAGCTTATGCCCTCCATACCAGGCAACATTCTGGTAAATCTCTTCTGCACCCTCTCTAAAGCCTCCACATCCTTCTGATAGTGTGGCGACCAGAATTGTACACTATACTCCAAGTGTGGCCTAACTAAGGTTCTATACAGCTGCAACATGACTTGCCAATTCTTATACTCAATGCCCCGGCCAATGAAGGCAAGCATGCCGTATGCCTTCTTGACTACCTTCTCCACCTGTGTAGCCCCTTTCAATGACCTGTGGACCTGTACTCATAGATCTCTTTGACTTTCAATACTCTTGAGGGTTCTACCATTCACTGTAGATTCCCTACCTGCATTAGCCCTTCCAAAATGCATTACCTCACATTTGTCCAGGTTAAACTCCATCTGCCATCTCTCCGCCCAAGTCTCCAGACAATCTAAATCCTGCTGTATCCTCAGACAGTCCTCATCGCTATCCGCAATTCCACCAACCTTTGTGTCGTCTGCAAACTTACTAATCAGTCTGCAAACTTACTAATCAGTCTGCAAACTTACTAATCAGAGGGAGCTTTACTCTGTATCTAACCCCGTGCTGTACCTGTCCTGGGAGTGTTTGATGGGGACAGTGTAGAGGGAGCTTTACTCTGTATCTAACCCCGTGCTGTACCTGTCCTGGGCGTGTTTGATGGGGACAGTGTAGAGGGAGCTTTACTCTGTATCTAACCCCGTGCTGTACCTGTCCTGGGAGTGTTTGATGGGGACAGTGTAGAGGGAGCTATACTCTGTATCTAACCCCGTGCTGTACCTGTCCTGGGAGTGTTTGATGGGGACAGTGTAGAGGGAGCTTTACTCTGTATCTAACCCCGTGCTGTACCTGTCCTGGGAGTGTTTGATGGGGACAGTGCAGAGGGAGCTTTACTCTGTGTCTAACCCCGTGCTGTACCTGTCCTGGGAGTGTTTGATGGGGACAGTGTAGAGGGAGCTTTACTCTGTATCTAACCCCGTGCTGTACCTGTCCTGGGAGTGTTTGATGGGGACAGTGTAGAGGGAGCTTTACTCTGTATCTAACCCCGTGCTGTACCTGTCCTGGGAGTGTTTGATGGGGACAGTGTATATGGAGTTTTACTCTGTATCTAACCCCGTGTTGTACCTGTCCTGGGAGTGTTTGATGGGGACAGTGTAGAAGGAGCTTTTCTCTGTATCTAACCCCGTGCTGTACCTGTCCTGGCAGTGTTTGATGGGGACAGTGCAGAGGGAGCTTTACTCTGTATCTAACCCCGTGCTCACCTGTCCTGGGAGTGTTTGATGGGGTCAGTGTAGAGGGAGCTTTACTCTGTATCTAACCCCGTGCTGTACCTGTCCTGGGAGTGTTTGATGGGGACAGTGTAGATGGAGCTTTACTCTGTATCTAACCCCGTGCTGTACCTGGCCTGGGAGTGTTTGATGGGGACTGTGTAGATGGAGCTTTACACTGTATCTAACCCCGTGCTGTACCTGTCCTGGGAGTGTTTGATGGGGACAGTGTAGAGGGAGCTTTACTCTGTATCTAACCCCGTGCTGTACCTGTCCTGGGAGTGATTGATGGGGACTGTGTAGATGGAGTTTTACTCTGTATCTAACCCCGTGTTGTACCTGTCCTGGGAGTGTTCGATTGGGACAGTGTAGAGGGAGCTTTACTCTGTATCTAACCCCATGCTGTACCTGTCCTGGGAGTGTTTGATGGGACAGTGTAGATGGAGTTTTACTCTGTATCTAACCCCGTGCTGTACCTGGCCTGGGAGTGTTTGATGGGGACAGTGTATATGTAGTTTTACTCTGTATCTAACCTCGTGCTGTACCTATCCTGGGAGTGTTTGATGGGGACAGTGGAGATGGAGCTTTACTCAGTATCTAACCCCGTGCTGGACCTGTCCTGGGAGTGTTTGATGGGGTCAGTGTAGAGGGAGCTTTACTCTGTATCTAACCCCGTGCTTTACCTGTCCTGGGAGTGTTTGATGGGGACAGTGTAGATGGAGCTTTACTCTGTATCTAACCCCGTGCTGTACCTGGCCTGGGAGTGTTTGATGGGGACTGTGTAGATGGAGCTTTACCCTGTATCTAACCCCGTGCTGTACCTGTCCTGGGAGTGTTTGATGGGGACAGTGTAGCGGGAGCTTTACTCTGTATCTAACCCCTTGCTGTACCTGTCCTGGGAGTGTTTGATGGGGACAGTGTAGAGGGAGCTTTACTCTGTGTCTAACCCCGTGCTGTACCTGTCCTGGGAGTGTTTGATGGGGACAGTGTAGAGGGAGCTTTACTCTGTATCTAACCCCGTGCTGTACCTGTCCTGGGCGTGTTTGATGGGGACAGTGTCGAGGGAGCTTTACTCTGTATCTAACCCCGTGCTGTACCTGTCCTGGGAGTGTTTGATGGGGACAGTGTAGAGGGAGCTTTACTCTGTATCTAACCCCGTGCTGTACCTGTCCTGGGCGTGTTTGATGGGGACAGTGTAGAGGGAGCTTTACTCTGTATCTAACCCCGTGCTGTACCTGTCCTGGGAGTGTTTGATGGGGACAGTGTAGAGGGAGCTATACTCTGTATCTAACCCCGTGCTGTACCTGTCCTGGGAGTGTTTGATGGGGACAGTGTAGAGGGAGCTTTACTCTGTATCTAACCCCGTGCTGTACCTGTCCTGGGCGTGTTTGATGGGGACAGTGTAGAGGGAGCTTTACTCTGTATCTAACCCCATGCTGTACCTGTCCTGGGAGTGTTTGATGGGGACAGTGTAGAGGGAGCTATACTCTGTATCTAACCCCGTGCTGTACCTGTCCTGGGAGTGTTTGATGGGGACAGTGTAGAGGGAGCTTTACTCTGTATCTAACCCCGTGCTGTACCTGTCCTGGGAGTGTTTGATGGGGACAGTGCAGAGGGAGCTTTACTCTGTATCTAACCCCGTGCTTTACCTGTCCTGGGAGTGTTTGATGGGGACAGTGTAGATGGAGCTTTACTCTGTATCTAACCCCGTGCTGTACCTGGCCTGGGAGTGTTTGATGGGGACTGTGTAGATGGAGCTTTACCCTGTATCTAACCCCGTGCTGTACCTGTCCTGGGAGTGTTTGATGGGGACAGTGTAGCGGGAGCTTTACTCTGTATCTAACCCCTTGCTGTACCTGTCCTGGGAGTGTTTGATGGGGACAGTGTAGAGGGAGCTTTACTCTGTGTCTAACCCCGTGCTGTACCTGTCCTGGGAGTGTTTGATGGGGACAGTGTAGAGGGAGCTTTACTCTGTATCTAACCCCGTGCTGTACCTGTCCTGGGCGTGTTTGATGGGGACAGTGTCGAGGGAGCTTTACTCTGTATCTAACCCCGTGCTGTACCTGTCCTGGGAGTGTTTGATGGGGACAGTGTAGAGGGAGCTTTACTCTGTATCTAACCCCGTGCTGTACCTGTCCTGGGCGTGTTTGATGGGGACAGTGTAGAGGGAGCTTTACTCTGTATCTAACCCCGTGCTGTACCTGTCCTGGGAGTGTTTGATGGGGACAGTGTAGAGGGAGCTATACTCTGTATCTAACCCCGTGCTGTACCTGTCCTGGGAGTGTTTGATGGGGACAGTGTAGAGGGAGCTTTACTCTGTATCTAACCCCGTGCTGTACCTGTCCTGGGCGTGTTTGATGGGGACAGTGTAGAGGGAGCTTTACTCTGTATCTAACCCCATGCTGTACCTGTCCTGGGAGTGTTTGATGGGGACAGTGTAGAGGGAGCTATACTCTGTATCTAACCCCGTGCTGTACCTGTCCTGGGAGTGTTTGATGGGGACAGTGTAGAGGGAGCTTTACTCTGTATCTAACCCCGTGCTGTACCTGTCCTGGGAGTGTTTGATGGGGACAGTGCAGAGGGAGCTTTACTCTGTATCTAACCCCGTGCTGTACCTGTCCTGGGAGTGTTTGATGGGGACAGTGTAGAGGGAGCTTTACTCTGTATCTAACCCCGTGCTGTACCTGTCCTGGGAGTGTTTGATGGGGACAGTGTAGAGGGAGCTTTACTCTGTATCTAACCCCGTGCTGTACCTGTCCTGGGAGTGTTTGATGGGGACAGTGTATATGGAGTTTTACTCTGTATCTAACCCCGTGTTGTACCTGTCCTGGGAGTGTTTGATGGGGACAGTGTAGAAGGAGCTTTACTCTGTATCTAACCCCGTGCTGTACCTGTCCTGGCAGTGTTTGATGGGGACAGTGCAGAGGGAGCTTTACTCTGTATCTAACCCCGTGCTCACCTGTCCTGGGAGTGTTTGATGGGGTCAGTGTAGAGGGAGCTTTACTCTGTATCTAACCCCGTGCTGTACCTGTCCTGGGAGTGTTTGATGGGGACAGTGTAGATGGAGCTTTACTCTGTATCTAACCCCGTGCTGTACCTGGCCTGGGAGTGTTTGATGGGGACTGTGTAGATGGAGCTTTACACTGTATCTAACCCCGTGCTGTACCTGTCCTGGGAGTGTTTGATGGGGACAGTGTAGAGGGAGCTTTACTCTGTATCTAACCCCGTGCTGTACCTGTCCTGGGAGTGATTGATGGGGACTGTGTAGATGGAGTTTTACTCTGTATCTAACCCCGTGTTGTACCTGTCCTGGGAGTGTTCGATTGGGACAGTGTAGAGGGAGCTTTACTCTGTATCTAACCCCATGCTGTACCTGTCCTGGGAGTGTTTGATGGGACAGTGTAGATGGAGTTTTACTCTGTATCTAACCCCGTGCTGTACCTGGCCTGGGAGTGTTTGATGGGGACAGTGTATATGTAGTTTTACTCTGTATCTAACCTCGTGCTGTACCTGTCCTGGGAGTGTTTGATGGGGACAGTGGAGATGGAGCTTTACTCAGTATCTAACCCCGTGCTGGACCTGTCCTGGGAGTGTTTGATGGGGTCAGTGTAGAGGGAGCTTTACTCTGTATCTAACCCCGTGCTTTACCTGTCCTGGGAGTGTTTGATGGGGACAGTGTAGATGGAGCTTTACTCTGTATCTAACCCCGTGCTGTACCTGGCCTAGGAGTGTTTGATGGGGACTGTGTAGATGGAGCTTTACCCTGTATCTAACCCCGTGCTGTACCTGTCCTGGGAGTGTTTGATGGGGACAGTGTAGCGGGAGCTTTACTCTGTATCTAACCCCTTGCTGTACCTGTCCTGGGAGTGTTTGATGGGGACAGTGTAGAGGGAGCTTTACTCTGTGTCTAACCCCGTGCAGTACCTGTCCTGGGAGTGTTTGATGGGGACAGTGTAGAGGGAGCTTTACTCTGTATCTACCCCGTGCTGTACCTGTCCTGGGCGTGTTTGATGGGGACAGTGTCGAGGGAGCTTTACTCTGTATCTAACCCCGTGCTGTACCTGTCCTGGGAGTGTTTGATGGGGACAGTGTAGAGGGAGCTTTACTCTGTATCTAACCCCGTGCTGTACCTGTCCTGGGCGTGTTTGATGGGGACAGTGTAGAGGGAGCTTTACTCTGTATCTAACCCCGTGCTGTACCTGTCCTGGGAGTGTTTGATGGGGACAGTGTAGAGGGAGCTATACTCTGTATCTAACCCCGTGCTGTACCTGTCCTGGGAGTGTTTGATGGGGACAGTGGAGAGGGAGCTTTACTCTGTATCTAACCCCGTGCTGTACCTGTCCTGGGAGTGTTTGATGGGGACAGTGCAGAGGGAGCTTTACTCTGTATCTAACCCCGTGCTCACCTGTCCTGGGAGTGTTTGATGGGGTCAGTGTAGAGGGAGCTTTACTCTGTATCTAACCCCGTACTGTACCTGTCCTGGGAGTGTTTGATGGGGACAGTGTAGATGGAGCTTTACTCTGTATCTAACCCCGTGCTGTACCTGGCCTGGGAGTGTTTGATGGGGACTGTGTAGATGGAGCTTTACACTGTATCTAACCCCGTGCTGTACCTGTCCTGGGAGTGTTTGATGGGGACAGTGTAGAGGGAGCTTTACTCTGTATCTAACCCCGTGCTGTACCTGTCCTGGGAGTGATTGATGGGGACTGTGTAGATGGAGTTTTACTCTGTATCTAACCCCGTGTTGTACCTGTCCTGGGAGTGTTCGATTGGGACAGTGTAGAGGGAGCTTTACTCTGTATCTAACCCCGTGCTGTACCTGTCCTGGGAGTGTTTGATGGGACAGTGTAGATGGAGTTTTACTCTGTATCTAACCCCGTGCTGTACCTGGCCTGGGAGTGTTTGATGGGGACAGTGTATATGTAGTTTTACTCTGTATCTAACCCCGTGCTGTACCTGTCCTGGGAGTGTTTGATGGGGACAGTGTAGCGGGAGCTTTACTCTGTATCTAACCCCTTGCTGTACCTGTCCTGGGAGTGTTTGATGGGGACAGTGTAGAGGGAGCTTTACTCTGTGTCTAACCCCGTGCTGTACCTGTCCTGGGAGTGTTTGATGGGGACAGTGTAGAGGGAGCTTTACTCTGTATCTAACCCCGTGCTGTACCTGTCCTGGGCGTGTTTGATGGGGACAGTGTCGAGGGAGCTTTACTCTGTATCTAACCCCGTGCTGTACCTGTCCTGGGAGTGTTTGATGGGGACAGTGTAGAGGGAGCTTTACACTGTATCTAACCCCGTGCTGTACCTGTCCTGGGAGTGTTTGATGGGGACAGTGTAGAGGGAGCTTTACTCTGTATCTAACCCCGTGCTGTACCTGTCCTGGGAGTGATTGATGGGGACTGTGTAGATGGAGTTTTACTCTGTATCTAACCCCGTGCTGTACCTGTCCTGGGAGTGTTTGATGGGGACAGTGCAGAGGGAGCTTTACTCTGTATCTAACCCCGTGCTTTACCTGTCCTGGGAGTGTTTGATGGGGACAGTGTAGATGGAGCTTTACTCTGTATCTAACCCCGTGCTGTACCTGGCCTGGGAGTGTTTGATGGGGACTGTGTAGATGGAGCTTTACCCTGTATCTAACCCCGTGCTGTACCTGTCCTGGGAGTGTTTGATGGGGACAGTGTAGCGGGAGCTTTACTCTGTATCTAACCCCTTGCTGTACCTGTCCTGGGAGTGTTTGATGGGGACAGTGTAGAGGGAGCTTTACTCTGTGTCTAACCCCGTGCTGTACCTGTCCTGGGAGTGTTTGATGGGGACAGTGTAGAGGGAGCTTTACTCTGTATCTAACCCCGTGCTGTACCTGTCCTGGGCGTGTTTGATGGGGACAGTGTCGAGGGAGCTTTACTCTGTATCTAACCCCGTGCTGTACCTGTCCTGGGAGTGTTTGATGGGGACAGTGTAGAGGGAGCTTTACTCTGTATCTAACCCCGTGCTGTACCTGTCCTGGGCGTGTTTGATGGGGACAGTGTAGAGGGAGCTTTACTCTGTATCTAACCCCGTGCTGTACCTGTCCTGGGAGTGTTTGATGGGGACAGTGTAGAGGGAGCTATACTCTGTATCTAACCCCGTGCTGTACCTGTCCTGGGAGTGTTTGATGGGGACAGTGTAGAGGGAGCTTTACTCTGTATCTAACCCCGTGCTGTACCTGTCCTGGGCGTGTTTGATGGGGACAGTGTAGAGGGAGCTTTACTCTGTATCTAACCCCATGCTGTACCTGTCCTGGGAGTGTTTGATGGGGACAGTGTAGAGGGAGCTATACTCTGTATCTAACCCCGTGCTGTACCTGTCCTGGGAGTGTTTGATGGGGACAGTGTAGAGGGAGCTTTACTCTGTATCTAACCCCGTGCTGTACCTGTCCTGGGAGTGTTTGATGGGGACAGTGCAGAGGGAGCTTTACTCTGTATCTAACCCCGTGCTGTACCTGTCCTGGGAGTGTTTGATGGGGACAGTGTAGAGGGAGCTTTACTCTGTATCTAACCCCGTGCTGTACCTGTCCTGGGAGTGTTTGATGGGGACAGTGTAGAGGGAGCTTTACTCTGTATCTAACCCCGTGCTGTACCTGTCCTGGGAGTGTTTGATGGGGACAGTGTATATGGAGTTTTACTCTGTATCTAACCCCGTGTTGTACCTGTCCTGGGAGTGTTTGATGGGGACAGTGTAGAAGGAGCTTTACTCTGTATCTAACCCCGTGCTGTACCTGTCCTGGCAGTGTTTGATGGGGACAGTGCAGAGGGAGCTTTACTCTGTATCTAACCCCGTGCTCACCTGTCCTGGGAGTGTTTGATGGGGTCAGTGTAGAGGGAGCTTTACTCTGTATCTAACCCCGTGCTGTACCTGTCCTGGGAGTGTTTGATGGGGACAGTGTAGATGGAGCTTTACTCTGTATCTAACCCCGTGCTGTACCTGGCCTGGGAGTGTTTGATGGGGACTGTGTAGATGGAGCTTTACACTGTATCTAACCCCGTGCTGTACCTGTCCTGGGAGTGTTTGATGGGGACAGTGTAGAGGGAGCTTTACTCTGTATCTAACCCCGTGCTGTACCTGTCCTGGGAGTGATTGATGGGGACTGTGTAGATGGAGTTTTACTCTGTATCTAACCCCGTGTTGTACCTGTCCTGGGAGTGTTCGATTGGGACAGTGTAGAGGGAGCTTTACTCTGTATCTAACCCCATGCTGTACCTGTCCTGGGAGTGTTTGATGGGACAGTGTAGATGGAGTTTTACTCTGTATCTAACCCCGTGCTGTACCTGGCCTGGGAGTGTTTGATGGGGACAGTGTATATGTAGTTTTACTCTGTATCTAACCTCGTGCTGTACCTGTCCTGGGAGTGTTTGATGGGGACAGTGGAGATGGAGCTTTACTCAGTATCTAACCCCGTGCTGGACCTGTCCTGGGAGTGTTTGATGGGGTCAGTGTAGAGGGAGCTTTACTCTGTATCTAACCCCGTGCTTTACCTGTCCTGGGAGTGTTTGATGGGGACAGTGTAGATGGAGCTTTACTCTGTATCTAACCCCGTGCTGTACCTGGCCTAGGAGTGTTTGATGGGGACTGTGTAGATGGAGCTTTACCCTGTATCTAACCCCGTGCTGTACCTGTCCTGGGAGTGTTTGATGGGGACAGTGTAGCGGGAGCTTTACTCTGTATCTAACCCCTTGCTGTACCTGTCCTGGGAGTGTTTGATGGGGACAGTGTAGAGGGAGCTTTACTCTGTGTCTAACCCCGTGCAGTACCTGTCCTGGGAGTGTTTGATGGGGACAGTGTAGAGGGAGCTTTACTCTGTATCTACCCCGTGCTGTACCTGTCCTGGGCGTGTTTGATGGGGACAGTGTCGAGGGAGCTTTACTCTGTATCTAACCCCGTGCTGTACCTGTCCTGGGAGTGTTTGATGGGGACAGTGTAGAGGGAGCTTTACTCTGTATCTAACCCCGTGCTGTACCTGTCCTGGGCGTGTTTGATGGGGACAGTGTAGAGGGAGCTTTACTCTGTATCTAACCCCGTGCTGTACCTGTCCTGGGAGTGTTTGATGGGGACAGTGTAGAGGGAGCTATACTCTGTATCTAACCCCGTGCTGTACCTGTCCTGGGAGTGTTTGATGGGGACAGTGGAGAGGGAGCTTTACTCTGTATCTAACCCCGTGCTGTACCTGTCCTGGGAGTGTTTGATGGGGACAGTGCAGAGGGAGCTTTACTCTGTATCTAACCCCGTGCTCACCTGTCCTGGGAGTGTTTGATGGGGTCAGTGTAGAGGGAGCTTTACTCTGTATCTAACCCCGTACTGTACCTGTCCTGGGAGTGTTTGATGGGGACAGTGTAGATGGAGCTTTACTCTGTATCTAACCCCGTGCTGTACCTGGCCTGGGAGTGTTTGATGGGGACTGTGTAGATGGAGCTTTACACTGTATCTAACCCCGTGCTGTACCTGTCCTGGGAGTGTTTGATGGGGACAGTGTAGAGGGAGCTTTACTCTGTATCTAACCCCGTGCTGTACCTGTCCTGGGAGTGATTGATGGGGACTGTGTAGATGGAGTTTTACTCTGTATCTAACCCCGTGTTGTACCTGTCCTGGGAGTGTTCGATTGGGACAGTGTAGAGGGAGCTTTACTCTGTATCTAACCCCGTGCTGTACCTGTCCTGGGAGTGTTTGATGGGACAGTGTAGATGGAGTTTTACTCTGTATCTAACCCCGTGCTGTACCTGGCCTGGGAGTGTTTGATGGGGACAGTGTATATGTAGTTTTACTCTGTATCTAACCCCGTGCTGTACCTGTCCTGGGAGTGTTTGATGGGGACAGTGTAGCGGGAGCTTTACTCTGTATCTAACCCCTTGCTGTACCTGTCCTGGGAGTGTTTGATGGGGACAGTGTAGAGGGAGCTTTACTCTGTGTCTAACCCCGTGCTGTACCTGTCCTGGGAGTGTTTGATGGGGACAGTGTAGAGGGAGCTTTACTCTGTATCTAACCCCGTGCTGTACCTGTCCTGGGCGTGTTTGATGGGGACAGTGTCGAGGGAGCTTTACTCTGTATCTAACCCCGTGCTGTACCTGTCCTGGGAGTGTTTGATGGGGACAGTGTAGAGGGAGCTTTACACTGTATCTAACCCCGTGCTGTACCTGTCCTGGGAGTGTTTGATGGGGACAGTGTAGAGGGAGCTTTACTCTGTATCTAACCCCGTGCTGTACCTGTCCTGGGAGTGATTGATGGGGACTGTGTAGATGGAGTTTTACTCTGTATCTAACCCCGTGTTGTACCTGTCCTGGGAGTGTTCGATTGGGACAGTGTAGAGGGAGCTTTACTCTGTATCTAACCCCATGCTGTACCTGTCCTGGGAGTGTTTGATGGGACAGTGTAGATGGAGTTTTACTCTGTATCTAACCCCGTGCTGTACCTGGCCTGGGAGTGTTTGATGGGGACAGTGTATATGTAGTTTTACTCTGTATCTAACCTCGTGCTGTACCTGTCCTGGGAGTGTTTGATGGGGACAGTGGAGATGGAGCTTTACTCAGTATCTAACCCCGTGCTGGACCTGTCCTGGGAGTGTTTGATGGGGTCAGTGTAGAGGGAGCTTTACTCTGTATCTAACCCCGTGCTTTACCTGTCCTGGGAGTGTTTGATGGGGACAGTGTAGATGGAGCTTTACTCTGTATCTAACCCCGTGCTGTACCTGGCCTAGGAGTGTTTGATGGGGACTGTGTAGATGGAGCTTTACCCTGTATCTAACCCCGTGCTGTACCTGTCCTGGGAGTGTTTGATGGGGACAGTGTAGCGGGAGCTTTACTCTGTATCTAACCCCTTGCTGTACCTGTCCTGGGAGTGTTTGATGGGGACAGTGTAGAGGGAGCTTTACTCTGTGTCTAACCCCGTGCAGTACCTGTCCTGGGAGTGTTTGATGGGGACAGTGTAGAGGGAGCTTTACTCTGTATCTACCCCGTGCTGTACCTGTCCTGGGCGTGTTTGATGGGGACAGTGTCGAGGGAGCTTTACTCTGTATCTAACCCCGTGCTGTACCTGTCCTGGGAGTGTTTGATGGGGACAGTGTAGAGGGAGCTTTACTCTGTATCTAACCCCGTGCTGTACCTGTCCTGGGCGTGTTTGATGGGGACAGTGTAGAGGGAGCTTTACTCTGTATCTAACCCCGTGCTGTACCTGTCCTGGGAGTGTTTGATGGGGACAGTGTAGAGGGAGCTATACTCTGTATCTAACCCCGTGCTGTACCTGTCCTGGGAGTGTTTGATGGGGACAGTGGAGAGGGAGCTTTACTCTGTATCTAACCCCGTGCTGTACCTGTCCTGGGAGTGTTTGATGGGGACAGTGCAGAGGGAGCTTTACTCTGTATCTAACCCCGTGCTCACCTGTCCTGGGAGTGTTTGATGGGGTCAGTGTAGAGGGAGCTTTACTCTGTATCTAACCCCGTACTGTACCTGTCCTGGGAGTGTTTGATGGGGACAGTGTAGATGGAGCTTTACTCTGTATCTAACCCCGTGCTGTACCTGGCCTGGGAGTGTTTGATGGGGACTGTGTAGATGGAGCTTTACACTGTATCTAACCCCGTGCTGTACCTGTCCTGGGAGTGTTTGATGGGGACAGTGTAGAGGGAGCTTTACTCTGTATCTAACCCCGTGCTGTACCTGTCCTGGGAGTGATTGATGGGGACTGTGTAGATGGAGTTTTACTCTGTATCTAACCCCGTGTTGTACCTGTCCTGGGAGTGTTCGATTGGGACAGTGTAGAGGGAGCTTTACTCTGTATCTAACCCCGTGCTGTACCTGTCCTGGGAGTGTTTGATGGGACAGTGTAGATGGAGTTTTACTCTGTATCTAACCCCGTGCTGTACCTGGCCTGGGAGTGTTTGATGGGGACAGTGTATATGTAGTTTTACTCTGTATCTAACCCCGTGCTGTACCTGTCCTGGGAGTGTTTGATGGGGACAGTGTAGCGGGAGCTTTACTCTGTATCTAACCCCTTGCTGTACCTGTCCTGGGAGTGTTTGATGGGGACAGTGTAGAGGGAGCTTTACTCTGTGTCTAACCCCGTGCTGTACCTGTCCTGGGAGTGTTTGATGGGGACAGTGTAGAGGGAGCTTTACTCTGTATCTAACCCCGTGCTGTACCTGTCCTGGGCGTGTTTAATGGGGACAGTGTCGAGGGAGCTTTACTCTGTATCTAACCCCGTGCTGTACCTGTCCTGGGAGTGTTTGATGGGGACAGTGTAGAGGGAGCTTTACTCTGTATCTAACCCCGTGCTGTACCTGTCCTGGGCGTGTTTGATGGGGACAGTGTAGAGGGAGCTTTACTCTGTATCTAACCCCGTGCTGTACCTGTCCTGGGAGTGTTTGATGGGGACAGTGTAGAGGGAGCTTTACTCTGTATCTAACCCCGTGCTGTACCTGGCCTGGGAGTGTTTGATGGGGACAGTGTATATGGAGTTTTACTCTGTATCTAACCCCGTGTTGTACCTGTCCTGGGAGTGTTTGATGGGGACAGTGTAGAAGGAGCTTTACTCTGTATCTAACCCCGTGCTGTACCTGTCCTGGCAGTGTTTGATGGGGACAGTGCAGAGGGAGCTTTACTCTGTATCTAACCCCGTGCTCACCTGTCCTGGGAGTGTTTGATGGGGTCAGTGTAGAGGGAGCTTTACTCTGTATCTAACCCCGTGCTGTACCTGTCCTGGGAGTGTTTGATGGGGACAGTGTAGATGGAGCTTTACTCTGTATCTAACCCCGTGCTGTACCTGGCCTGGGAGTGTTTGATGGGGACAGGGTAGATGGAGCTTTACTCTGTATCTAACCCCGTGTTGTACCTGTCCTGGGAGTGTTTGATGGGGACAGTGTAGAGGGAGCTTTAGTCTGTATCTAACCCCGTGCTGAACCTGTCCTGGGAGTGTTTGATGGGGACAGTGGAGATGGAGCTTTACTCTGTATCTAACCCCGTGCTGGACCTGTCCTGGGAGTGTTTGATGGGGACTGTGTAGATGGAGTTTTACCCTGTATCTAACCCCGTGCTGTACCTGTCCTGGGAGTGTTTGATGGGGACAGTGTAGCGGAAGCTTTACTCTGTATCTAACCCCTTGCTGTACCTGTCCTGGGAGTGTTTGATGGGGACAGTGTAGAGGGAGCTTTACTCTGTATCTAACCCCGTGCTGTACCTGTCCTGGGAGTGTTTGATGGGGACAGTGTAGAGGGAGCTTTACTCTGTATCTAACCCCGTGCTGTACCTGTCCTGGGCATGTTTGATGGGGACAGTGTAGAGGGAGCTTTACTCTGTATCTAACCCCGTGCTGTACCTGTCCTGGGAGTGTTTGATGGGGACAGTGTAGAGGGAGCTATACTCAGTATCTAACCCCATGCTGTACCTGTCCTGGGAGTGTTTGATGGGGACAGTGTAGAGGGAGCTTTACTCTGTATCTAACCCCGTGCTGTACCTGTCCTGGGAGTGTTTGATGGGGACAGTGCAGAGGGAGCTTTACTCTGTATCTAACCCCGTGTTGTACCTGTCCTGGGAGTGTTCGATTGGGACAGTGTAGAGGGAGCTTTACTCTGTATCTAACCACGTGCTGTACCTGTCCTGGCGGTGTTTGATGGGAACAGTGTAGATGGAGTTTTACTCTGTATCTAACCCCGTGTTGTACCTGTCCTGGGAGTGTTTGATTGGGACAGTGTAGAGGGAGCTTTACTCTGTATCTAACCCCGTGTTGTACCTGTCCTGGGAGTGTTTGATTGGGACAGTGTAGAGGGAGCTTTACTCTGTTTCTAACCCCGTGCTGTACCTGTCCTGGGAGTGTTTGATGGGGACAGTGTAGAGGGAGCTTTACTCTGTATCTAACCCCGTTCTGTACCTGTCCTGGGCGTGTTTGATGGGGACAGTCTAGAGGGAGCTTTACTCTGTATCTAACCCCGTGCTGTACCTGTCCCGGGAGTGTTTGATGTGGACAGTGTAGAGGGAGCTTAACTCTGTATCTAACCCCGTGCTGTACCTGTCCTGGGAGTGTTTGATGGGGACACTGTAGAGGGAGCTTTACTCTGTATCTAACCTCGTGCTGTACCTGTCCTGGGAATGTTTGATGGGGACAGTGTAGAGGCAGCTTTACTCTGTATCTAACCCCGTGCTGTACCTGTCCTGGGAGTGTTTGATGGGGACAGTGTAGAGGGAGCTTTACTCTGTATCTAACCCCGTGCTGTACCTGGTCTGGGAGTGTTTCATGGGGACAGTGTAGAGGGAGCTTTAGTCTGTATCTAACCCCGTGCTGTACCTGGCCTGGGAGTGTTTGATGGGGACAGTGTATATGTAGTTTTACTCTGTATCTAACCCCATGTTGTACCTGTCCTGGGAGTGTTTGATGGGGACAGTGTAGAGGGAGCTTTACTCTGTATCTAACCCCGTGCTGTACCTGTCCTGGGAGTGTTTGATGGGGACAGTGGAGATGGAGCTTTACTCTGTATCTAACCCCGTGCTGGACCTGTCCTGGGAGTGTTTGATGGGGTCAGTGTAGAGGGAGCTTTACTCTGTATCTAACGTCGTACTGTACCTGTCCTGGGAGTGTTTGATGGGGACAGTGTAGATGGAGCTTTACTCTGTATCTAACCCCGTGCTGTACCTGGCCTGGGAGTGTTTGATGGGGACTGTGTAGATGGAGCTTTACCCTGTATCTAACCCCGTGCTGTACCTGTCCTGGGAGTGTTTGATGCGGACAGTGTAGCGGGAGCTTTACTCTGTATCTAACCCCTTGCTGTACCTGTCCTGGGAGTGTTTGATGGGGACAGTGTAGAGGGAACTTTACTCTGTATCTAACCCCGTGCTGTACCTGTCCTGGGAGTGTTTGATGGGGACAATGTAGAGGGAGCTTTACTCTGTATCTAACCCCGGGCTGTACCTGTCCTGGGAGTGTTTGATGGGGACAGTGTAGAGAGAGCTTTACTCTGTATCTAACCCCGTGCTGTACCTGTCCTGGGAGTGTTTGATGGGGACAGTGTAGAGGGAGCTTTACTCTGTATCTAACCCCGTGCTGTACCTGTCCTGGGAGTGTTTGATGGGGACAGTGTAGAGGGAGCTTTACTCTGTATCTAACCCCGTGCTGTACCTGTCCTGGGCGTGTTTGATGGGGACAGTGTAGAGGGAGCTTTACTCTGTATCTAACCCCGTGCTGTACCTGTCCTGGAAGTGTTTGATGGGGACAGTGTAGAGGGAGCATTACTCTGTATCTAACCCCGTGCTGTACCTGTCCTGGGCGTGTTTGATGGGGACAGTGGAGAGGGAGCTTTACTCTGTATCTAACCCCGTGCTGTACCTGTCCTGGGAGTGTTTGATGGGGACAGTGTAGAGGGAGCTTTACTCTGTATCTAACCCCGTGCTGTACCTGGCCTGGGAGTGTTTGATGGGGACAGTGTATATGGAGTTTTACTCTGTATCTAACCCCGTGTTGTACCTGTCCTGGGAGTGTTTGATGGGGACAGTGTAGAGGGAGCTTTACTCTGTATCTAACCCCGTGCTGTACCTGTCCTGGCAGTGTTTGATGGGGATAGTGCAGAGGGTGCTTTACTCTGTATCTAACCCCGTGCTCACCTGTCCTGGGAGTGTTTGATGGGGTCAGTGTAGAGGGAGCTTTACTCTGTATCTAACCCCGTGCTGTACCTGTCCTGGGAGTGTTTGATGGGGACAGTGTAGATGGAGTTTTACTCTGTATCTAACCCCGTGCTGTACCTGGCCTGGGAGTGTTTGATGGGGACAGTGTAGAGGGAGCTTTACTCTGTATCAAACCCCGTGTTGTACCTGTCCTGGGAGTGTTTGATTGGGACAGTGTAGAGGGAGCTTTACTCTATATCTAACCCCGTGCTGTACCTGTCCTGGGAGTGTTTGATGGGGACAGTGTAGTGGGAGCTTTACTCTGTATCTAACCCCGTGCTGTACCTGTCCTGGGAGTGTTTGATGTGGACAGTGTAGAGGGAGCTTAACTCTGTATCTAACCCCGTGCTGTACCTGTGCTGGGAGTGTTTGATGGGGACACTGTAGAGGGAGCTTTACTCTGTATCTAACCTCGTGCTGTACCTGTCCTGGGAATGTTTGATGGGGACAGTGTAGAGGCAGCTTTACTCTGTATCTAACCCCGTGCTGTACCTGTCCTGGGAGTGTTTGATGGGGACAGTGTAGAGGGAGCTTTACTCTGTATCTAACCCCGTGCTGTACCTGTCCTGGGGGTGTTTGATGGGGACTGTGTAGATGGAGCTTTACTCTGTATCTAACCCCGTGCTGTACCTGGCCTGGGAGTGTTTGATGGGGACTGTGTAGATGGAGCTTTACACTTTATCTAACCCCGTGCTGTACCTGTCCTGGGAGTGTTTGATGGGGACAGTGTAGATGGAGTTTTACTCTGTATCTCACCCCGTGCTGTACCTGTCCTGGGAGTGTTTGATGGGGACAGTGTAGATGGAGTTTTACTCTGTATCTAACCCTGTGCTGTACCTGTCCTGGGAGTGTTTGATGGGGACAGTGTAGAGGGAGCTTTACTCTGTATCTAACCCCGTGTTGTACCTGTCCTGGGAGTGTTCGATTGGGACAGTGTAGAGGGAGCTTTACTCTGTATCTAACCACGTGCTGTACCTGTCCTGGCGGTGTTTGATGGGAACAGTGTAGATGGAGTTTTACTCTGTATCTAACCCCGTGTTGTACCTGTCCTGGGAGTGTTTGATTGGGACAGTGTAGAGGGAGCTTTACTCTGTATCTAACCCCGTGTTGTACCTGTCCTGGGAGTGTTTGATTGGGACAGTGTAGAGGGAGCTTTACTCTGTATCTAACCCCGTGCTGTACCTGTCCTGGGAGTGTTTGATGGGGACAGTGTAGAGGGAGCTTTACTCTGTATCTAACCCCGTTCTGTACCTGTCCTGGGCGTGTTTGATGGGGACAGTCTAGAGGGAGCTTTACTCTGTATCTAACCCCGTGCTGTACCTGTCCCGGGAGTGTTTGATGTGGACAGTGTAGAGGGAGCTTAACTCTGTATCTAACCCCGTGCTGTACCTGTCCTGGGAGTGTTTGATGGGGACACTGTAGAGGGAGCTTTACTCTGTATCTAACCTCGTGCTGTACCTGTCCTGGGAATGTTTGATGGGGACAGTGTAGAGGCAGCTTTACTCTGTATCTAACCCCGTGCTGTACCTGTCCTGGGAGTGTTTGATGGGGACAGTGTAGAGGGAGCTTTACTCTGTATCTAACCCCGTGCTGTACCTGGTCTGGGAGTGTTTCATGGGGACAGTGTAGAGGGAGCTTTAGTCTGTATCTAACCCCGTGCTGTACCTGGCCTGGGAGTGTTTGATGGGGACAGTGTATATGTAGTTTTACTCTGTATCTAACCCCGTGTTGTACCTGTCCTGGGAGTGTTTGATGGGGACAGTGTAGAGGGAGCTTTACTCTGTATCTAACCCCGTGATGTACCTGTCCTGGGAGTGTTTGATGGGGACAGTGGAGATGGAGCTTTACTCTGTATCTAACCCCGTGCTGGACCTGTCCTGGGAGTGTTTGATGGGGTCAGTGTAGAGGGAGCTTTACTCTGTATCTAACGTCGTGCTGTACCTGTCCTGGGAGTGTTTGATGGGGACAGTGTAGATGGAGCTTTACTCTGTATCTAACCCCGTGCTGTACCTGACCTGGGAGTGTTTGATGGGGACTGTGTAGATGGAGCTTTACCCTGTATCTAACCCCGTGCTGTACCTGTCCTGGGAGTGTTTGATGCGGACAGTGTAGCGGGAGCTTTACTCTGTATCTAACCCCTTGCTGTACCTGTCCTGGGAGTGTTTGATGGGGACAGTGTAGAGGGAACTTTACTCTGTATCTAACCCCGTGCTGTACCTGTCCTGGGAGTGTTTGATGGGGACAATGTAGAGGGAGCTTTACTCTGTATCTAACCCCGGGCTGCACCTGTCCTGGGAGTGTTTGATGGGGACAGTGTAGAGGGAGCTTTACTCTGTATCTAACCCCGTGCTGTACCTGTCCTGGGAGTGTTTGATGGGGACAGTGTAGAGGGAGCTTTACTCTGTATCTAACCCCGTGCTGTACCTGTCCTGGGAGTGTTTGATGGGGACAGTGTAGAGGGAGCTTTACTCTGTATCTAACCCCGTGCTGTACCTGTCCTGGGCGTGTTTGATGGGGACAGTGTAGAGGGAGCTTTACTCTGTATCTAACCCCGTGCTGTACCTGTCCTGGAAGTGTTTGATGGGGACAGTGTCGAGGGAGCATTACTCTGTATCTAACCCCGTGCTGTACCTGTCCTGGGCGTGTTTGATGGGGACAGTGGAGAGGGAGCTTTACTCTGTATCTAACCCCGTGCTGTACCTGTCCTGGGAGTGTTTGATGGGGACAGTGTAGAGGGAGCTTTACTCTGTATCTAACCCCGTGCTGTACCTGGCCTGGGAGTGTTTGATGGGGACAGTGTATATGGAGTTTTACTCTGTATCTAACCCCGTGTTGTACCTGTCCTGGGAGTGTTTGATGGGGACAGTGTAGAGGGAGCTTTACTCTGTATCTAACCCCGTGCTGTACCTGTCCTGGCAGTGTTTGATGGGGATAGTGCAGAGGGTGCTTTACTCTGTATCTAACCCCGTGCTCACCTGTCCTGGGAGTGTTTGATGGGGTCAGTGTAGAGGGAGCTTTACTCTGTATCTAACCCCGTGCTGTACCTGTCCTGGGAGTGTTTGATGGGGACAGTGTAGATGGAGCTTTACTCTGTATCTAACCCCGTGCTGTACCTGGCCTGGGAGTGTTTGATGGGGACAGTGTAGAGGGAGCTTTACTCTGTATCAAACCCCGTGTTGTACCTGTCCTGGGAGTGTTTGATTGGGACAGTGTAGAGGGAGCTTTACTCTGTATCTAACCCCGTGCTGTACCTGTCCTGGGAGTGTTTGATGGGGACAGTGTAGTGGGAGCTTTACTCTGTATCTAACCCCGTGCTGTACCTGTCCTGGGAGTGTTTGATGTGGACAGTGTAGAGGGAGCTTAACTCTGTATCTAACCCCGTGCTGTACCTGTCCTGGGAGTGTTTGATGGGGACACTGTAGAGGGAGCTTTACTCTGTATCTAACCTCGTGCTGTACCTGTCCTGGGAATGTTTGATGGGGACAGTGTAGAGGCAGCTTTACTCTGTATCTAACCCCGTGCTGTACCTGTCCTGGGAGTGTTTGATGGGGACAGTGTAGAGGGAGCTTTACTCTGTATCTAACCCCGTGCTGTACCTGGTCTGGGAGTGTTTCATGGGGACAGTGAAGAGGGAGCTTTAGTCTGTATCTAACCCCGTGCTGTACCTGGCCTGGGAGTGTTTGATGGGGACAGTGTATATGTAGTTTTACTGTGTATCTAACCCCGTGTTGCACCTGTCCTGGGAGTGTTTGATGGGGACAGTGTAGAGGGAGCTTTATTCTGTATCTAACCCCGTGCTGTACCTGTCCTGCGAGTGTTTGATGGGGACAGTGGAGATGGAGCTTTACTCTGTATCTAACCCCGTGCTGTACCTGGCCTGGGAGTGTTTGATGGGGACAGTGTATATGTAGTTTTACTGTGTATCTAACCCCGTGTTGTACCTGTCCTGGGAGTGTTTGTTGGGGACAGTGTAGAGGGAGCTTTACTCTGTATCTAACCCCGTGCTGTACCTGTCCTGCGAGTGTTTGATGGGGACAGTGGAGATGGAGCTTTACTCTGTATCTAACCCCGTGCTGGACCTGTCCTGGGAGTGTTTGATGGGGACAGTGTAGATGGAGCTTTACTCTGTATCTAACCCCGTGCTGTACCTGGCCTGGGAGTGTTTGATGGGGACTGTGTAGATGGAGCTTTACCCTGTATCTAACCCCGTGCTGTACCTGTCCTGGGATTGTTTGATGGGGACAGTGTAGCGGGAGCTTTACTCTGTATCTAACCCCTTGCTGTACCTGTCCTGGGAGTGTATGATGGGGACAGTGTAGAGGGAACTTTACTCTGTATCTAACCCCGTGCTGTACCTGTCCTGGGAGTGTTTAATGGGGACAATGTAGAGGGAGCTTTACTCTGTATCTAACCCCGTGCTGTACCTGTCCTGGGAGTGTTTGATGGGCACAGTGTAGAGGGAGCTTTACTCTGTATCTAACCCCGTGCTGTACCTGTCCTGGGAGTGTTTGATGGGGACAGTGTAGAGGGAGCTTTACTCTGCATCTAACCCCGTGCTGTACCTGTCCTGGGAGTGTTTGATGGGGACAGTGTAGAGGGAGCTTTACTCTGTATCTAACCCCGTGCTGTACCTGTCCTGGGAGTGTTTGATGGGGACAGTGTAGAGGGAGCTTTACTCTGTATCCATCCCCGTGCTGTACCTGTCCTGGTAGTGTTTGATGGGGACAGTGTAGAGGGAGCTTTACTCTGTATCTAACCCCGTGCTGTACCTGTCCTGGGCGTGTTTGATGGGGACAGTGTAGAGGGAGCTTTACTCTGTATCTAACCCCGTGCTGTACCTGTCCTGGAAGTGTTTGATGGGGACAGTGTAGAGGGAGCATTACTCTGTATCTAACCCCGTCCTGTACCTGTCCTGGGCGTGTTTGATGGGGACAGTGGAGAGGGAGCTTTACTCTGTATCTAACCCCGTGCTGTACCTGTCCTGGGAGTGTTTGATGGGGACAGTGTAGAGGGAGCTTTACTCTGTATCTAACCCCGTGCTGTACCTGGCCTGGGAGTGTTTGATGGGGTCAGTGTAGAGGGAGCTTTACTCTGTATCAAACCCCGTGCTGTACCTGTCCTGGGAGTGTTTGATGGGGACAGTGTAGATGGAGCTTTACTCTGTATCTAACCCCGTGCTGTACCTGGCCTGGGAGTGTTTGATGGGGACAGTGTAGAGGGAGCTTTACTCTGTATCAAATCCCGTGTTGTACCTGTCCTGGGAGTGTTTGATTGGGACAGTGTAGAGGGAGCTTTACTCTGTATCTAACCCCGTGCTGTACCTGTCCTGGGAGTGTTTGATGGGACAGTGTAGATGGAGTTTTACTCTGTATCTAACCCCGTGCTGTACCTGGCCTGGGAGTGTTTGATGGGGACAGTGTATATGTAGTTTTACTCTGTATCTAACCCCGTGCTGTACCTGTCCTGGGAGTGTTTGATGGGGACAGTGGAGATGGAGCTTTACTCAGTATCTAACCCCGTGCTGGACCTGTCCTGGGAGTGTTTGATGGGGTCAGTGTAGAGGGAGCTTTACTCTGTATCTAACCCCGTGCTTTACCTGTCCTGGGAGTGTTTGATGGGGACAGTGTAGATGGAGCTTTACTCTGTATCTAACCCCTTGCTGTACCTGTCCTGGGAGTGTATGATGGGGACAGTGTAGAGGGAACTTTACTCTGTATCTAACCCCGTGCTGTACCTGTCCTGGGAGTGTTTAATGGGGACAATGTAGAGGGAGCTTTACTCTGTATCTAACCCCGTGCTGTACCTGTCCTGGGAGTGTTTGATGGGGACAGTGTAGAGGGAGCTTTACTCTGTATCTAACCCCGTGCTGTACCTGTCCTGGGAGTGTTTGATGGGGACAGTGTAGAGGGAGCTTTACTCTGCATCTAACCCCGTGCTGTACCTGTCCTGGGAGTGTTTGATGGGGACAGTGTAGAGGGAGCTTTACTCTGTATCTAACCCCGTGCTGTACCTGTCCTGGGAGTGTTTGATGGGGACAGTGTAGAGGGAGCTTTACTC
Organism: Scyliorhinus torazame; assembly: GCF_047496885.1. Lineage (NCBI taxonomy): Eukaryota > Metazoa > Chordata > Chondrichthyes > Carcharhiniformes > Scyliorhinidae > Scyliorhinus > Scyliorhinus torazame. Next base: position 219,549,053 of record NC_092718.1, on the reverse strand, counting down.
TGTATCCATCCCCGTGCTGTACCTGTCCTGGTAGTGTTTGATGGGGACAGTGTAGAGGGAGCTTTACTCTGTATCTAACCCCGTGCTGTACCTGTCCTGGGCGTGTTTGATGGGGACAGTGTAGAGGGAGCTTTACTCTGTATCTAACCCCGTGCTGTACCTGTCCTGGAAGTGTTTGATGGGGACAGTGTAGAGGGAGCATTACTCTGTATCTAACCCCGTGCTGTACCTGTCCTGGGCGTGTTTGATGGGGACAGTGGAGAGGGAGCTTTACTCTGTATCTAACCCCGTGCTGTACCTGTCCTGGGAGTGTTTGATGGGGACAGTGTAGAGGGAGCTTTACTCTGTATCTAACCCCGTGCTGTACCTGGCCTGGGAGTGTTTGATGGGGACAGTGTATATGGAGTTTTACTCTGTATCTAACCCCGTGTTGTACCTGTCCTGGGAGTGTTTGATGGGGACAGTGTAGAGGGAGCTTTACTCTGTATCTAACCCCGTGCTGTACCTGTCCTGGCAGTGTTTGATGGGGATAGTGCAGAGGGTGCTTTACTCTGTATCTAACCCCGTGCTCACCTGTCCTGGGAGTGTTTGATGGGGTCAGTGTAGAGGGAGCTTTACTCTGTATCAAACCCCGTGCTGTACCTGTCCTGGGAGTCTTTGATGGGGACAGTGTAGATGGAGCTTTACTCTGTATCTAACCCCGTGCTGTACCTGGCCTGGGAGTGTTTGATGGGGACAGTGTAGAGGGAGCTTTACTCTGTATCAAATCCCGTGTTGTACCTGTCCTGGGAGTGTTTGATTGGGACAGTGTAGAGGGAGCTTTACTCTGTATCTAACCCCGTGCTGTACCTGTCCTGGGAGTGTTTGATGGGACAGTGTAGATGGAGTTTTACTCTGTATCTAACCCCGTGCTGTACCTGGCCTGGGAGTGTTTGATGGGGACAGTGTATATGTAGTTTTACTCTGTATCTAACCACGTGCTGTACCTGTCCTGGGAGTGTTTGATGGGGACAGTGGAGATGGAGCTTTACTCAGTATCTAACCCCGTGCTGGACCTGTCCTGGGAGTGTTTGATGGGGTCAGTGTAGAGGGAGCTTTACTCTGTATCTAACCCCGTGCTTTACCTGTCCTGGGAGTGTTTGATGGGGACAGTGTAGATGGAGCTTTACTCTGTATCTAACCCCGTGCTGTACCTGGCCTGGGAGTGTTTGATGGGGACTGTGTAGATGGAGCTTTACCCTGTATCTAACCCCGTGCTGTACCTGTCCTGGGAGTGTTTGATGGGGACAGTGTAGAGGGAGCTTTACTCTGTATCTAACCCCGTGCTGTACCTGTCCTGGGCGTGTTTGATGGGGACAGTGTCGAGGGAGCTTTACTCTGTATCTAACCCCGTGCTGTACCTGTCCTGGGAGTGTTTGATGGGGACAGTGTAGAGGGAGCTTTACTCTGTATCTAACCCCGTGCTGTACCTGTCCTGGGCGTGTTTGATGGGGACAGGGTAGAGGGAGCTTTACTCTGTATCTAACCCCGTGCTGTACCTGTCCTGGGAGTGTTTGATGGGGACAGTGTAGAGGGAGCTATACTCTGTATCTAACCCCGTGCTGTACCTGTCCTGGGAGTGTTTGATGGGGACAGTGTAGAGGGAGCTTTACTCTGTATCTAACCCCGTGCTGTACCTGTCCTGGGAGTGTTTGATGGGGACAGTGCAGAGGGAGCTTTACTCTGTATCTAACCCCGTGCTGTACCTGTCCTGGGAGTGTTTGATGGGGACAGTGTAGAGGGAGCTTTACTCTGTATCTAACCCCGTGCTGTACCTGTCCTGGGAGTGTTTGATGGGGACAGTGTAGAGGGAGCTTTACTCTGTATCTAACCCCGTGCTGTACCTGTCCTGGGAGTGTTTGATGGGGACAGTGTATATGGAGTTTTACTCTGTATCTAACCCCGTGTTGTACCTGTCCTGGGAGTGTTTGATGGGGACAGTGTAGAAGGAGCTTTACTCTGTATCTAACCCCGTGCTGTACCTGTCCTGGCAGTGTTTGATGGGGACAGTGCAGAGGGAGCTTTACTCTGTATCTAACCCCGTGCTCACCTGTCCTGGGAGTGTTTGATGGGGTCAGTGTAGAGGGAGCTTTACTCTGTATCTAACCCCGTGCTTTACCTGTCCTGGGAGTGTTTGATGGGGACAGTGTAGATGGAGCTTTACTCTGTATCTAACCCCGTGCTGTACCTGGCCTGGGAGTGTTTGATGGGGACTGTGTAGATGGAGCTTTACACTGTATCTAACCCCGTGCTGTACCTGTCCTGGGAGTGTTTGATGGGGACAGTGTAGAGGGAGCTTTACTCTGTATCTAACCCCGTGCTGTACCTGTCCTGGGAGTGATTGATGGGGACTGTGTAGATGGAGTTTTACTCTGTATCTAACCCCGTGTTGTACCTGTCCTGGGAGTGTTCGATTGGGACAGTGTAGAGGGAGCTTTACTCTGTATCTAACCCCGTGCTGTACCTGTCCTGGGAGTGTTTGATGGGACAGTGTAGATGGAGTTTTACTCTGTATCTAACCCCGTGCTGTACCTGGCCTGGGAGTGTTTGATGGGGACAGTGTATATTTGGTTTTACTCTGTATCAAACCCCGTGCTGTACCTGTCCTGGGAGTGTTTGATGGGGACAGTGGAGATGGAGCTTTACTCAGTATCTAACCCCGTGCTGGACCTGTCCTGGGAGTGTTTGATGGGTTTCAGTGTAGAGGGAGCTTTATTCTGTATCTAACCCCGTGCTTTACCTGTCCTGGGAGTGTTTGATGGGGACAGTGTAGATGGAGCTTTACTCTGTATCTAACCCCGTGCTGTACCTGGCCTGGGAGTGTTTGATGGGGACTGTGTAGATGGAGCTTTACCCTGTATCTAACCCCGTGCTGTACCTGTCCTGGGAGTGTTTGATGGGGACAGTGTAGCGGGAGCTTTACTCTGTATCTAACCCCTTGCTGTACCTGTCCTGGGAGTGTTTGATGGGGACAGTGTAGAGGGAGCTTTACTCTGTGTCTAACCCCGTGCTGTACCTGTCCTGGGAGTGTTTGATCGGGACAGTGTAGAGGGAGCTTTACTCTGTATCTAACCCCGTGCTGTACCTGTCCTGGGCGTGTTTGATGGGGACAGTGTCGAGGGAGCTTTACTCTGTATCTAACCCCGTGCTGTACCTGTCCTGGGAGTGTTTGATGGGGACAGTGTAGAGGGAGCTTTACTCTGTATCTAACCCCGTGCTGTACCTGTCCTGGGCGTGTTTGATGGGGACAGTGTAGAGGGAGCTTTACTCTGTATCTAACCCCGTGCTGTACCTGTCCTGGGAGTGTTTGATGGGGACAGTGTACAGGGAGCTTTACTCTGTATCTAACCCCGTGCTGTACCTGGCCTGGGAGTGTTTGATGGGGACAGTGTATATGGAGTTTTACTCTGTATCTAACCCCGTATTGTACCTGTCCTGGGAGTGTTTGATGGGGACAGTGTAGAAGGAGCTTTACTCTGTATCTAACCCCGTGCTGTACCTGTCCTGGCAGTGTTTGATGGGGACAGTGCAGAGGGAGCTTTACTCTGTATCTAACCCCGTGCTCACCTGTCCTGGGAGTGTTTGATGGGGTCAGTGTAGAGGGAGCTTTACTCTGTATCTAACCCCGTGCTGTACCTGTCCTGGGAGTGTTTGATGGGGACAGTGCAGATGGAGCTTTACTCTGTATCTAACCCCGTGCTGTACCTGGCCTGGGAGTGTTTGATGGGGACAGGATAGATGGAGCTTTATTCTGTATCTAACCCCGTGTTGTACCTGTCCTGGGAGTGTTTGATGGGGACAGTGTAGAGGGAGCTTTCGTCTGTATCTAACCCCGTGCTGTACCTGTCCTGGGAGTGTTTGATGGGGACAGTGGAGATGGAGCTTTACTCTGTATCTAACCCCGTGCTGGACCTGTCCTGGGAGTGTTTGATGGGGACTGTGTAGATGGAGTTTTACCCTGTATCTCACCCCGTGCTGTACCTGTCCTGGGAGTGTTTGATGGGGACAGTGTAGCGGGAGCTTTACTCTGTATCTAACCCCTTGCTGTACCTGTCCTGGGAGTGTTTGATGGGGACAGTGTAGAGGGAGCTTTACTCTGTATCTAACCCCGTACTGTACCTGTCCTGGGAGTGTTTGATGGGGACAGTGTAGAGGGAGCTTTACTCTGTATCTAACCCCGTGCTGTACCTGTCCTGGGCGTGTTTGATGGGGACAGTGTAGAGGGAGCTTTACTCTGTATCTAACCCCGTGCTGTACCTGTCCTGGGAGTGTTTGATGGGGACAGTGTAGAGGGAGCTATACTCTGTATCTAACCCCGTGCTGTACCTGTCCTGGGAGTGTTTGATGGGGACAGTGTAGAGGGAGCTTTACTCTGTATCTAACCCCGTGCTGTACCTGTCCTGGGAGTGTTTGATGGGGACAGTGCAGAGGGAGCTTTACTCTGTATCTAACCCCGTGCTGTACCTGTCCTGGGAGTGTTTGATGGGGACAGTGTAGAGGGAGCTTTACTCTGTATCTAACCCCGTGCTGTACCTGTCCTGGCAGTGTTTGATGGGGATAGTGCAGAGGGTGCTTTACTCTGTATCTAACCCCGTGCTCACCTGTCCTGGGAGTGTTTGATGGGGTCAGTGTAGAGGGAGCTTTACTCTGTATCAAACCCCGTGCTGTACCTGTCCTGGGAGTCTTTGATGGGGACAGTGTAGATGGAGCTTTACTCTGTATCTAACCCCGTGCTGTACCTGGCCTGGGAGTGTTTGATGGGGACAGTGTAGAGGGAGCTTTACTCTGTATCAAATCCCGTGTTGTACCTGTCCTGGGAGTGTTTGATTGGGACAGTGTAGAGGGAGCTTTACTCTGTATCTAACCCCGTGCTGTACCTGTCCTGGGAGTGTTTGATGGGACAGTGTAGATGGAGTTTTACTCTGTATCTAACCCCGTGCTGTACCTGGCCTGGGAGTGTTTGATGGGGACAGTGTATATGTAGTTTTACTCTGTATCTAACCCCGTGCTGTACCTGTCCTGGGAGTGTTTGATGGGGACAGTGGAGATGGAGCTTTACTCAGTATCTAACCCCGTGCTGGACCTGTCCTGGGAGTGTTTGATGGGGTCAGTGTAGAGGGAGCTTTACTCTGTATCTAACCCCGTGCTTCACCTGTCCTGGGAGTGTTTGATGGGGACAGTGTAGATGGAGCTTTACTCTGTATCTAACCCCGTGCTGTACCTGGCCTGGGAGTGTTTGATGGGGACTGTGTAGATGGAGCTTTACCCTGTATCTAACCCCGTGCTGTACCTGTCCTGGGAGTGTTTGATGGGGACAGTGTAGAGGGAGCTTTACTCTGTATCTAACCCCGTGCTGTACCTGTCCTGGGCGTGTTTGATGGGGACAGTGTCGAGGGAGCTTTACTCTGTATCTAACCCCGTGCTGTACCTGTCCTGGGAGTGTTTGATGGGGACAGTGTAGAGGGAGCTTTACTCTGTATCTAACCCCGTGCTGTACCTGTCCTGGGCGTGTTTGATGGGGAAAGGGTAGAGGGAGCTTTACTCTGTATCTAACCCCGTGCTGTACCTGTCCTGGGAGTGTTTGATGGGGACAGTGTAGAGGGAGCTATACTCTGTATCTAACCCCGTGCTGTACCTGTCCTGGGAGTGTTTGATGGGGACAGTGTAGAGGGAGCTTTACTCTGTATCTAACCCCGTGCTGTACCTGTCCTGGGAGTGTTTGATGGGGACAGTGCAGAGGGAGCTTTACTCTGTATCTAACCCCGTGCTGTACCTGTCCTGGGAGTGTTTGATGGGGACAGTGTAGAGGGAGCTTTACTCTGTATCTAACCCCGTGCTGTACCTGTCCTGGGAGTGTTTGATGGGGACAGTGTAGAGGGAGCTTTACTCTGTATCTAACCCCGTGCTGTACCTGTCCTGGGAGTGTTTGATGGGGACAGTGTATATGGAGTTTTACTCTGTATCTAACCCCGTGTTGTACCTGTCCTGGGAGTGTTTGATGGGGACAGTGTAGAAGGAGCTTTACTCTGTATCTAACCCCGTGCTGTACCTGTCCTGGCAGTGTTTGATGGGGACAGTGCAGAGGGAGCTTTACTCTGTATCTAACCCCGTGCTCACCTGTCCTGGGAGTGTTTGATGGGGTCAGTGTAGAGGGAGCTTTACTCTGTATCTAACCCCGTGCTTTACCTGTCCTGGGAGTGTTTGATGGGGACAGTGTAGATGGAGCTTTACTCTGTATCTAACCCCGTGCTGTACCTGGCCTGGGAGTGTTTGATGGGGACTGTGTAGATGGAGCTTTACACTGTATCTAACCCCGTGCTGTACCTGTCCTGGGAGTGTTTGATGGGGACAGTGTAGAGGGAGCTTTACTCTGTATCTAACCCCGTGCTGTACCTGTCCTGGGAGTGATTGATGGGGACTGTGTAGATGGAGTTTTACTCTGTATCTAACCCCGTGTTGTACCTGTCCTGGGAGTGTTCGATTGGGACAGTGTAGAGGGAGCTTTACTCTGTATCTAACCCCGTGCTGTACCTGTCCTGGGAGTGTTTGATGGGACAGTGTAGATGGAGTTTTACTCTGTATCTAACCCCGTGCTGTACCTGGCCTGGGAGTGTTTGATGGGGACAGTGTATATTTGGTTTTACTCTGTATCAAACCCCGTGCTGTACCTGTCCTGGGAGTGTTTGATGGGGACAGTGGAGATGGAGCTTTACTCAGTATCTAACCCCGTGCTGGACCTGTCCTGGGAGTGTTTGATGGGTTTCAGTGTAGAGGGAGCTTTACTCTGTATCTAACCCCGTGCTTTACCTGTCCTGGGAGTGTTTGATGGGGACAGTGTAGATGGAGCTTTACTCTGTATCTAACCCCGTGCTGTACCTGGCCTGGGAGTGTTTGATGGGGACTGTGTAGATGGAGCTTTACCCTGTATCTAACCCCGTGCTGTACCTGTCCTGGGAGTGTTTGATGGGGACAGTGTAGCGGGAGCTTTACTCTGTATCTAACCCCTTGCTGTACCTGTCCTGGGAGTGTTTGATGGGGACAGTGTAGAGGGAGCTTTACTCTGTGTCTAACCCCGTGCTGTACCTGTCCTGGGAGTGTTTGATGGGGACAGTGTAGAGGGAGCTTTACTCTGTATCTAACCCCGTGCTGTACCTGTCCTGGGCGTGTTTGATGGGGACAGTGTCGAGGGAGCTTTACTCTGTATCTAACCCCGTGCTGTACCTGTCCTGGGAGTGTTTGATGGGGACAGTGTAGAGGGAGCTTTACTCTGTATCTAACCCCGTGCTGTACCTGTCCTGGGCGTGTTTGATGGGGACAGTGTAGAGGGAGCTTTACTCTGTATCTAACCCCGTGCTGTACCTGTCCTGGGAGTGTTTGATGGGGACAGTGTACAGGGAGCTTTACTCTGTATCTAACCCCGTGCTGTACCTGGCCTGGGAGTGTTTGATGGGGACAGTGTATATGGAGTTTTACTCTGTATCTAACCCCGTATTGTACCTGTCCTGGGAGTGTTTGATGGGGACAGTGTAGAAGGAGCTTTACTCTGTATCTAACCCCGTGCTGTACCTGTCCTGGCAGTGTTTGATGGGGACAGTGCAGAGGGAGCTTTACTCTGTATCTAACCCCGTGCTCACCTGTCCTGGGAGTGTTTGATGGGGTCAGTGTAGAGGGAGCTTTACTCTGTATCTAACCCCGTGCTGTACCTGTCCTGGGAGTGTTTGATGGGGACAGTGCAGATGGAGCTTTACTCTGTATCTAACCCCGTGCTGTACCTGGCCTGGGAGTGTTTGATGGGGACAGGATAGATGGAGCTTTATTCTGTATCTAACCCCGTGTTGTACCTGTCCTGGGAGTGTTTGATGGGGACAGTGTAGAGGGAGCTTTCGTCTGTATCTAACCCCGTGCTGTACCTGTCCTGGGAGTGTTTGATGGGGACAGTGGAGATGGAGCTTTACTCTGTATCTAACCCCGTGCTGGACCTGTCCTGGGAGTGTTTGATGGGGACTGTGTAGATGGAGTTTTACCCTGTATCTAACCCCGTGCTGTGCCTGTCCTGGGAGTGTTTGATGGGGACAGTGTAGCGGGAGCTTTACTCTGTATCTAACCCCTTGCTGTACCTGTCCTGGGAGTGTTTGATGGGGACAGTGTAGAGGGAGCTTTACTCTGTATCTAACCCCGTGCTGTACCTGTCCTGGGAGTGTTTGATGGGGACAGTGTAGAGGGAGCTTTACTCTGTATCTAACCCCGTGCTGTACCTGTCCTGGGCGTGTTTGATGGGGACAGTGTAGAGGGATCTTTACTCTGTATCTAACCCCGTGCTGTACCTGTCCTGGGAGTGTTTGATGGGGACAGTGTAGAGGGAGCTATACTCTGTATCTAACCCCGTGCTGTACCTGTCCTGGGAGTGTTTGATGGGGACAGTGTAGAGGGAGCTTTACTCTGTATCTAACCCCGTGCTGTACCTCTCCTGGGAGTGTTTGATGGGGACAGTGCAGAGGGAGCTTTACTCTGTATCTAACCCCGTGCTGTACCTGTCCTGGGAGTGTTTGATGGGGACAGTGTAGAGGGAGCTTTACTCTGTATCTAACCCCGTGCTGTACCTGTCCTGGGAGTGTTTGATGGGGACAGTGTAGAGGGAGCTTTACTCTGTATCTAACCCCGTGCTGTACCTGTCCTGGGAGTGTTTGATGGGGACAGTGTATATGGAGTTTTACTCTGTATCTAACCCCGTGTTGTACCTGTCCTGGGAGTGTTTGATGGGGACAGTGTAGAAGGAGCTTTACTCTGTATCTAACCCCGTGCTGTACCTGTCCTGGCAGTGTTTGATGGGGACAGTGCAGAGGGAGCTTTACTCTGTATCTAACCCCGTGCTCACCTGTCCTGGGAGTGTTTGATGGGGTCAGTGTAGAGGGAGCTTTACTCTGTATCTAACCCCGTGCTGTACCTGTCCTGGGAGTGTTTGATGGGGACAGTGTAGATGGAGCTTTACTCTGTATCTAACCCCGTGCTGTACCTGGCCTGGGAGTGTTTGATGGGGACTGTGTAGATGGAGCTTTACACTGTATCTAACCCCGTGCTGTACCTGTCCTGGGAGTGTTTGATGGGGACAGTGTAGAGGGAGCTTTACTCTGTATCTAACCCCGTGCTGTACCTGTCCTGGGAGTGATTGATGGGGACTGTGTAGATGGAGTTTTACTCTGTATCTAACCCCGTGTTGTACCTGTCCTGGGAGTGTTCGATTGGGACAGTTTAGAGGCAGCTTTACTCTGTATCTAACCCCGTGCTGTACCTGTCCTGGGAGTGTTTGATGGGACAGTGTAGATGGAGTTTTACTCTGTATCTAACCCCGTGTTGTACCTGTCCTGGGAGTGTTTAATGGGGCCAGTGTAGAGGGAGCTTTACTCTGTATCTAACGCCGTGTTGTACCTGTCCTGGGAGTGTTTGATTGGGACCGTGTAGAGGGAGCTTTACTCTGTATCTAACCCCGTGCTGTACCTGTCCTGGGAGTGTTTGATGGGGACAGTGTAGAAGGAGCTTTACTCTGTAGCTAACCCCGTGCTGTACCTGTCCTGGGAGTGTTTGATGGGGACAGTGATGAGGGAGCTTTAATCTGCATCTAACCCGGTGCTGTACCTGTCCTGGGGGTGTTTGATGGGGACTGTGTAGATGGAGCTTTACTCTGTATCTAACCCCGTGCTGTACCTGGCCTGGGAGTGTTTGATGGGGACTGTGTAGATGGAGCTTTACACTTTATCTAACCCCGTGCTGTACCTGTCCTGGGAGTGTTTGATGGGGACAGTGTAGATGGAGTTTTACTCTGTATCTCACCCCGTGCTGTACCTGTCCTGGGAGTGTTTGATGGGGACAGTGTAGATGGAGTTTTACTCTGTATCTAACCCTGTGCTGTACCTGTCCTGGGAGTGTTTGATGGGGACAGTGTAGAGGGAGCTTTACTCTGTATCTAACCCCGTGTTGTACCTGTCCTGGGAGTGTTCGATTGGGACAGGGTAGAGGGAGCTTTACTCTGTATCTAACCACGTGCTGTACCTGTCCTGGCGGTGTTTGATGGGAACAGTGTAGATGGAGTTTTACTCTGTATCTAACCCCGTGTTGTACCTGTCCTGGGAGTGTTTGATTGGGACAGTGTAGAGGGAGCTTTACTCTGTATCTAACCCCGTGTTGTACCTGTCCTGGGAGTGTTTGATTGGGACAGTGTAGAGGGAGCTTTACTCTGTATCTAACCCCGTGCTGTACCTGTCCTGGGAGTGTTTGATGGGGACAGTGTAGAGGGAGCTTTACTCTGTATCTAACCCCGTTCTGTACCTGTCCTGGGCGTGTTTGATGGGGACAGTCTAGAGGGAGCTTTACTCTGTATCTAACCCCGTGCTGTACCTGTCCCGGGAGTGTTTGATGTGGACAGTGTAGAGGGAGCTTAACTCTGTATCTAACCCCGTGCTGTACCTGTCCTGGGAGTGTTTGATGGGGACACTGTAGAGGGAGCTTTACTCTGTATCTAACCTCGTGCTGTACCTGTCCTGGGAATGTTTGATGGGGACAGTGTAGAGGCAGCTTTACTCTGTATCTAACCCCGTGCTGTACCTGTCCTGGGAGTGTTTGATGGGGACAGTGTAGAGGGAGCTTTACTCTGTATCTAACCCCGTGCTGTACCTGGTCTGGGAGTGTTTCATGGGGACAGTGTAGAGGGAGCTTTAGTCTGTATCTAACCCCGTGCTGTACCTGGCCTGGGAGTGTTTGATGGGGACAGTGTATATGTAGTTTTACTCTGTATCTAACCCCGTGTTGTACCTGTCCTGGGAGTGTTTGATGGGGACAGTGTAGAGGGAGCTTTACTCTGTATCTAACCCCGTGCTGTACCTGTCCTGGGAGTGTTTGGTGGGGACAGTGGAGATGGAGCTTTACTCTGTATCTAACCCCGTGCTGGACCTGTCCTGGGAGTGTTTGATGGGGTCAGTGTAGAGGGAGCTTTACTCTGTATCTAACGTCGTGCTGTACCTGTCCTGGGAGTGTTTGATGGGGACAGTGTAGATGGAGCTTTACTCTGTATCTAACCCCGTGCTGTACCTGGCCTGGGAGTGTTTGATGGGGACTGTGTAGATGGAGCTTTACCCTGTATCTAACCCCGTGCTGTACCTGTCCTGGGAGTGTTTGATGCGGACAGTGTAGCGGGAGCTTTACTCTGTATCTAACCCCTTGCTGTACCTGTCCTGGGAGTGTTTGATGGGGACAGTGTAGAGGGAACTTTACTCTGTATCTAACCCCGTGCTGTACCTGTCCTGGGAGTGTTTGATGGGGACAATGTAGAGGGAGCTTTACTCTGTATCTAACCCCGGGCTGTACCTGTCCTGGGAGTGTTTGATGGGGACAGTGTAGAGGGAGCTTTACTCTGTATCTAACCCCGTGCTGTACCTGTCCTGGGAGTGTTTGATGGGGACAGTGTAGAGGGAGCTTTACTCTGTATCTAACCCCGTGCTGTACCTGTCCTGGGAGTGTTTGATGGGGACAGTGTAGAGGGAGCTTTACTCTGTATCTAACCCCGTGCTGTACCTGTCCTGGGCGTGTTTGATGGGGACAGTGTAGAGGGAGCTTTACTCTGTATCTAACCCCGTGCTGTAGCTGTCCTGGAAGTGTTTGATGGGGACAGTGTAGAGGGAGCATTACTCTGTATCTAACCCCGTGCTGTACCTGTCCTGGGCGTGTTTGATGGGGACAGTGGAGAGGGAGCTTTACTCTGTATCTAACCCCGTGCTGTACCTGTCCTGGGAGTGTTTGATGGGGACAGTGTAGAGGGAGCTTTACTCTGTATCTAACCCCGTGCTGTACCTGGCCTGGGAGTGTTTGATGGGGACAGTGTATATGGAGTTTTACTCTGTATCTAATCCCGTGTTGTACCTGTCCTGGGAGTGTTTGATGGGGACAGTGTAGAGGGAGCTTTACTCTGTATCTAACCCCGTGCTGTACCTGTCCTGGCAGTGTTTGATGGGGATAGTGCAGAGGGTGCTTTACTCTGTATCTAACCCCGTGCTCACCTGTCCTGGGAGTGTTTGATGGGGTCAGTGTAGAGGGAGCTTTACTCTGTATCTAACCCCGTGCTGTACCTGTCCTGGGAGTGTTTGATGGGGACAGTGTAGATGGAGCTTTACTCTGTATCTAACCCCGTGCTGTACCTGGCCTGGGAGTGTTTGATGGGGACAGTGTAGAGGGAGCTTTACTCTGTATCAAACCCCGTGTTGTACCTGTCCTGGGAGTGTTTGATTGGGACAGTGTAGAGGGAGCTTTAATCTGTATCTAACCCCGTGCTGTACCTGTCCTGGGAGTGTTTGATGGGGACAGTGTAGTGGGAGCTTTACTCTGTATCTAACCCCGTGCTGTACCTGTCCTGGGAGTGTTTGATGTGGACAGTGTAGAGGGAGCTTAACTCTGTATCTTACCCCGTGCTGTACCTGTCCTGGGAGTGTTTAATGGGGCCAGTGTAGAGGGAGCTTTACTCTGTATCTAACGCCGTGTTGTACCTGTCCTGGGAGTGTTTGATTGGGACCGTGTAGAGGGAGCTTTACTCTGTATCTAACCCCGTGCTGTACCTGTCCTGGGAGTGTTTGATGGGGACAGTGTAGAAGGAGCTTTACTCTGTAGCTAACCCCGTGCTGTACCTGTCCTGGGAGTGTTTGATGGGGACAGTGATGAGGGAGCTTTAATCTGCATCTAACCCGGTGCTGTACCTGTCCTGGGGGTGTTTGATGGGGACTGTGTAGATGGAGCTTTACTCTGTATCTAACCCCGTGCTGTACCTGGCCTGGGAGTGTTTGATGGGGACTGTGTAGATGGAGCTTTACACTTTATCTAACCCCGTGCTGTACCTGTCCTGGGAGTGTTTGATGGGGACAGTGTAGATGGAGTTTTACTCTGTATCTCACCCCGTGCTGTACCTGTCCTGGGAGTGTTTGATGGGGACAGTGTAGATGGAGTTTTACTCTGTATCTAACCCTGTGCTGTACCTGTCCTGGGAGTGTTTGATGGGGACAGTGTAGAGGGAGCTTTACTCTGTATCTAACCCCGTGTTGTACCTGTCCTGGGAGTGTTCGATTGGGACAGGGTAGAGGGAGCTTTACTCTGTATCTAACCACGTGCTGTACCTGTCCTGGCGGTGTTTGATGGGAACAGTGTAGATGGAGTTTTACTCTGTATCTAACCCCGTGTTGTACCTGTCCTGGGAGTGTTTGATTGGGACAGTGTAGAGGGAGCTTTACTCTGTATCTAACCCCGTGTTGTACCTGTCCTGGGAGTGTTTGATTGGGACAGTGTAGAGGGAGCTTTACTCTGTATCTAACCCCGTGCTGTACCTGTCCTGGGAGTGTTTGATGGGGACAGTGTAGAGGGAGCTTTACTCTGTATCTAACCCCGTTCTGTACCTGTCCTGGGCGTGTTTGATGGGGACAGTCTAGAGGGAGCTTTACTCTGTATCTAACCCCGTGCTGTACCTGTCCCGGGAGTGTTTGATGTGGACAGTGTAGAGGGAGCTTAACTCTGTATCTAACCCCGTGCTGTACCTGTCCTGGGAGTGTTTGATGGGGACACTGTAGAGGGAGCTTTACTCTGTATCTAACCTCGTGCTGTACCTGTCCTGGGAATGTTTGATGGGGACAGTGTAGAGGCAGCTTTACTCTGTATCTAACCCCGTGCTGTACCTGTCCTGGGAGTGTTTGATGGGGACAGTGTAGAGGGAGCTTTACTCTGTATCTAACCCCGTGCTGTACCTGGTCTGGGAGTGTTTCATGGGGACAGTGTAGAGGGAGCTTTAGTCTGTATCTAACCCCGTGCTGTACCTGGCCTGGGAGTGTTTGATGGGGACAGTGTATATGTAGTTTTACTCTGTATCTAACCCCGTGTTGTACCTGTCCTGGGAGTGTTTGATGGGGACAGTGTAGAGGGAGCTTTACTCTGTATCTAACCCCGTGCTGTACCTGTCCTGGGAGTGTTTGGTGGGGACAGTGGAGATGGAGCTTTACTCTGTATCTAACCCCGTGCTGGACCTGTCCTGGGAGTGTTTGATGGGGTCAGTGTAGAGGGAGCTTTACTCTGTATCTAACGTCGTGCTGTACCTGTCCTGGGAGTGTTTGATGGGGACAGTGTAGATGGAGCTTTACTCTGTATCTAACCCCGTGCTGTACCTGGCCTGGGAGTGTTTGATGGGGACTGTGTAGATGGAGCTTTACCCTGTATCTAACCCCGTGCTGTACCTGTCCTGGGAGTGTTTGATGCGGACAGTGTAGCGGGAGCTTTACTCTGTATCTAACCCCTTGCTGTACCTGTCCTGGGAGTGTTTGATGGGGACAGTGTAGAGGGAACTTTACTCTGTATCTAACCCCGTGCTGTACCTGTCCTGGGAGTGTTTGATGGGGACAATGTAGAGGGAGCTTTACTCTGTATCTAACCCCGGGCTGTACCTGTCCTGGGAGTGTTTGATGGGGACAGTGTAGAGGGAGCTTTACTCTGTATCTAACCCCGTGCTGTACCTGTCCTGGGAGTGTTTGATGGGGACAGTGTAGAGGGAGCTTTACTCTGTATCTAACCCCGTGCTGTACCTGTCCTGGGAGTGTTTGATGGGGACAGTGTAGAGGGAGCTTTACTCTGTATCTAACCCCGTGCTGTACCTGTCCTGGGCGTGTTTGATGGGGACAGTGTAGAGGGAGCTTTACTCTGTATCTAACCCCGTGCTGTAGCTGTCCTGGAAGTGTTTGATGGGGACAGTGTAGAGGGAGCATTACTCTGTATCTAACCCCGTGCTGTACCTGTCCTGGGCGTGTTTGATGGGGACAGTGGAGAGGGAGCTTTACTCTGTATCTAACCCCGTGCTGTACCTGTCCTGGGAGTGTTTGATGGGGACAGTGTAGAGGGAGCTTTACTCTGTATCTAACCCCGTGCTGTACCTGGCCTGGGAGTGTTTGATGGGGACAGTGTATATGGAGTTTTACTCTGTATCTAACCCCGTGTTGTACCTGTCCTGGGAGTGTTTGATGGGGACAGTGTAGAGGGAGCTTTACTCTGTATCTAACCCCGTGCTGTACCTGTCCTGGCAGTGTTTGATGGGGATAGTGCAGAGGGTGCTTTACTCTGTATCTAACCCCGTGCTCACCTGTCCTGGGAGTGTTTGATGGGGTCAGTGTAGAGGGAGCTTTACTCTGTATCTAACCCCGTGCTGTACCTGTCCTGGGAGTGTTTGATGGGGACAGTGTAGATGGAGCTTTACTCTGTATCTAACCCCGTGCTGTACCTGGCCTGGGAGTGTTTGATGGGGACAGTGTAGAGGGAGCTTTACTCTGTATCAAACCCCGTGTTGTACCTGTCCTGGGAGTGTTTGATTGGGACAGTGTAGAGGGAGCTTTAATCTGTATCTAACCCCGTGCTGTACCTGTCCTGGGAGTGTTTGATGGGGACAGTGTAGTGGGAGCTTTACTCTGTATCTAACCCCGTGCTGTACCTGTCCTGGGAGTGTTTGATGTGGACAGTGTAGAGGGAGCTTAACTCTGTATCTTACCCCGTGCTGTACCTGTCCTGGGAGTGTTTGATGGGGACACTGTAGAGGGAGCTTTACTCTGTATCTAACCTCGTGCTGTACCTGTCCTGGGAATGTTTGATGGGGACAGTGTAGAGGCAGCTTTACTCTGTATCTAACCCCGTGCTGTACCTGTCCTGGGAGTGTTTGATGGGGACAGTGTAGAGGGAGCTTTACTCTGTATCTAACCCCGTGCTGTACCTGGTCTGGGAGTGTTTCATGGGGACAGTGTAGAGGGAGCTTTAATCTGTATCTAACCCCGTGCTGTACCTGGTCTGGGAGTGTTTGATGGGGACAGTGTATATGTAGTTTTACTGTGTATCTAACCCCGTGTTGTACCTGTCCTGGGAGTGTTTGATGGGGACAGTGTAGAGGGAGCTTTACTCTGTATCTAACCCCGTGCTGTACCTGTCCTGCGAGTGTTTGATGGGGACAGTGGAGATGGAGCTTTACTCTGTATCTAACCCCGTGCTGTACCTGGCCTGGGAGTGTTTGATGGGGACAGTGTATATGTAGTTTTACTGTGTATCTAACCCCGTGTTGTACCTGTCCTGGGAGTGTTTGATGGGGACAGTGTAGAGGGAGCTTTACTCTGTATCTAACCCCGTGCTGTACCTGTCCTGCGAGTGTTTGATGGGGACAGTGGAGATGGAGCTTTACTCTGTATCTAACCCCGTGCTGGACCTGTCCTGGGAGTGTTTGATGGGGACAATGTAGATGGAGCTTTACTCTGTATCTAACCCCGTGCTGTACCTGGCCTGGGAGTGTTTGATGGGGACTGTGTAGATGGAGCTTTACCCTGTATCTAACCCCGTGCTGTACCTGTCCTGGGAGTGTTTGATGGGGACAGTGTAGCGGGAGCTTTACTCTGTATCTAACCCCTTGCTGTACCTGTCCTGGGAGTGTTTGATGGGGACAGTGTAGAGGGAACTTTACTCTGTATCTAACCCCGTGCTGTACCTGTCCTGGGAGTGTTTGATGGGGACAATGTAGAGGGAGCTTTACTCTGTATCTAACCCCGTGCGGTACCTGTCCTGGGAGTGTTTGATGGGGACAGTGTAGAGGGAGCTTTACTCTGTATCTAACCCCGTGCTGTACCTGTCCTGGGAGTGTTTGATGGGGACAGTGTAGAGGGAGCTTTACTCTGCATCTAACCCCGTGCTGTACCTGTCCTGGGAGTGTTTGATGGGGACAGTGTAGAGGGAGCTTTACTCTGTATCTAACCCCGTGCTGTACCTGTCCTGGGAGTGTTTGATGGGGACAGTGTAGAGGGAGCTTTACTCTGTATCTAACCCCGTGCTGTACCTGTCCTGGTAGTGTTTGATGGGGACAGTGTAGAGGGAGCTTTACTCTGTATCTAACCCCGTGCTGTACCTGTCCTGGGCGTGTTTGATGGGGACAGTGTAGAGGGAGCTTTACTCTGTATCTAACCCCGTGCTGTACCTGTCCTGGAAGTGTTTGATGGGGACAGTGTAGAGGGAGCATTACTCTGTATCTAACCCCGTGCTGTACCTGTCCTGGGCGTGTTTGAATGGGACAGTGGAGAGGGAGCTTTACTCTGTATCTAACCCCGTGCTGTACCTGTCCTGGGAGTGTTTGATGGGGACAGTGTAGAGGGAGCTTTACTCTGTATCTAACCCCGTGCTGTACCTGGCCTGGGAGTGTTTGATGGGGACAGTGTATGTGGAGTTTTACTCTGTATCTAACCCCGTGTTGTACCTGTCCTGGGAGTGTTTGATGGGGACAGTGTAGAGGGAGCTTTACTCTGTATCTAACCCCGTGCTGTACCTGTCCTGGCAGTGTTTGATGGGGATAGTGCAGAGGGTGCTTTACTCTGTATCTAACCCCGTGCTCACCTGTCCTGGGAGTGTTTGATGGGGTCAGTGTAGAGGGAGCTTTACTCTGTATCTAACCCCGTGCTGTACCTGTCCTGGGAGTGTTTGGTGGGGACAGTGGAGATGGAGCTTTACTCTGTATCTAACCCCGTGCTGGACCTGTCCTGGGAGTGTTTGATGGGGTCAGTGTAGAGGGAGCTTTACTCTGTATCTAACGTCGTGCTGTACCTGTCCTGGGAGTGTTTGATGGGGACAGTGTAGATGGAGCTTTACTCTGTATCTAACCCCGTGCTGTACCTGGCCTGGGAGTGTTTGATGGGGACTGTGTAGATGGAGCTTTACCCTGTATCTAACCCCGTGCTGTACCTGTCCTGGGAGTGTTTGATGCGGACAGTGTAGCGGGAGCTTTACTCTGTATCTAACCCCTTGCTGTACCTGTCCTGGGAGTGTTTGATGGGGACAGTGTAGAGGGAACTTTACTCTGTATCTAACCCCGTGCTGTACCTGTCCTGGGAGTGTTTGATGGGGACAATGTAGAGGGAGCTTTACTCTGTATCTAACCCCGGGCTGTACCTGTCCTGGGAGTGTTTGATGGGGACAGTGTAGAGGGAGCTTTACTCTGTATCTAACCCCGTGCTGTACCTGTCCTGGGAGTGTTTGATGGGGACAGTGTAGAGGGAGCTTTACTCTGTATCTAACCCCGTGCTGTACCTGTCCTGGGAGTGTTTGATGGGGACAGTGTAGAGGGAGCTTTACTCTGTATCTAACCCCGTGCTGTACCTGTCCTGGGCGTGTTTGATGGGGACAGTGTAGAGGGAGCTTTACTCTGTATCTAACCCCGTGCTGTAGCTGTCCTGGAAGTGTTTGATGGGGACAGTGTAGAGGGAGCATTACTCTGTATCTAACCCCGTGCTGTACCTGTCCTGGGCGTGTTTGATGGGGACAGTGGAGAGGGAGCTTTACTCTGTATCTAACCCCGTGCTGTACCTGTCCTGGGAGTGTTTGATGGGGACAGTGTAGAGGGAGCTTTACTCTGTATCTAACCCCGTGCTGTACCTGGCCTGGGAGTGTTTGATGGGGACAGTGTATATGGAGTTTTACTCTGTATCTAACCCCGTGTTGTACCTGTCCTGGGAGTGTTTGATGGGGACAGTGTAGAGGGAGCTTTACTCTGTATCTAACCCCGTGCTGTACCTGTCCTGGCAGTGTTTGATGGGGATAGTGCAGAGGGTGCTTTACTCTGTATCTAACCCCGTGCTCACCTGTCCTGGGAGTGTTTGATGGGGTCAGTGTAGAGGGAGCTTTACTCTGTATCTAACCCCGTGCTGTACCTGTCCTGGGAGTGTTTGATGGGGACAGTGTAGATGGAGCTTTACTCTGTATCTAACCCCGTGCTGTACCTGGCCTGGGAGTGTTTGATGGGGACAGTGTAGAGGGAGCTTTACTCTGTATCAAACCCCGTGTTGTACCTGTCCTGGGAGTGTTTGATTGGGACAGTGTAGAGGGAGCTTTAATCTGTATCTAACCCCGTGCTGTACCTGTCCTGGGAGTGTTTGATGGGGACAGTGTAGTGGGAGCTTTACTCTGTATCTAACCCCGTGCTGTACCTGTCCTGGGAGTGTTTGATGTGGACAGTGTAGAGGGAGCTTAACTCTGTATCTTACCCCGTGCTGTACCTGTCCTGGGAGTGTTTGATGGGGACACTGTAGAGGGAGCTTTACTCTGTATCTAACCTCGTGCTGTACCTGTCCTGGGAATGTTTGATGGGGACAGTGTAGAGGCAGCTTTACTCTGTATCTAACCCCGTGCTGTACCTGTCCTGGGAGTGTTTGATGGGGACAGTGTAGAGGGAGCTTTACTCTGTATCTAACCCCGTGCTGTACCTGGTCTGGGAGTGTTTCATGGGGACAGTGTAGAGGGAGCTTTAATCTGTATCT